>NC_137963.1:12507254-12824754 GCF_963924665.1 Micromys minutus | reverse complement strand
GTCATTTATACTGGGCCAATCCTTAAATGGTACACTGTAAGCATTTGACTTGATAAGCAGATAAAAACAAGTAAGAAAATGGTTACTGACCATTATGAATATTCAGCTTGATGTGGAATACTTTATATGCTTTGCAGCTGTATTCTTGTAACACTGATATTAGAGATGAGGAAACTGGTCAAGAACAGAAACCTGTACCCAGTAAGGATGAACTATAAATGCTCTTTTCTCTGACTGCAACGTAAGTCTCTGAACCTAACAATTTTTCCCAGCTTAGGAAAGCTGTGTTTCTAAGTTAAGACAGAAGAGGAAACAGAATGTGTTTAGAATGCATGAAGGTGGTGAGACAGGTAGGAGAAGAAAATTAGGAAGAATAAAGAAAGCTAGCAAGGCTCAAGGAAAGACAAATGTGGATAAGTGATATTATTGTATTAAAAACGCAACTTTAGCTTATTTTCATACTCTGGCACCCTCTCCTCCTATTACCTGAGATCGTCTTTCTCCTTGGACTAATTTTCTCCTTGTGTACAATGAAGGAGAGTAAAGACAAATTCAAAAAGCCATCCTTCTCAGCCTAGCCTGCCAATTTCCCCAAGCTAAGCACAGTGGCCAAAGACACAGCAGGACCTTGTCGATTCTGTATCAGCAGGAGAAGAAAGGTGGAGAAGCCACCTCGGGCCAAACTCCTTAACAGTTGTTTCATTAATCACAGTTTGTGTTTCAAATCCAAAGACAATCTGTCCAATTAACGTTAAAGCTTTGGCAGCCTGGAAGAGACCTTTAGGAATAGGCAATTTGACACAATTGCTAATAAATGCTTGCATTTAAGAGAGTGGTTCCCCAACAGAACAGTCTCCTAGAGACAGCAGGGGACCTGTCCAAAAGAGGAACTCAGTTGTTCAGCGCTTCCATCATTCGGCCCCTCATCTTCACACAGCATCATTTCTCTGGAACTGGGGTACATGCCAGCTGTCTAAGCAAAACAAGTCTCCTAGTATCCGCCATTTGAGAGCATGCCAGTGACATTCTTGCCTCTGCAATGTGTCCATTTCAGTTCACCACTCACATCTCTTCCTGGTGGTTTTATGACTCACTATAACCTCCTGTAGATTACTTTCTCAGGATTACTTTCAACAAATAATGCTCAAGGGGTGATGAGCCTTGGGTTTCCTTCTCACTTCAACTAATTACTAGCAGGGTGCATTTTACTTTTACATAATGCATATACACTGACTGAAATATTCAAATACTGGAAGGCATTATATGGTAACTCACAGACTTCTTAGAGATGGTCTCAGTCACCAATATTCTGTTTTCTTTCCCCGTTTCTTATATAAATGAATAAATTAATAAATGAATAAATAAATCAGCAAAGAAATTTCTCCATAATAATAGTATTTTCGGCACTCTATTTTATACTTGGATGAACAATGTTTGTTGGAGGTTGCTCCCAGAGAGGACATGTGGAGTTTACCACAGTCATTGCTAACTTCGGCTGCTCAATTTACCCATCTTGTGATCAGTGTTATAAGGTGTGAAGTGGGCTAATAAAAGGAAAGGAGCATGCCACCTGATTGCAAGCTCTGAGTCCAGACCTGCTCTCCAGATGCACAGCAATTTGGCCACTTCATTATAAATTGACTGTTAGTACTCTGTGTAATAATGACAGTTAATCATTGATATTTTACTGTGGTAGAAAGGATGTCTGTATATACAAGAAGGATTCTGAGAACAAAGCATCAAAAATAGTGAAAAGTAAGGAATGGAATATGTCTGTTCATTTTCATCCAGAAGGCATAGACTTAATTGCCATTCTGAGAATTTAACTTTATATTATCTTATTGCTCTTCCTCTCTCACCTGACCTTCTCTTTTATGTTTATCCTTTTCTTTTTCTCTGCTGCTCTGTCTCTGTCTCTCTGTCTCTCTGTGTATGTGTGTGTTTGTGTATGTGTGTATGTGTGTGTACATGTGTGCTCTGCATGCTATTGCAGCCATAACCTAACAGCCTGAAAACAGCCTGAAGACATTGCTTAGATGAGCCCTATGGAAATGATCAAGATGCCTTAGCCGTATCCCAAAGCAACAGAAGATAGTCCTAGCTGGGCCAATTACTCGGAGGAATCTATGATTTCCTTGAGTCTCTTGTCACCTCTCTACAAAACAGGAGAAATTGACTATTTCTGGGTAGGACTGGGGTAGAGCCTGCATCAAATGATGCATATGAAAGCACTTTACAAAGAGGAGTGGAGGGTTTGGTATTTAATTTATTATCTTATTCAACATCAACTTCCTACATATATTCTTCTTTCAGGATGCACTCTCTATGCTTGGTCTGTTCAAGGAGTAAGACCATGAAACAGAGTTCCCAGCAGACCTTAAGACAAGGGAATCAGATAGCTAGATTGTCAACTTGATTTTGTTGTTTGGTCTATTCATGGTAATGCCCTGATTACTATTAGGGATTTGGAGAGAGGAGAATCTGTGGAGCATAAGCAAACAAGGATCACACGTTTCTAATAATGGGCAAAATAACTGAAAGGAATAACAAAACTTCAGAGCTGGAGTCAGTACTATGTAATAGATTAAAAGTGAATGGAGGTAGTGTGATAGCAGTAGATTTATTCTGAGGAACCAAACCAACCAACCAAACAAAAAAAATCATGAAAGTTCATTTAAATGAAAAATAAAATACTAAGGAGTGGACAGTGTGTGTGTGTGTGTGTGTGTGTGTGTGTGTGTGTGTGCAGGCGTGCACACTGATGTGCAGTCCTGTGGGATGATTTTGTATGAAGAAGTGAAGGAGGATCAATAATGGGGCATCCAAATTCTGATTAAAATGCTCTGAGAGCCTGACTTCTTGAAGTTTGGGCATCCAGTCACTTAGAGGTAATTACCGGCTGTGTGTGCTTAGCTGCTTAGCAGGCTGAAGTAATATGTGATTGTGCCTTATAAGCCCCTCCCTCGTCTTCCTCTAGCTGCCACTCCTTGAATGCCCTTGTCATTTATTTTGTTCTGAATATATTTGCTGGTTCTGATACAGCAGCAGACACAACAAAATGTTCTGTTGCTCTTCTTTCCCCCATGGGCTCCTTGAAATATTACTAGGCAAGGAGAGTGAAAGGAAATGAAGGGGTCATTAGATGCCAGAGTTGGAGATGACCTTTGAAATGCTCTTTCAGGGTGACATTGAAGCAATCCAAGCCTGCAATTTCCTCGATGAGTGTTCAGCCTCTTCAAATAAATCTCTTAATGGCAGTGGGGGCGATGGATGGAGAGAGGGCAGTTGAAGCTTAAAATATATTACAAAGAGTTATTAAAGGCCATATAAGTACCTAGAAAAGAGAACCATGCAAGAGAGCTGATATTCTGTCAGTTGTCTGTTGAGGATGTTGGAATCATTTCCTTTTTATTTTTCTACTGTTCTCCATATTGTACCCTTGATTCTTCAGAATGCTTTCAATATGTCTCCATTTCTCTGAATTTCCCAAGTCTCCAGCCTAGCCTGGACCCTAATTTCTTTTCTTCTTGACAATTACCACACTACCTTTCTTGCTTCTAGGCTTTACCATTTCAAGTCTAACCTGTAGATGTCACCATATTGACTTCCTGAAATAACACTTTTGCCCATGTCATTTTTTTTTTTTTTTTTTTTGCTCAAAAATTTCAGTGATTGTTTTTAAAGGCTAGAAATCTTAAGCTGAATGTAGGTGCTTCCTCCAAATTAAGGTATCCTGTTTCAGCTAGAGCCAGACCTTATTTATTGTTCTATTTCCAAATTCATATAAAGCACCATGTAAGAAAGAAAAAATATATACTTACACCTGATGTATAATAAACACATGGCTATAATGTATTGATTAACTCATTGAGGGTGTATAAATATAATAACAAATCAATCTCTTTTTTCTGTTTCAGTCATTACTGAAGGAAGAACTGAAGGGTGTCAGGGATAGAAGACTGGTATAGTAAGATATATGCAGGCTATAAATCCTCAAAGAGTTGTAGAGGGTGTGGGGTACAATCAGAACAGAACAATATGAATGAGAGATGTGACTAAAGAGACAGAACAGATAGAAGGCAATGGAAGAATCAAGTAGGTCAGAATGATGCTGAGTAGGTTTAGTTTGAGTTGGGAAGACAGTCAGCCAAAGAAAGCCTGTTACAGTGTTCTATAATCCATATACAGTGTTCTGGGAGAATAAGAACTAGAAACAGAGAAATGAACACCCATCAACTGGGATATGTTGGAGTAGTGAAACACAACAATACAACAAGTTTCATGTGAGAGGTACTTCATTTTGGACTTCAAGAAATTTTCTGACACTTGGATGAAAGCCGAGCTCCCATTTTTCAACATATATATATATATATATATATATATATATATATATATATATATATATTCATATTATTTTACATCCCAGTTCTACAACTGAGTATTTTTTAAATTCTGTAAATCTACAGGCTAAATGTGATTTATAGAGTTTAGATGTATAGATTACTCTGAAAGTGTCTGGTTTTCACCAAAGTATTTTTTAGCATTCAGTAATATATTACCATTCCTATACAACTGATCATTTTCTTTCTGTGTTTATGTGTCTGTGTATGTGTGTGTGTGTATTTGTGTGCATGTATGTGTGTATGAGTGTATGTGTGTGTGTGTGTGTGTGTGTGTGTGTGTGTGTTGAGAGGAGGTGAGCTTCATCTCGCTTAAATGTAACTTGCCCAAGTGAGGAATGGCAATATATTTAGAGTAAAAGTCAGTTTTTAAAATTTTAAATTATGTTTATTTTCCCATTCCTTCTCTTAAAATAATCTACCACAAACCTACAAAACATGCTATGTTACCATTTGTACATTATCTTTTAAGCCAATTGGAAAAGTTAGTATTAGTTAAGTCTCACACCCTATTGAACTGGGATATATTAGTGTAAAAATATGACCCATTCCCTGGGTCTTGGCAGCTCTAAGTATCCACAGTGGCCACATTGTGAGGTATGAAGGCCAGCACCCTTGTCTACTCATATTGTTTACGGCAATCTTGTCTTTGTATGGATTTTGTCTTACATATCTGGGAGGTGAATTTCTATGTCTCTGCCCTTTTCCTGTTCTGACAATCAATGTGACAATGAATGAGAGTGATGAATGTTCTGTAATGTGCGGCTACTGTTTCTGAACCACTGGTTCAGAGTTTAATAGGACCAGGGGAGACACAAAGGGAAAGAGGCAGAAGCATTGGCTCTTTTGATAAATTGCATTGTACAGATTTGCAGGTTGGGAGGATGAACAAAGAATGTTTGTCAGGACTTTTTGAGGGTGACCTACCTCCAAGACAAGATTCTTTTACATAGATTACAACTTAGGAGGCAGATAACACTCCAAGGTTATGTCAGAAAAGAAGATCCATTCATATTTGGTCCATGTCCAAGTTTGGCAGGTAGGTACCCTAAGAGCATGATGATCAGCACGGAGGAGACAGAGCTTGGCAACCGCAGAATAGAGGTATGAGGTGGTGCCAAGACTTGTTTGACCATTGAAACCTCTTACTTTGGCTTAAATAAAAGCAGACATTTCCATTGTCAGCTTCTTGTCCATTTTAATGCAATCCTCTTGTTCTATCTTTCCTCCAACCTTCCACTTTCACTCACCCTAACTACTTTCCTGTGGTCTCCATTTTCAAAAATTAAACAGTCTCATTTTGTAGGCTAGGCTAGGGTGGAAGTCACGATGTAGCCTGTGGTTATGCTTTTTTATTCAAACTTATGACTATCCTCTGCCTCAGTCTTCTATATACAGCAGGGAGGTTCTAGTACCAGGTCTGAGCTCAGAAGAAACAAAATGTGGTCATCAAAACTCTGGCTCGTAGGTGTCATGGAATCTTAAATATTATGAAGGTGTTCCTCACTAAACCTCTATGTGTTTTTATAGTTATTTTATAATTTATCACATTTTGTAAAGGGTGATATCTTTGGCTTGAAATTTTTATTTATGTGATCCTACTCAAATTTTTTTTCCCTAGGGGAAATGTTTTTTTTTCTTTTACAATCCACTCCCCTCCAGTGTTGCCAGGGACTAAAACACCAACAGTGAGTACACAAGGAGAGATCCATGATTCCAGTTGCATATGTAGCAGAGGACAGCATTGTCTGGCATCAATGGGAGGAGGGACCTTTGGTCCAGTGAAGGCTCATTTTCCCTGGTCAAGGAATGCCAAGGTGCTGAAGTGGGAGAGTGTGGTAGGAAAGAAGGCATCTTCATGGAAGCAAGGAGAGGGGGAGGGGAGATGGGAGTGGGAGGAAAGGGGATAACATTTGAAATGTAAATACAGATAATATCCAGTAAAAATGAAAAAAGAAGTTAAAACAAAAAATATCAAGTAAAAAATTTTAAAGACTTAAAATTAAAACTATTTTGTAATAAATAGATATTCTTACCATTAAAATTGAAAGAAAATTTACATACAAAAATCCCCCTCTTCTTACTTTTAGTGGCCTGTCTCATTTGAGCCTTGTAATAACTCTTGGCTACCAGCCCATACAGTGCTGTTTACTCTTGGCTTGATTTATAGCCTACCCAGCTCTCCTCTGGCCAATCCTACCTTGGACACTTGAAATATGGTTATTGGCTATAGCAATTCAGGCAAGTCCACTTGTCTTTGTCCTTGAGAGTAGTGTGGCTCTAAGCAAAATATTTAACTATTCTGTTCTCTCAAAGATGTTCCAAAGAATGGAGAAAAAATTAATTGTTTACTTTGTGGTTATTGTAAGGTTAAATAAAACTAAACCCCATTGTTTCCACCTTGTGTGTGCCAAAGATTGCACTTCATAAGCTTAATTAACATAGTCATTCTTATAATTGTTTCCATTTTCCAGACTGAGAGAAATACATAAATTAATCAGTTATTTGAACATTTCAACATTAGTTGCCTAATTCACACAACCATGTTCTGTAGTAACACAACTTTGAGTTCATTTTGTGCTGCTGATTTTCAACCATAGCCACCTTAACTCCTGGTGGATCTTTCCCAATGTCTGGAAAGAACATCAGTTGCTACAACTTGGGAGGGACACTACTGGCATCTAGTGGGTAAAGGCCATGGATTCTACAAGACATCTTCCAACAAACATGGCAATGCTCACAAAACAGCATCTTTTAATGGCAAGTGTCAGTCATGGCAATGCTGAGAAACTGCACATTTGTTTTCTATCAGATGAAATTTATACATTTCTTGTACTTGGACTTAGGACACTGCACTAAAAGAGTATAGGGCATAGTAAGCAGTCAGTGGCTTCTGTGATAGTTATTAGACCCACTTCTGTTCTACACACATTTCTCTCTCTGCCTATTTTCCTTTGGAGACTGACACAGACCACTGTTTAATGGTAATAATACTTATTTTCTTTTCAAACTATATTATATTTATTAGGTGCTTGTTCTTTTCTACTTAACACACATACACACAAACACACACAAACACACACACAAATACACACACAAACACACACACCAACACACACACACAAACACACACATACCACAAACTCACACACAAACACACACACAAACTCACACAAAAACACACACAAGCACACATACACAAACACACACACTAACACACACCAACACACACACAAACTCACACAAAAACACACACACATGCACACATATACAAACACACACACTAACACACACACCAACACACACACAAACACACAAACATCAACACACAGACAAACATACACAAACAAACAAACTCACACACAAGCACACACACAAATATATACACATCAGCACACACAAACACACACACTAGCAAACACACACAAATACACACACAAATGTACAAACACACACACACAAACTCACACACAAACACACACACCAATACATACACACAAACACACACACCAGTACATACACACAAACACACACACCAATACATACACACAAACACACACAAACAGACACAGAAACTCACACACAAATACACACACAAGCACACAAACACACACACAAACACACACACACACACAAACACACACACACAAAATCACATACAAAAACACACACAGAAACACACACACCAACACACACACACAAAGACACACACACACACAAATACACACACACAAACACACACACACAAATACACACACACAAACACAAACACACACACACACACAAACCCACACACACATGCACACACATACACACCTTGCCTTTGTTAACAACTTGAACATTTTCTGAGATAAACAATTGAGTTGCTTTTCTTTTGTGTTCCCCCACGTACTACTGCAGTGCCTATGCATTTTCAGTTCATCTGTGAAACTGAACAACCCCACGAGGAAAGGTAGAGTTATTAAATGTGTTTTATAACTGAAGAAACAGAGTCCTCGAGTTATTTAAGACTATGAAAGTTATAAATGGTGGGATTTTTACTAGTTCCACCCCGGAGTTCAGCTGTAGTTTATTTGTCTACTATTCCTGTAAACACCTACATAATACCTGTCTCCAATTTCTGTGCATAAGAGGCTCCAAGAGACCCTTTGATCTTACGAAGAGAGGCTGATAAAGAAATAGGTTACAATATATATCAAGATCACAGAATCCTGGACTAGGTAGACTATTCTTAGGCACGTGCATCTTCAGGACAGAGAATGCTTGGAGATTCCAGTCATTGTAAGGAACCCAAGCATCTGCAGGTGAGCTTGAATTCCTCAGCAGATAGCATTAGAAAAGCGATAGTATCTCTTTGTTCCAAAGTTTAATCCTCTGTTAAATAAAGGCACAGTGACCATCCTGATAATATAAAACACTGTTGGAATGTTTTAAATCCAAGCCATCCCAGTCATTCACACTAGGGTATTCTATGTGGCTTCCTATAAATCTCTATGAGTGTTGAATTAGCCAATCAAACCAGTAGTCCTAAGAGGAGCCCAAGGTTAAATAGATACCTGTAAGTACTTAGTCACAACATTTTCACTAGAATTTTTTACCTTAATTTTTATTTATTCTTTTTTGGTGTGTGTTCTTTTGATTAAAGACACCTGATTTGATGTACGTCACCAATTCCTTCACTTTAAATTTACATCCAGCAGCATTATAAAATCAGATGAAAGTCATGCTTATATACCACAGGTATTTTCTTTAAGACCATGTTGCAGATTGCAAGTAGGCTCAACACTATGCTTGCGGGATATTTTAAACATGCCAACCATTGGACTGAACATGGGGTTCCCAATGGAGGAGTTAGTGAAAGGACTGAAGGAGCTGAAGGGGTTTGCAATACAGAGGAAGAACAACAATATCAACTACACAGACTCCCCCCCAAGAACTCCCAAGGACTAAACCACCAGTCAACGAGCACACATGGAGGGACCCATGGCTCTAGCTACATACGTAGCAGAGGATCTTGTTGTTGGATATCAATGGTAGGAGACACTCTTGAACCTGGAAAGGCTCATTGCTGCAGTGTAGGGGAACGCCAGAGTGGGAAGGCTGGATGGAGTAGGTGGGTTGGTAGGAGAGCACCTTCAAAGAAGCAGGGGTAGGGTGAATGGGATAGGGGAATTATAGAGGTGAAACCGGGAAAAGAAAATACATTTAAAATGTAAATACATAAAATATCCAATAAAAACAAATAAACATGTATATCACCACCAAGAAGCTGAAAGTGCAGAATGAGGCATGAAATCCACCACGAAAATGCTACCTGTTTGCAGAATGAGAAGGAAACAGAAAGCTGGAGTATATGCTTGTTGGATATTACCTTAAGGGGCATTGCACCAGCTTCCTCAAATTATTCACTGCTTTGTATGTTTGTCAGTGACAAATGAAATGATATCAGTTTGGTAGTGACAGATAACCATTAGTCAGCAGACAAATTTTTAAATATATAATAATGAAAACTATGTTCATTTCAATATGTTTGACACACAATGAGAAAAGGATGATACGCAATTCAGAGCAGATGATAAAATGGCCAATGGGTATACGATAAGATGTTCAATGTCAACATTCACTAAGGAAATGAAAAGTAATTATGTGCCACTACTAGACATCCACATGGGTAGCCAAGGTGGACAAAAAAAAAAAAAAAAAAAAAAAAAAAAAAAAAAAAAAAAAGACTCATGACACCACCTCTTGGTAAATGGTTGGATCCAGAGGGATTGGGGACATTACAGCTAGGAACATAAATATATTATGAGCTTACATGACATGCTATATGAATCTAGTCATTTGCAAAGTTTTTCTAACTAGAAATGAAAAGTGAATAAAAATGGTCTTTAGAGGCCATTGAAAAGCTTGTTCATCAGAGAGTGGCACCATTTGAGAAAGTTTAGACGATGTAGCCTTGTTAGAGGAAGTATGTCACTGGGAATGCTGGGCTTACTGTTTCAAAAGCCACAGTAGGCTCATTCACCACCTCCTGCCTCCAACTTTCTAATCAAGATAAGGATATAATATCTCAGTGTTTCCTGCCACCTTGCCTATGGTCTGCCACCACAGACTCTAACTCTATGAAACTATATGTCCTAAATATCATGAACATCTTAAAAAATATGTTACCTTGGTCATAGTACTTTATCACAGAAATAAAAACATCAGCTCATCTAATTAGAAAGAAAAAAATGTTTTCATGAAATTTATAACCCCTACTAGGAAGTTAAAAAAGATTTAACAATATAGGTAAAACAATGAACATGATTTTTAAACTAGAGATCAGGAACGCCAAGGAGTATATACTGTAACAAGCCACCACTCTAAATTCCCTAGATAACACTTCTCTAGGAGTTTTCAGTGGATGACTGAAATCTATGTGTTTTCCTTTCTTACTATCCTTCCCTTCCCCTCTCCTCTGCCTAAACATCAACTGAACACGGGCAACAGTAGACATAGTAAAGTCAGTAGGCCTTAACCCTATAAAACAAAACAAAACAAAACAAAAACCTACAACAAATAAAGAATATTGAGAATAGGAGAAAGATTATCACCCTGGGTAAAGGAAACCAATTCGATACCTCAAAACAACTGGTCTGCCCTGAAATATATACACGCAAGTAACATTATTCAGACTAAGCAGGTTATGTTTATATATTTACAAATATATATGTACAAATATATACATAATTGTATGTAACAACGATTATGGTAAAAGCGGATAGGAGTTAGAAAGAGAGTGAGGAGGGGCATATGTAAAGATTTGGCAGAAGGAAACAAGGGAAATAATTGAGTTATATTGTACTTTCAAAAGTAAAAGAAGTAATAAAGAAAAGACAATGAATATAGCACTGGAAAATAGGCAGATCTCTGATATTCATGAACCAAGAAACTTAACATTGCAAAATATACATTCTTCCAGATATAATATACAGATTCACTGAAATCTCAGTCAGAATTATGTCTCTAATCATCACAGGAATATTGTTAAATTTTCAAAGCCCCCCCCCCCCTTGAAAAAAAATACTCGAGAGCCAAATTAATCTTGAGCAAAAAATATACTTGTGAAAGTTTCACAATATCTGATTTCCAGCTATACTATGAAGGTACAGTAATAAAAAAAAGATTCAATGGGAGGCAAGCAGACATATAGATTAATGAAATAGAAGGAAGGATAAAGCCAACTGGAGAGACAGCAGAGCAGCTAAGAGTGTGTGGCGGTGGGCTGGGAGAGAAAGCCTGGTAAGGCTGAGCTAAGGTTTGAAGTTCTGAAGACCATAAAGGGACGGTAGGAGCTTTGCCTGCTCCTGCAACCAGGCTACTGACATATAGCCACAGTCTCCCTTACCCATGTCCCCCTACTAGAGAGGTTTGCTGCCATCTGTCATATAGGGGCAGTACCCTAAGCCCTCTCACATGTAGATGAGATATTCCCCACCTTCTCAGACCAAGTCAATAGGAAGCACCTAACTTCAAATCCTGATCCACCCCCAAACTGTGTATAAGGAACTTATCCAGAAGGAAGAAAAGATGTGTGAGAATTACTCAATCCTCTGAGACGTTCTGTCATAAGAGCTGCAACACCAACAACCAGGGATAAGACCTGCTCTCCTGAAAGACCACCAGAAGCTCCCCTTTCCAACCCCTGTACCCTTGCTGACTAGTTAGCCTCTTGCTGTCTCAGCCTAGCCCAACTCAGCACAGAGTGACCAGTGCAGCATCATGGAGCAACAGAAGCCACAGCAGCTGAGGGAAAAACTGCAGTTGTGGAGGGAGCAGAGGCCATTCCTCCTCTCAACTCACATTCTTTCTCCTTCTCCTGAATCCCTCACAACAGGCTGAGCCACAGATCTCAGTGGAAAGCCTCTGGTACCCAAGTCCACAAAGATTACCTTTGTTCTTAAAGAGGTTAGTGCCAGCATCTTCATGGGTCTTACAACTATTGGTAACAACTGTGCCAGGGAGGTATGATGCTCTATTCTGACCTTCAGTGGCACCAGGTACACATCTGGTAGCCATATATAAATTCATGCAATCATACACATGAAAATATAAACATATCTTCAAAAATAAATGTAGAAGGCACACATATATCAAACAGAAATGTATGTACCTGAATTTTAAAACAAAGAACTAAAAAAAAAATTATAATGGAGAAAATACAGTACCTTCAATAGATGGTGCTAAAATTTGCATATCTACAAGTAGAAACTATATCCTCAATTTTCACTCTAAACAGAAATCAACACCAAGTTGATTAAAGACTTTGATATAAGACCCCAACTTGTAAAAACAATTACTCACACTTCAAGTTACAAACACAAGAATGTACTTTCTGAGTAAAACTCAGGTTGCTCAGAAAATCAGGCCAACAATGATCCTCAAGGAAAAAAAAATAGTTCAGTACAACAATGGGAACTGTCTTTTGAGTGAGCAGGAAACCCATAATGTGGAAGAAAATATTTGCCAGATCTAAGTTTCTCAGTGGATTAAACACTGAAAAACCTAAGAACCTCAGAAAACGAAACAGCTAGGAAATTTTAATTTTGATCACAAGGTGGACTGTAGAACTTAAAAATGAAATGCTTTTAAAAGAAGAAATGAAGGAGCTTGGAAGACCAGAGAGTGTGTAAAAGCACTTACTGTGCAAGCTAGAAGGACAGAGCTCCAATTCCCAGCATTCACCCAAAGCCAGAAGCAGAGTATATGATGAAATCGAGGATGGAGACAGGATAATTCCTGTGAACCCTGTGGGCCAGAAACTGGCATACACAGTGACTATCAACAAGTAGAATCTGTCTTAAACAAAATGGATGAAAAGGATCGACAATCTAGGTTGTCTTCTGTCTTCTAGATGTTCATAGCAGCAAGAAAAAATGTAACTCAATATTATGAGTGTAATTATATACACATGTAGAAACACACACACTGTCTCTCTGTATACATGATCTTTATGAATATTAATAAAATATATTTGAAGAACTAAGAAATGGCTCAGCAGCTAGGAGCGCACACTGCTTTTTCACTGCTAAGACTGTTTGTTGAGGTTCTAGCAGACATTGCATGTGCTCACATTCAACTGTAATTCCAGTGCCTGGCCAGGGAGAGCTTATGTCCTCCTGTTTCTGTGGTTACCTATACTTTCATACACAAACCTGCTATCAGACACACAAACATACACATAACTAAAAATAAGTTAAATCTTTATGCATTTCCATATGAAAAATCAAATGTACATTTTATGAGACCATGTAAAGTATCAACTACATAACCACATGAAATTTGTGAATAAGAGTGATTTCTTTTTTATTTAAATTATTTTATTGGCAATAGAAACAAAGCACATATGTTTAATAGACATATTTTACAAGTATCCAATATCCTAAATGTAAATTAATATTACATGTTCCCATAACCAAAGTGGCTGTTGTCAAAGATACCAAACACAACAAAGTCTGAGAATTACGTGGTCAAAGAACTCTTTTTCAGTGTTGGTGAGGTTGTAAACTGATGTAGCTACTGTGAAAATCAGTGTGAAAATTAATGAAAAGCTATGACCACATGACCAAGCATAGCATTCCTGTATATACATCTAAAGAATTTACACCCTTCTTTCCTACCGTCCCTCCATCCTTCCTTCCTTCCTTTCCTCTCTTAGCCCTTCATTTGTTTTAGAGATCCATTTTCCCTATGCAGATCAGGCTACCATGACATATATTCAGAAGTCATCTTTGTCCATTTCCTCAGTACTGGGCCTACTAGCAATCACTACCATAATTTGTTCATTTATTCTTCTGATAAATAATTGTGTGACCAAGTTTCATATACATTCAAAGGCACAAGCATCCATCGAGAAGCATATTTTAATGTGTTGTCTCGCTCATGAACTTAAATGGCACTCTTTTTCGATTTCTGATAGAGCAACTTCTTTTACAGAAATGCAGACATACCATAAGGTTCAGAGGAAGAAAATGTCTGTCTGGAAGGAAATGTTTTTGTATGACTATCTCAACTTGTGTTAGTCACCATTCCTAAACCCCTAGCTCACCCACAGACAACCTGTGCCTTAGAAATTATAACCACAGGCTGATGAGATGGCTCAGTAATTCAGAGCAGATAGGATTCCTCTGGATTTCAAATGTATAGCTAAGAAAAAGAATTCTTTTTCCTAAATGCACTTATTCTCTATCTTTTATGTATATGTGCACACACACACACACACACACACACACACACACACACACACACACATTGTCAGCATCTTGTCAAGTCCAGGCACTTACTACATCTAGGACAGCTCAAAGGAAGCAGCTTCTATATGCTCCAAACTCTTCTCAAAGGCAAAGATGTTTCTATTGGACCTGTTCCTTTTGACTTATCCTCATATGATTCCACAGACCCTGGACAACAAGGAAACAGCCAATTCTAAAACTATACTAGCATCCCCATAACCCACAATCCTAGGTTCCCTAGAAATATGTTGCCACAAAGCCAACTGAAAGTAGGTAGAAATCACAATGACCCTATTCCTGATCCATGATCTCCTCTTCCTAATTTTTCTTTTTTTTTTATTTCTTAATATTTTATATGTATACGGTAACTGTCGTCAGACACACCAGAGAAAGACATCAGATCTCACCTCAGATGGTTGTGAGCCTCATGTTGTTACTGGGATTTGAACTAGAGGACCTCTGGAAGAGCAGTCAGTACTTTCAGCCACTCACTGAGCTATCTCTCCAGCCAGCCCTATTTTTTCCTCTTTAATTAAACAAAAATGGGAGAATGTTAGCATCTGTCTACGCTTTGGTCCACAGTTACCTGGCATCAGCCAGGTATACCTGACACTATAAAATGGGCTGTTAGCACCTTCCTTTCTCTCTTGCTCCTCTGTTGCCCTTGCCTTTACTCTCTCCCTATTTCATTTTCTTCTTCTTTCTCCACGTGCTAATAGCCAGCCTCTACTTCTCTATTTTCTCTCTCTCTCTCTCTCTCTCTCTCTCTCTCTGCCTCTACTATACTCTTAGCTCCCCTCTCCATATCCTGAATAAACTATTCTATACTGAAGAAAGAAAGAAATAAAGAAAGAAAGAGAAATAAAGAAACTGATGAAATTATAACAACTTTCTCAAAGATACTTAGCTAAGAAATATTGGGCCTGCTCAATGAATCTTATGAGGATTTGTGAACATTGGTTTTGAGAGTTCTGGTAACATAGGAAAGGTTGTAAAGGGAACGTCTGTCCATAATGCAAGCCAGGCTTGGCTTTTTAAAAATGCACTTTGTGCCTGGCTGTCAACACAAACTCAGTTTTTCATTCAATGTGTGTGTGTGTATTCCTAATCTCCTTTTTAAACAAAACATGTCAGAAAGGGACTGATGTCCACAAAATATACTGGTTGCATGGCATTTTGTTATATATAGATATCACTGTCCCCATATAACCTTTGTCCTAGACACTAGTGAGCAGGCTGGTATTCTAAGAAAGTGGCACTGTTTGCCACCAGAGATAAAGATCGTTAGAGGTATAAATCTTTCATTCCTAGAGATGATTAGAATGGCTTGGCCCCATCCCCCTACCGGGGAATAATTCTTCAAGAAGTCCTGATATGTTCTGTTTATACAACTTTGTATAAAATGTAGATATGGCAAAGAGACAACATGGTTATGCAATCCATTCTTCCCTCAGAGGCTTCAAAATAGGAGGGTCATGAGCAGTCACCTGGGGACATAAAAAAAAAAAAAAAAAAAAGACTGAACTTTCTGTGGAAAAACAAGCAAACAAACAAACCAAAAACCCTGTAGCCATTTTTCTAACATCTTGGGTTTGATCAAATATCACAGCTTTGCTCTAAGCAATTTTGCTTGTAATCATTTAACTCACATGTGGTGGCAAATGGTACTTTATTCGATCATGTACTTAATTCATTGACATTCAGTCCAAACATTCTGGCCTTGTAAGAACAGTCCAATCTCAAAGATGCCTACAGGCAGTTGATAAACCATTGTGCTGTGCTTTAGAGAGGGCTAAAGTATCCTAATGTGCAATAGACAGACCAAGAGACAGACCTTCTTAAATCAGGACGGAGAAAAAAGATAGAGGATAAAGAACAAAAATAGAAGAGGACAAAAGTAAAGGCATCAAAATTGAGATATACTCTGGTTTTTGCTCTCTTTGCTTACTGTAGACAGTTCATTTGTTTGTGGGCAAGAGGAGACAGAAGATCCCAGAGCAAGCTTATAATAAGCTTAAGGCAACTTTCAAACTCTTTGCTTTGGACCCAGAGATATGGAGTTTGGAGACTGCTCTGTCTTTCACTTTTAGTCTCTTTCTAGTCTCTTCAGCTCTTTCAGTTTTATTTATTTTTTCAACCTGCAAAATGGGAGATGAAGCTTCTATAAGGCATTTTTCTGACTTATAGGAAAACACGTGTGTGTGTGTGTGTGTGTGTGTGTGTGTGTGTGTATGTTTGTGTTCCATATCTCCTGACTTTCTATAAAATACAGCCAATATTAGGCTTTAATTCCAGATTTTGGATGCAGAAGAATCCGAATAAATAGGAAATACACCTGGTGCTTCTGTGTCAGCAATACCATCTGTGAGATGCTTGCTTACTAGTTTACTACAACAAAGAGGGATGATTGTGAATTCAGACTTGATTTCAGCATCTTAATTACTCCTGCCACACACATAGAAGGTCTGAGGTCATTCCAAGTGTTTTTCATCCCTCTGTCTCCCCATGTTTAATTATTCTCTTAATTCTACTACTTTAACTGTCAAAATATTTCCTACCTCAAAGCCCCTCAAATCTGTATCTGTTCTCCCTTTTCCTGTCCTAATTATCTTTTCCCTAGACTATTGAGTGTCTTTCTAACATTTTCTGTAATCTTCTTCAACTTTAAACCATTTTCAAGCATGACATCGTAAAAAATGTTTCTAACATTAACCAAAATGTGACATTTGTGTCATTCATGAAATAAACTCTTAGTGTTTGTTTCCAAGATCTTTATTAGCTATATGGTGGCTTGAACTATAGCCTAGTTCTCAACTAGCATGACCTGCTATCTAGAAGGACACTTTCTACTATTTTAACTTGTAAAGGGATATTATTGGAATTAATTCATAGAGGCCAATGACATTGCTTAAGAATCTGCAAGCACCTTGTAAACACTAAGAAACAGAAAATGGCTTAGCTTCAAATACTTAATACTGACAATGTTAAGAAAATTCTCTTTATAGCTGAGATAAGAGTCATGGAAAAAAATCCTCAGGGACAGAACATGGCTGGAAACAATAAAATCTAAAAGTTAAGTTGCTACTTTTAGCCCATAGATGAAAGGTTGGGCCAAGCAAGATGGACAGTAAGCCCTGATGAGAGGTGCAAGATTGACTATGTTCTTGTTCTCCATCATTTGCTACACTCATGGAAAATGAGCTTGAATTATAAAAGAATGTGAACACACTGGACAGCTGGGTATCAAATAACCTTCAAGAGAATGAGGCAATTGAATTGAGGCAATCAGGTATTGAACTCAAGCTGGGGTATAGGAAAAAGAGGAAGAATGAATCATTCGGAAGCTCCTCTAGCCTGTTGAGTGTATATTGTGTACAGGTTAATCATCTTTCTCAGAGTTAGTAACAGAACTTTATAATATGGAAATGCAAAACAAAGTAATATAAGACCATTTCTTGAACTGTACATTTTATAGCATCCAAACATGAGATCAAATTCATTCAAATAACAGAAATTTGACATTAGCACTGACGATAATACTAGTAATTATAACAGTGTTTAAATTAATATAACACCTTTAACCAGAAGAACTGTTTGCAATGCAGGAATTTAAATTAAGTTTCTATAGCAATATTAGCAATGATGAGATAAAAATGGTAGTGGCGTTATTTCTAGATGCAATATGTTTCTCTAAATTTGCAAACTCAAGGCAGTGAAAGCTTTTATAATCTCTCTCTCCCTCCCCATCTCTCTCTCTCTCTCTCTCTCTCTCTCTCTCTCTCTCTCTCTTTCTCTCTTTCTCTCCCCTATGTGTCACCAAGTGTGAGATGACTTGAAGAGAGAAATTAATGATAAGATTCATGCAATGATGCCACCAATGCACCCCTACCCAATACATGAATAAGCACAGCTGAATTTCTCAGGTAATTTGGATGATCTGTACTTGTATTCATAATTCTGTGAGGTGACATGTATAATCAATCACTAATGTTATTATTAATATCTCTTAATAGAGAAGATGGATCATTGTGCATCTAAATAGTGCCCTGCTTCAGCTGCTACCTAATTTAAAAAAATACTGAGACTCACAGTCAGGCAGTAATATTAATGAGTTACAATTTGTTTGAATATTAGTTCACAAAGAGATATTAAACATAACTGTGTCTTGTCATGAGAAATGCCCGTTACGTGAAACCATTCCAATTCCAAGTTCCATGCCCCCAGGTCAAATTAATGTGTTGCATATTAACATGATTGTTTTCTCTCAGCTTGTCAATATGACCAATGCAGAAGTTTCAGCTCTGCAGATAGAAAAGCAGCAATGGTATAAATGTAAATAATGGGGTGGGATGAAGAATTTGTTTTTAAACTCATGGAACATTGGATTTGTTCATGAGTTAGTACTCCAGGTCCAAAACTGCGGAAAGAAAAAGGAAAAGGAATGTTTAATATGTAGGGTGGCCCAAATTTGTTTTAACAGGATGCTTTTGAGATTACCCTGGTTTCTCTTTGGTTGATCCTGGGCAGTTCCTGAACATACATATAGGGAATAATTAACTTAATGTTCATTACAAACTAGATAAGAAGCAAACTACAAGTACAATTTCACGTCATCAGGCAACAAATAGTTCTTAAGTGACCAATGACAAGTTTTTGCTTTGTTTTCTATTGGTTTTGTTTTTTAAGCACTACTGAGGATTAAGGCTAAGAATTTATGTTAGTCATGTGCTCTTTCAATATGCTGAATCTCCAGTCCACAAAGGATTTTTTTAAAATCACATACAGAAACACGCAGAGAAATACACAGACAGATAGAGGCACAGATATATACAAACATAATATATCAAGTATATTTTTCTTATTGCATCAAAAAGTAATATAAAGTAAAAAATTGCATTAAAAAAGTACTAGGTGTTTATTCAGTGTTTCTGAACCTAGCATAATTTCATTTCATCTTCACAAACATTTCCCAAACTGTGTAGTATTTCCTGTAATAAAAAGATACAGAGTTGCCTGCAGTTAGGGCTTCCCAAGACATAGCAAGTGAGTGCTGTATAGCTCAGGATTATACTGAATAGAGCCTAAGAAAAAAACGTAAACTTACTGAAGACACTAAGGTGCAATTTGGTCCTGTTGTGCAGTTGAGTTAGAAGTATATAAAGGGCAATGTGACTTAGAGAAGCCTAAACATTAAAAGGTACGCCAATGTCCCTGTATAGGAGCATGACTGAAACTCGAGTCTGTGTGTTCTCAGTGCTTAAATGAGATGTACCTACTATATCAGTGGGTGCCAAATTCTGAAAACTAGATGACTGTAAATAATGATTGGACTTCAAGTGTAAAAATAAAATAAATGAATGTGTCACTTTAGAGTTTCAGATCCTGCCAGGGTTTGAAAAATGAGAAGTATTTTCGTTTTAAAATCCATCATTTCAAAACTTCTTAAGAGTTGATGTGTGGACAAGTGTTGAGTGGGGCTTGATTTTCCTGATGGGGATCAAACTGATTTTATGTGATATGAAAAGAAACACAGAAAGTAAACATTCAAAAGAGGGACAGGCAATTAAATCTGTTTTCTGGACTACTGTGGCAAGAGGAGGCAATATAATAGTAATCTATCATTTTAAATGTAGCTGTGTCCCTTTAAACACAAATATAAAATGACTTATGACTCCAGCAACCCCTATTTATTACTGTCTGTTGCCATTCATCATCACCATGGCAAAAGCACCGTTGCCAGCTGTGTGCTTAGTGGTGAGGAGGGGGCAGTTTTGGCTGGGGACAAGAGGGTATTACATATGGAACTCTAGAATTACAGGAGTCTTTTTCTTTTTCTTCATTTATTTTTCTTTTGCTTGATGGAAGAGTTGAGAAGACAGTACTCCCCCTGTGGATCAGCAAGCACCAAGGTAGGGTAGAATCTAGAGGGGAACACCAGAGCAGATGGTGTAAGTGTCCTTGCCTCTCTGTGGAAGAAAAATAAAATGAGATCAGACACGCGCCCATCTGGAAGATTAGCCACCAGGCAGCAGAAGTCATGGGAAAGGGGCAAACTTCATGTAAATTTCATTAACACAGTTTCTCAGGGAGACCTCCTCAAGCATGTGGACCAATCTTTTGAGCTGCTTCCTTCTGGGTTCCAAGTTTACAAATACTCTGAGTGATCTACAAGTCCACCCACAGTTTTCCTTCTTCACTATGTTCATTGTACCTCTATCTTCCTATTAATTGATTTGCTGTTTCTCTCTTCACATATTTTTTGTGGTGCATACACCTCCCTCCAAATTCTCTTATCCTTGCCTCCTTACCCTTATCCCCTTTTCCTAATTAGTGATCTAACAAATTAGGTAGAAAGGTAGGGAGATATAGTCTCTTATGACCAACACTTACTATAGATTGAATTCCAGAATGCTTTTGAGAACTCACTAAAGCTACCTAGAGAGTTCTTGATGAGGTCAGTATTAAACCCAGGTCTCAAAATCCCCAGTGCAGCCCTTCTTATATTACCCAATGCCACTTCATCCAATTTCTCTTTTCACTTCTTAGGCTAATTCTCTGGCACTCTGAAGTACAGTCAAATCTCAAACCACTAAGCCAATTATTATTTAGCACAGAGTAATCCTTGTTTTTATGGAGTGATTCTCTGCAGAACTTAGTTTGCTCCAGAGACAGTGGAGGATGCGTCCTCATGAGATATACTGAGGGAGGGGAGCAGAGGAAAGATGACTTAGTCATCTTTCCATTTTATTTAGAGTGAGCATTAAAGTCCCAGGACATTGAATGGCTTGAAATGAGTATATAGAAAAGCACCAAGAGCATCAGAATATGATTAGTCTGCAGTGCTAAACTCTGCACGGGCTGTAGGCTGCTGGGGGAATAAGGGACATCATTGCCAAGTTTGCGACAAAAATATTTTATGCAACCATCACTAGTTATCAAAGGAGTCTTACACATGAAGTTATATTTGCCTTCCCAGACATCTAACACAGCATCTGTGTTATATTCTGTGTACGGAGTTAAGACATAATCATCCTGGTCACTCATCAGGATCCAAATCTGCTGATGAAGAATCAGTTCCTGGATCTGCAGAAAGGATGTCCAAGCTATGATGATTGAACGTATTTGTTCCCTTGCACTTCTGCATCTTTGTGACCTAGTTGTAAGACAGTTATATCTTAAAAGCCTACATATCTAGCTTAACAGAGAAATAATTGCAGAGAAGGCCCTGGTACCTTTTATTGAACCTTCCTATATACCCAGGGATTTTAAAGACATTATCCTATTAATGCTTACAATCTGTCAAATAGATAGAAATTGCTGTCACATATTAGGAATTCAAAGACAAGAAAAAAATTTACATAAAGTTGTTACATCCTAATTAAACAGCACAGCCAGGATTCATACCTAGCTGGGGCAATGATTTTCAATGCTGTACGGTTTTGTTCTTATCTTTGGCATCTTATGGTATTCAAAGATCATTATGCTTAATCAATACACACCAAGAAAACTGACTATTTCCATGTTACATTCTGTCCTACGTGTACTTTAAGCTTATGGGATTTCAGTGCATGCTATCAAACTTCTAAAAGAATTAAGTACTGACAAAAATATATTAATATAATGTTATGCCAAAATTCCTTTAAAAATCTGTACATGTATTTCTCTTTTTGAAAAAATAGTTGTAAGAGAAAATAATAACACATATGCTGTGCTTTGAAGGTTATTTTCTAGACACCTGTGTTTGCAGCATATAAAGAACACATAGATAAAGGAATAAGACAAAGTCTTGTCCTCTTGTAGCTTATAATAGTTTATGACTATGAAAACATAAAAGAGAGAGACACAATCACACTAAAGCACATGCAACTTTAGACAGATCAATATTCTAAACAAACAAACAACAGTAAAACGTAACTACTTTAGATGGTTCCTCATAGTTTAGGGTATTTCAGCTGAAATCAAAACCTAAGAATGGAGTAGCACTTTCCTGCCCCAAAAGATGGCAGGGTGACCAGCATCAGCACTCAAGACTTGCCCGCAAATGGCTGAGCTCTAAATAGCCTCACAAGTGCTTTGCCACCCGAGCCCATGGAGACAGAATTAAGTCACAGCCATCAGAACTCACTGCTTGCCCAAAAAGAGACAAACACCCAGGAGCAATCTGCTTCCTGAACCCATGGACCCTCAGACCCATAGGAGAGAAAAGCTCAGAGACAACAAAATCACCTATAATCATAGATAACAAGATAGCAAAAAAAAAAAAAAAAAAAAAAAAAGCAAAAGAACCTTAGC
The DNA here is from genome assembly GCF_963924665.1 of Micromys minutus. Classification (NCBI taxonomy): domain Eukaryota; kingdom Metazoa; phylum Chordata; class Mammalia; order Rodentia; family Muridae; genus Micromys; species Micromys minutus. The sequence continues at coordinate 12,801,788 of NC_137963.1, read as the reverse complement.
AATGGAAACAAAGACAGCCTTGCAACATGAGAACCCAGCTCTCCCACCACAACAAATAGTGGTTTTACCAACATACCAGAAACAATAACAATTACAGGAGAATCAGGAGAACACATGTAAACAAATAGAAGCCCTTAAAGAGAAAACACAAAAATGCCTCAAAGAAGTACAGGAAAGCACAATTAAACAGGTGAAGGAATTAAAAACAAAAATAGAAACAGTAAAGGAATTACAAAAAAAAAAAAAAAAAGACAATCCTGGAGATAGAAAACCTAAGAAAGAAATCAGGAGTCAAAGATGCAAGCAAGTTCAGCAGACTACAAAATATGTAAGAGAGGATTTCAGGGGCAGAAGACCATGTAGAAAACATTGACACAACAATCAGAGAAAATTCAGAAATCAAAAAGCTCCTAACCTAAAACATCCAGGATATCCAGGACACAATGAGAAGACCAAACCTAAGGATAATGATGTAGAAGAGAGCAAAGACTCCCATATAAAAGGCACAGTAAATATCTTCAACAAAATCATAGAAGAAACCTTCCTTACCCTTAAGAAAGAGATGATTATGAACATACAAGAAGCCTACAGTCAAAACACAAAATATTCAAAACAAAGAAAGAATTCTAAAAGCAGTAAGGAAAATAATGATCAGTAGCAAATAAAAGAAGACCAATCAGAATTATACTAGACTTTTAAACGGAGACTATGAAAGCTAGAAGATCCTGGACAGACATCATACAAACCCTGAGAGAACACAAATGCCAACCCAGGCTACTATATCCAGCAGAAGTCTCAATTACCATAGGTGAAGAAACCAAAATATTCCAAGACAAAAACAAATTTACATAATATCTGACCACACATCTAGCCCTACAAAAGATAATAGAGGGGAAAATCCAAAACAAGGAGGGAAACTACACCCAAGGAAAAGCAAGAAAATAATCATGCAAGAAAACCAAAAGAAGAAAAGCACTCAAACATAATTCTACCTCCAAAAACAAAAAGAACAGGAAACAACAATCACTATTCCTTAATATTTCTTAACATCAGTGGACTCAATTGCCCAATAAAGAGACATGTACTATCTGAATGCATAAACAGGATTCAGCATTTTGCTGCATACATAAAACTCATCTCAGAGACAAAGACAGACACTGCCTCATAGAAAAAGGCTGGAGGAAAAAAAAATAGCCATTCTAATATCTAATAATATAGATTTTTCAACCAAAAGTTACTAAAAAAGATAAGGAAGGACACTTTTCACTCATCAAAGGAAAAAAATCTGTCAGTGTGAACTCTCAATCCTGATCATCTATGCTCCAAATGCAAGGGCACCCACATTCATAAAAGAAACCCTACTATAGCTCAAAGCACCACACTAAATAATAGTGGGAGACTTCAGTACCCCACTTTCATCAATGGACAGATCATGGATCCAGAAACTGAACAGAGACACAGAAAAACTAGCAGAGGTTATAAAGCAATCGGAAATAACAAACATCTACAGAACATTTTATCTTAAAACAAAAAAATACACCTTCTTCGCAGCACCTTATGGCACCTTCCTCAAAATTGACCATATAGTCAATCACAAAACAGGCCTCAACAAATACAAGAAAATCAAAATACTCCCATGCATCCTATCATATATATAATGATGGACTAATGCTGGTCTTTAATAACAACAACAACAAAAATTCACATACACATGGAAGCTGAACAATACTCTAGTCAATGATAACATGATCAAGGAAGGAATAAAGAATACAATTATGGATTCTTTGGAATTGAATGTAAATGAAAGAACAATACATCCAAACTTATTGGATGCAATGAAAGCAGTATTAAGAGAAAAAAAAATCATTGCTATGGGTGCCTCCAGAAAGAAAATGGAGAGAGCATACACTAGCTGCTTGACAGCACAGCTGAAAGCTCCTAAAACAAAAAAGCAGATAGACCCAAGAGGAGTAGACTGCAGGAAATAATTAAACTCAGAGCGAAAATAAACTAAGTAGAAACAAAAAGAGCTAGTCAAACAATCAACAAAACCAGGACCTGGTTCTTTGAGAAAATCAACAAGATCAATAAACACTTAGTCTGACTAACTAGAGGACACAGAAAGTATATCCAAATTAACAAAAACAGAAAAGAAAGGAGAGACATAAAAATAGAAATTAAGGAAATTTAAGAACTTATCTGATCCTAATATGAAAGCCAATACTCAACAAAACTGAAAAATCTAGAGGAAATGGAAAAATTTCAACAGATATCAGGTATCAAAGTTAAATCAGGATCAGAGAAGTCATCTAAACAATCCTCTAAGTCCTAAAGAAATAGAAGCAGTCATCAAAAACCTCCCAACCAAAAAACAACAACAACAACAACAAAAAAAAAAAAAAAATAAAAAAAAAGAAGGAGAAGAAGATTACCAGATGGGTTCAGTCCTGAATTGTCAGACCTTCATAGAAGACCTAATACCAATACTTTCCAAAGTATTCTACAAAATATAAACACAAGAAACACTACCCAAGCTTGTTCTTCAAAGCCACAATTATGATCATACCTAAAATACACAACGACCCTACAAAGAAAATGAACTTCAGATCAATTTCTGTCATAAACATTAATGCAAAAAAATTCAATAAAATTCTTCCAACAGAATCCAAGAACACATAAAAACAACCATTCAACATGATCGAGTAAGCTTCATACCAGAGATGCAAGGATGGTTCAATATACAGAAATTCATCAAAGTTATCTACCATATAAATAAACTCAAAGAAAGAAAAAACATATGATCATCTTACTAATGCTGAGAAATTATTTGACAAAATTCAACACCCCTTCATGTTAAAAGTTTTGGAAAGATCAGGCATCCAAAGTCCATACCTAAACCTAGTAAAAACCAAGATACAGCAAACTGATACCTAACATCAAACTAAATGGAGAGAAACTCAAAACAATCCCACTAAAATCAGGGACTACACAAGGCTGATTATGCTTTCCCTACCTATTTAATATAGTACTGAAAGTTGTGGCCAGAGCAATTAGACAACAAAAAGAAGTTAATAGAATACAAATTGAAAAGGAACACATCAAAATATCACTATTTGCAGATGATATGATAGCACACTTACATGACCCAAAAAATTCCACCAGAGAATGTTTACAGGTGATAAACACCTTCAGCAAAGTGGCTGGATATAAAATTAACTCAAACAATTAACTCCTCTACTCAAAGGATAAACATGCTGAGATAGAAATTAGGGAAAAAACATCCTTCCCAATAATCACAAATAATATAAAATACCTTGGCATGTCCTTAACTAAGCAAGTGAAAATCTGTATGATAATAACTTCAAATCTCTGAAGAAGGAAATTGAAGAGATCTCATAAGATGGAAATGTCTCCCATGCTTGTGGTTTGGAAGTATCAACATTGTAAAAATGGCCATCTTACGAAACGCAATCTACAGAATCAATGCATCAAAATTCCAACTGAGTTCTTCATAGAGGTGGAAAGAACAATTTGCAAGTTAACCTAAAATAACAAAACCCCTAAGATATTGAAATCTATTCTCTACAACTAAAGGACTTCCAGGGGAATCACTATCCATGACCTCAAGTCATATTACAAAGCAATTGTTATAAAAACTGAATGGTATGGGTACGGAGATAGGCTGGCAGATCAATGAAACAGAATTGAAGACCCAGAAATGAACCCACACACCTCTGGTCACTTGATCATTGACAAAGGAGCTGAAAATATTTAATGAAATAAGGATAGCCTCTTGTTGGTACAACTGGCAGACTCAATTCAGAAGAATACAAATCAATCCCTTTTTCTCTCCTTGTACAAAGCTCTAGTGCAAGTGGGTCATAGACCTCCACATATAACAAGGTACATGGAAACTATTGAAAGAGAAAGTGAGGAAGAGCTTAGAACACATAGGTACAGGAGTACATTTCTTGAAAATAAAACCAATGGCTTATGCTCTAAGATAAAGAATTGACAAATGAGACCTCATGAAAGTGAAAATTTTCTGTAAGGCTAAGGACACTCTCAAGAAAACAAAGTGGCAGCCAACAGATTGGGAAATGATATTTACATCTGATAGAGGGCTGATATCCAATATATACAAAAAGAAAAAAACTCAAGAAATTTAACTCCAAATATTCAACAAATCCTATTAAAAATGGCATACAGTGCTAAACAAAGAATTCTCAACTGAGGAATACCTAATGGCTGAGAAGCACCTAAAAAAGTGCTCAACATCCTTAGTAATCAAGAAAGTGCAAATTAAAAGAGCCCTGAAATTCCACCTCACAGCAGTCTTAATGGCTGAGATAAAAAACTAATATGGCAGCTGATATTGATGAGGAAGTGAAGAAAGAGAAACACTTCTTTACTGTTGGTGGGGTTGTAAGCTGGTAAAACCATTCTAGAGGTCAGTTCAGTGGTTCCTCAGAAAATTGAAGATAGTACTACCTGAAGACCCTACTACTCCACCTTTTGGCATATACCCACAATGATGCTTCAACATATAACAAGGACCCATGCTCCACTATGTTTATAGCAACCTTATTTATAATAGCAAGAAGCTGGAAATAACCCATATATCTTCAACAGAGGAATAGATACAGAAAGTATGGTACATTTACAAAATGGAATACTGCTCATCTATTAGAACAATGACTTCATGAAATTCCTAGGCAAATCGATGGAACTAGAGACTATCATCATGAGTTAGGTAACCCAATCACAAATGAACACACATGGTATGTACTCACTGATAAGCAGGTACAAACTCTAAAAGTTCAGAATGCCCAAAAAATAATTCACAGATCTTATGAAACTCAAAGAGAAGAAATGTCAGAATGTGGATGCCTTGGTTCTTCTTAGAAGGGAGAACAAAATACTCAGGGGAGAAAGTATAGGAACAATTAGAGGAGCAGGGATGAAGAAACTATTATCCAGAGATGGCCTCACCTGGGGATCCATCAATATGCAATCACAAAACTCAGTCACTATTGCTGATGCCAAGAAGTGCTTACTGACAGGAGCCTGATATGAATCCTCAGAGACTCTGCGAGAGTCATACAGATACAGCTGAGGATGGTTGAAGCTAACTATCAGAGTGAGTACTGGAACCCCAATGAAGGAACTAGACAAAGGACTGAAGAAGCTGAAAGTGTTTGCAACCCCATGGGACAAACATTATCAATCACCCAAATCTTCCAGAGCTCCCAGGGACTAAAACACCAACCAATGAGCACACATGGAGAGACCCATGGTTCCACTTGCATATGCAGCAGAGGTAGCACTGTCTGAAATGGGAGGAGAGGCCATTGGTCCAGTGAAGACGAGTGTTCCCAGTGTAGGGAAATGCCAAGGTGCTGAGGTGGGAGTGGGTGGTTTGAAGAGGGAGCACCTTAATAGAGGCAAGGAGAGGGAGGGGGATTGGAGTAGACAGAAAGGGGATACCATTTGAAATATAAATACAGTGAGTATCCAGTAAAAAAAAAAAAGAGTGAACTAATATTTGGATTGTTTCAGTCATATTACTAAGTTCTGTTTTGTTGTGTGAAAGGAATTACAGACAACATATAAATGAATGTTTAATCTTCAGATGTTTGGTTGCATGTACTGAATTTTAATTCCATGTAGTGTAGAGAAAATTTAATTCTCTTTCAAAGTTTTCAAATATCAGTTATCCCTCGAGCCACCATGTTTATCTTTTTCTAAGTACATGAAGTTAGAATTATTGTATAAGGAACACCCATCCCTGGCACAATTAAGTCTAGTTGTGCTTTATGTATCTTATCTGGTAAGCAATAGATATAGTTTTCTTCATATCAATCTGAAATTTTTCTGTCATCTTCTTTCTCCAAACTGACATTGCAATGTTATAGCAAACATTCCTAGTGCTACATGTTTTTTTTTTCTCAGCCCTTGTTTTCCTTATTGACTTCCAGACATATCCATTTACATTTTTCTTCTTGAAGTCTTCTTTGGCTTGGTGCCTCCTACTTGTCTCCCATGATACCACATTTAAATTCTATTGAATTAATAATCTCTAAGTATAGCTCTCAGATCATGGCTGGCATAAGTTGGTAGATTAAAAACTCAAGTCCCCCACTTGATGAGCAGTCTGGATAAGTGTGTTCCACATTGTCTCCATTGTTTCACAAAGGGACACAGCCCCTCCAACCTCACACTGGTAACTTGATTGTTAACTCATCCTTCATATACAAATGTCATTTATTTACCTTCCTATTGTGATCACTTCACTAGTTTTCAACTAAAATTTAACAAATTACCCTTGTGTTAAATTCTACTTTTAGGGTATCTCAAAGCAAGTAAGTGGGGTGTAGATACTCTGTCAATCACTGTCTACTATTGTTCTCCCTCTGGATCATGTGACAGGGACGTTGGAAACTCTGTTAGAATATAAGTTTATCTTCTCTTTTCTGATCTCATTGAAAAGAAGGGTTTGATTTAGAACCATATTGTTCAACATGGCAAATATAAGACATGCGCATGATAGTTATGAATGGTGTGGCTCCAAAAGAAAAACAATTGTGATTATCATTAATTTAGTGAGTTAGATTGGTTTGCTCCATGGGTAATTGAGTTTTCGATCCATAGATATCAAATGGAATTTAAGTGGAGGTATGAAATAATGTCTTTTCATATTAGGGTATAAAAAGTAAGGAGGAAATTCAGAGTTATATCCGGAGAGAACATTGTTGGAGTCATTTCAGAAATCTGATCTGCTAAGTATCTATTTTCTCAAGGTTTGAGAAAATGCTTGGAAAATTTATAAAATTAAGTGTATTATGAAAACAAGTGACAGAAAAAAAAAGAGATGTGATTCCTGATTCCAAGAAGCTGACACCAAGAGAAAGAACGAGTATTAAACAAAAAATTCAATAACTAAGATATATCCTGAGTTCAGAATAGCAGGGCAAAAGGAAGAAGGGAACACAAGAGAAATACTATAAAAACAAAACAAAACAAAACAAAAAACTTGTTGGTAAGTTTCACAAATAGACCAGTCCAGTAATCATAAGTACCAATGCTGTTGAAATGTGAACAAATGTGTTGAAGAGAGGGTAGAAACACTGTCCTGAATGGTGTATACACCACACTGAAGGTATTGGAGTTAGCTATATTTTAGGCAGAAAAGCAGTGCATCTTAATTTGCATCTGTTGAAGGCTAGTTTGGAAGCAGGCCAGACTAAATATAGGGAGATAAAAGCAATTACTATCACTCAGTTGATAGAATTAGAACACCAGCATGGATAGAAGACAAGTGGATTAGCTTCCTCTAGATACTGTAACAAATCACCAAAAGCCTAGGATTTCAAGGCTAAGAATTTTTTTTTCTCACTATGTTCTAAAATAGATAAAAATCAAAGTGACAGAAAGAAATACTTAATGTACAGGTTCATAGGAAAGTGTCCCTCTTGTCTCTTCTAGTGACTTCTAGACTTGGTCAGTGTTCACAGCACTGGATGTTCTAGCATTAAGTTATGTCACCACAATCTGTAATTTCATGCATGCCATCTCCTCTGGGTAACATAAGTCAATATTTGCATTTCCACTTAATATTATGATAACATAAATGGTTTGTCTCAAAAACCTGGATTAGTCTCCTTCTTTCAATCTCCCTCCCCTCTGTTTTAGAAAGGGTCTCATGGGGTATACTTGTCTTGTCTGTAACTCACAATGTAAAGCAGTTTGAAGCTCAAACTAACAGAGAGCCACTGGATATTTACCTCTCCAGAACTGACCTGTACCTCTCACATCCATAATCATATTTGTAAAACTGTTTTTCCAAAGAGGATATACTGGCTAGTTTTGTGTCAACTTGATGTAAGCTGAAGTTATCACAGAGAAAGTAGCCCTAGTCTAGGAAATGCCTCCATGAGATCCAGCTGTAAAGCATTTTTTCAACTAGTGATCAAGGGGGTGGGTTCAGCCTATTGTGAGTGGTGTCATCCCTGGGCTGGTAGGCCTGGGTTTTATAAGAAAGCAAGCTGAGAGTTTACCCACACACACACAGGTATCTGAGAGCTGAAAAGACTTGCATGAGCACTCCTCTTCCTAAGTGGAATGGTGAGTCAACTTTTTCTGCCCACTATCTACCCCTGAGAGTGGCTGTCTAGAACTCTCACAGCACATGTGGAGGTACTGTCTGGGAGGGCATACTTCCAGCCCAAGGCCAGAAATTGACCAGGTACATCAGGACTGGGCTCTGCCATCAGATCTCACAGCCTACCCTGAGAGAGGGATACCCCGGAACAATCTCCTTCTGGAGATCACAGGCTTAGAGACCCACAAGAGAGACAAGCTCCAGTAAGAGACAACAAGATCACCTATAAGAAAAGGGCAAGAGGCAAGCTCAAGACACTAAGAAAACAAAACCAAGACAACCTGGCAACATCAGAACCCAGTTCTCCCACTGCCCCAAATAGTGGATGCCCAACTCACCAGAAAAACAACATTTAGACTTAAAATAATACTTCACGATGATAATGGAGAACTTTGAGAAGCACATAAATAACACACTTAAAGAAGTACAGGAAAACCAGAATACATACAAACAAGTTGAAGCCCTTAAAGAGGAAACACAAAAATCACTTAAAGAACTAAAGGAAAGCACAAACAATCAGGCGAAGGAACTAAAAACATAAATAGAAACAATAAAGAAAACACAAAAGGAGACAACCCTGAAGTTGGAAAACTTAGGAGAGATATTGGGAGTCATAGATGTTAGAATCACCAACAGAATACAAGAGATGAAAAAGAAAATCTTAGGAGCAGAAGATACCATACAAATCATTAACACAACAGTCTGAGAAAATGCAAAAATGAAAAAGACTCTAACCCAAAACATCCAGAAAATCCAGGAAACACTGGGAAGACCAAACCTAAGGATAATAGATGTAGAAGAGAGTGAAGACTCCCAATTGAAAGGCCCAGTAAATATCTCCAACAAAATTATAGAAGAAAACATTCCTAACTTAAAAAAAGAGAGATGACCATGAACATACAAGAAGCCTACAGAACCCCAAATAGAGTGTACCAAAAAAAAAAAAAAAAAAGAAAGAAAAAGAAAAAGAAAAAAAAAAGAAAATCTTTCAGACACAAAATAGTCAAAACAACAAATGCTCAAAACAAAGAAAGAATAGTAAAAGCAGTAAGAGAAAAGGCACAGGTAACATATAAAGACAGACTGATCAAAATTACACCAGACTTTTCAACAGAGACTATGAAAAGCTTGAAGATCCTGGACTGACATCATACAAAGCTTAAGGTAACACAAATTCCAGTCCAGGTTACTATATCCAGCAAACTCTCAATCACCATAAAGGAGAACCCAAGATATTCGTGGACAAAAACAAATTTACACAGTATCTGTCCACAAATTCAGCCCTACAAAGGATAATTGATAGGAAACTCCACCACAAAGAGGGAAACTTTACCCTAGGAAAATCAACAAACAAATCTTCTTGCAACAAACATCAAGAAAGAAAAGCACACAAACATAACTCTACCTGTAACAACAAAAATAACTGGAAACAAGAATCACTATTTCTAAATATCCATTAAAAACAATGGACTCACTTTTTCAATAAAAAGACATGGACTATTAGACTGGATACATAAACAGGATCCAGAATTTTACTGCATTCAGGAAACTATCTCTACAACAAAGACAGGCACTACCTCAGAGTAAAAGGTTGGAAAAAAAATGTTCCAAGCTAATGGTCCCCCCCCCCAAAAAAAACAAGCTGGAGTAGCCATCCTAATATTGAATGAAATAGATATTCAACCTAACGTCATTAAAAACGATGAGGAGGGACACTTTTTACTCATCAAAGGAAAAATCTATCAAAATAAACTTTCAATCCTGAAAATCTATAATTCAAACACAAGAATAACCAATATTCATAAAAGAAACTCTACTAAAGCTCAGAGCATATATTAGACCACCCACAATAATAGTGTGATATTTCAACACCCCATCCTCATCAATGGACAGATCATGGATGCAGAAACTGAACAGAGACACGATGAAACTAAAAGAAGTTGTGAACCAAATGGATTTAACAGACATCTATAAAATATTTCATCCTAACACAAAAGAATATACCTTCTTCTCAGCACCTCATGGCACCTTCTCCAAAATTGACCATATAGTTGGTCACAAAACAGGCCTCAGCAGATACAAGAAAATCAAAATACTTCCATGCATTCTATTAGATCACCAAGGACTAGGTTCGTCTTCAATAATTGCACAAACAACAAACACCTCACATGAACACGGAAGCTAAGCAATGTTCTACTTAATGATAGCTTGGTCAAATAACAAATAAAGAAAGAAACCAGACCTTTTAGAATTAAATGACAATGAAGGCACAATATAACCGAACTTGTGGGATACAATGAGAGCAGTGCTAAGAGGATAACTCATAGCACTCAGCACCTTCAAAAACAAACTGTAGAAAGCATACACTAACAACCTGGCAGCACAACTGGAAAATCTAGAACAAAAAGAAGTAGATACACCCAAGAGTAGACAGAAAGAAATAATCAAACTCAGGGCTGAAATCAACCAAATAGAAACAAAAAGGAACTGTACAAAGAATCAACAAAACAAAGAGCTGGTTCTTTGAGAAAATCAACAAGAGTGATAAACACTTAGTCAGACTAACCAGAGAGCACAGAGAGAGTATCCAAATTGACAAAATCAGAATTGATAGGGAGATATAACAACACAAACTGAGGAAATACAAGAAATCATCACATCCTACTACAAAAGCCTATGTTCAACAAAACTAGAAAATCTAGAGGAAATCGTTAATTTTCTAGACAGATACCAGGTATCAAAGTTAAATCAGGATGAGATAAACCGTCTAAACAGCCCCATAACCTCAAAAGAAATAGAAGCAGTCATCAAAAAAAAAAAATATCCAGGACCTGATTGGTTTAGTGCAGAATTCTATCAGACCTTCTTAGGAGACCTAATAACAATACCATCCATACTATTCCACAAAATAGAAACAGAGGGAACACTACCCAACTCATCCTTCAAAGCCAAAATTATTCTCATTCCTAAACCACATAAAGACCCTACAAAGAAAAAGAATTTGAGATCAATTTTCCTCATGAACATTGATGCAAAAATACTCAATAAAATTCTTGCAAACTGATTCCAGGAACAAATCAAAACACTCATTCACCATGATCAAGTAGCCTTCATCCCAGTGATGCAAGAATGCTTCAATATACTGAAATCCATCAATGTCATCCACTATATGAACAAACTCAAAGAAAAAAAAAATCACATGATTGTCTTTCTAGAAGCTGAGAAAGCATTTTAAAAAATTCAACATTCATTCATGATAAAAGTCTTGGAAAGGTGAGGTATTCAAGATTCATATTTAAACATAGTAAAAGCAATATACAGAAACCAGTAGCCAACATCAAACTAAATAGTGAGAAACTTGAAGCAATCCCACTAAAATCAGGAACTAGACAAGTCTGTCCAGTCTTTTCCTATCTATTCATAATAGTACTGGAAGTGCAATCCAGAGCAATAAGACAACAAAATAGGGCAAAGGGATACAAATTGGGAAGGAAGAAGTCAAAATATCAATATTTGCAGATGATCCAAAAAAAATCTCACCAAAGAATTTTACAGCTGATAATCACCTTCAGCAAAGTGTGTGGATATAAAATTAACTCAAGCAAATCAGCATCCTTCCTCTACTCAAAGAGCAAATAGGCTGAGAATGAAATTATAGAATCGACACCCTTCACAATAGTCAAAAAGAATATAAAATGCCTTGGTGTGACCCTAACTAAGCAAGTGAAGGATCTGTATGACAAGAACTTCAAATCTCTGAAGGAACACCGTAAGTGAATTCCTCAGTCCTTCTTAGAATGGAGCACAATACTGCAGAGGAAATATAAGGTCTAATAGAGGAGCAGGGATTGAAGAAAAGATCTACAGAGATGGCCTAACCTGGAGAACCACTGCATATGTTGTTACCAAACACAAACATTGCTAATGTTACAAAGTGTTTACCAGCAAGAACCAGACATGGATGTCTCCTCAGAGGCTCTCCAAGAATCATATAGATACAGATGAGGATTCTTGCAGCTAAACATTAGATTGAACTCCAATGAAAGAGCTAGAGAAAGGACTGCAAGAGCTGAAAGGTTTGCAGCCTCGTGGGAAGAAAAACATCATCAAACAATCAAGGAACTGTGGTGGAGAGGGTGATTGGGAGAGGGAGCACCTTCATGGAAGCAAGTAGAAGTGGAGGAGTGAGGGGCGTAAGGGGGAAATATAAATACAGAGAATATCCAATAAAATTGAAAAAAAATAGGAAAAAAGCTGAGCAAGCCATGGGAAGTAATCCAGTAAATGACATGACTCCATGGTCTCTGCATCAGCTCCTCCTTTCTGACCTGCTTAAGTTCCAGTCCTGACTTCCTTCTGTGATGAACAGCTATGTGGAAGTATAAGCTGAATAAACACTTTGCTCCTCAACATGTTTCTTCCTCACCATGTTTTGTGCAGGAATAGTCACCCTGACTAAGACAGAAGGTAATTTTTACAGGTACTAGAAATTAGAATATGAATGTATGTGTGTATAAAATTCAAATAAGTTGCACACACACAATATATATATATGTGTGTGTGTGTGTGTGTGTGTGTGTGTGTGTGTGTGTGTGTGTGTATGTATGTATGTATGTATATATTGCCCATCCATAGAAAGATAATAGTATACAAGACTGGAGGAAAATAAAATATAACATGTATAGGTATACTTTCCATAAGTGGATACAGAATTGGTTGAGATACATATAAATACAAACTATATTAACAGATGGAAAGTTTTAAAAAATACTATTATTTTTTCTTTTCTTAAGCTTTATTTTAAAAAGCAAAGATTAAAAAATTTAAACATTTTTTTTCATAAATGTAAACAAATACAATTGTGTCAGTGCTTGGCTTTTTTTTTCTTATTTTTAAGGTTTGATACTCTGCATTAAGGTCTTATTAGTCACAATAAGCAAAAAGTACATGTAAAACAGGATGTAACCTGGAATTAGTCAATGTTTTCTTGGTGTATAAGGATTGAGCATGATATTTTTTATTTTTTAGTTTTTGTTTTGTTTTGTTTTCTTTTTTTCTTGAACTTCACACAGTCTGTGAGTTGCTTCTGGGGCAGTCTGAGCCACTGGGGTTAGGATCCCACTATCAGTGACTGCATATTATGTCTGTTCTTTTGTGATTGGGTTATCTCACTCAGGGTGATATTCTCTAGAAGCAACCATTTTCTTAAGAATTTGGTTAAGTCATTGTTTCTGATGGCTGAGTAGTACTCCATTGTGTAAATGTACCACAATTTTTGTATCCATTCATCTACTGAAGGACTTATGTGTTCTTTTCAGCTTCTGGCTATTATAAATAGAGCTTTTATGAACACTGTGGTGCATGTATCTTTGTTGTATATTGGAGTGTCTCTGGGGTATATGCCCAGAAGTGGAATAGCTGGGTCTTCAGGTAGTATTATGGCCAATTTTCTGAGGTATCGCCAGACTGATTCCCAGAGTGGTTGTATCAGTTTACAACCCCACCAAAAGTGGAGAAGTGTTCCTCTTTCTTCGCAACCTCGCCAGCATCTGCTGTCATCTGAGATTTGGATCTTGGCCAATCTGACTGGTGTGAGGTGGAATCTCAGGGTTGTTTTGATTTGCATTTCCCTGATGGCTAAGTATGTCCAGCACTTCCTCAGATGTTTCTCGGCCATTCGATATTCCTCAACTGAGAACATTTTGTTTAGCTCTGTACCCCATTTTTTAATAGGGTTATTTGATTCTCTGGTGTCTAGCTTTTTGAGTTTTTTGTATACATTGGATATTAGGCCTCTATCTGATGTGGAGTTGGTAAAGACCTTTCCCATTCTGTTGGCTGCCGTTTTGTTTTCTTGAGAATGTCTTTAGTCTTACAGAAACTTTGCAATCTCATTAAGTCCCATTTGTTAATCTTTAACCTTAGAGCTTGAGCCATTGGTATTTTGTTCAGAAAATTTACTCCTGTGCCTATGTGTTTTAAGGTTTTCCCTACTTTCTTATCTAATAGTTTCAGTGTATCTGGTTTAAAGTAGAGATCTTTGATCCAATTACACTTGAGGTTTGTACAAGGAGATAAGAAAGGGTCTATTTTCATTCTTTTGCATGCTGAGCACCAGTTGGACCAGCACCATTTGTTGAATAGGCTGTCCTTTTTCCATTGAATGTTTACAGCTCCTTAGTCAAAAATCAGGTGACCATATATATGAGGGCTCATATCTGGATCTTCTATTCTATTCCATTTATCCACGTGCCTATTTCTGTACCAGTACCCTGCAGGTTTCAGCACAATTGCCTTGTAATATAGCTTGAGGCCAGGGATAGTGATTCCCTCAGATGTTTTCTTGTGTTGAGGATGGATTTCACTATTCTTGGTCTTTTGTTATTCCAGATGAAATTGCACATTGATCTTTCCAACTCAATGAAGAACTGGGTTGGAATTTTGATAGGGATTGCATTGAATCTGTAGATTGCTTTTGGTAGGATGGCCATTTTTAAAATGTTGATCTTTCCAATCCATGAGCATGGGAGATCTTTCCATTTTCTGAGATCCTCCTCAATTTCTTTCTTTAGAGGTTTGAAGTTCTTGTCATACAGGTCCTTCACTTGCTTAGTTAGAGTCACATCAAGGTATTTCATAGTTTTTGTGACTATTGTGAAGGGTACTTTTTCCCTAATTTCTTTCTCCTCCTGTTTGTCCTTTGAATATAGGAAAGCTACTGATTTGTTTGAGTTAATTTTGTATCCAGCCACTTTGCTGAACTTGTTTATCAGCTGTAGGAGTTCTCTGGTGGAATTAGTGGGGTCACTTAAGTACACTATCATGTCATTGGCAAAGAGTGATGTTTTTATCTCTTCCTTTCCGATTTATATCCCCTTGATCTCCTTTTGCTGTCTAATTGCTCCAGCCAGGACTTCCAGTACTATGTAGGGAGAGAGTGGGCAGCCTTGTGGAGTCCCTGATTTTAGTGGGATTGCTTCAAGTTTCTCCCCATTAAGTTTGATGTTGGCTGTTGGTTTGCTGTATATTGCTTTTATTATGTTTAGGTATGGACCTTGGATTCCTGTTCTTTCCAGGACTTTTAACATGAAGGGGTGTTGAATTTTGTCAAATGCTTTCTCAGCATCTAGTGTGATGATCATGTGATTTTGTTCTTTGAGTTTGTTTAAATGGTGGATTACATTGATGCATTTCCTTATATTAAACCATCCCTGCATCCCAAGAATGAAGCCTACTTGGTCATGGTGAATGATCGTTTTGATGTGTTACTGGATTCTGTTTGCAAGGATTTTGTTGAGTAATTTTGCATCAATGTTCATAAGTGAGATTGGTCTGAAGTTCTCTTTCCTTGCAGGGTCTTTGTGTGGTTTAGGAATGAGGGTTATTGTAGCCTCAAAAAATGAGTTAGGTAGTATTTTATCTGATTCTTTCTTGTGGAATAGTTTGGCGAGTATTGGTGTTATGTTCACAATAAATGTCTAATAAAATTCTGCACTGAACCCGTCTGGACCTGGGCTTTTTTTGGTTGGGAGGCTTTTGATGATTTCTTCTATTTCTTTAGGTGTTATGGGATTATTTAGATGGTTTACCTGATCCTGGTTTAACTTTAGGATCTTGTATCTGTCTAGAAATTCATCCATTTCCTCCAGATTTTCCAACTTTGTGGAGTATATGCTTTTGTAGTAGGATCTGATGATTTCTTGAATTTCCTCAGTTTCAGTTGTTATTTCTCCACTTTCCTTTCTGATTTTGTTAATTTATATACTCTCTCTTTGCCCTCTAGTTAGTCTGGCTAGGGGTTTATCATTCTTGTTGATTTTCTCAAAGAACCAGCTCTTGGTTTTGTTGATTCTTTTGATGGTTCTTTTTGTTTCTATTTGGTCTATTTCTGCCCTAATTTTGATTATTTCCTGCTGCCTACTCCTCTTGGGTGTATGTGCTTCCTTTTGTTCTAGAGCTTTTAGGTGTGCTGTCAAGTTGCGGAGGTATGCTCTCTCCCGTTTCTTTTTGGAAGTGCTTAGGGCTATGAGTTTTCCTATCAGTATTGCTTTCATTGCATTCCATAGGTATGGGTATGTTGTGTTTTCCTTTTCATTGAATTCTAGAAAAACCTTAATTTCTTTCTTTATTTCTTCTTTGACCCTGCTATCATTTAACAGAGTGTTGTTTAGTTTCCATGTGTATGTGGGCTTTTTATTGTCTTTGTTGTTGTTAAAGACCATATTTAGACCATGGTGATCAGAGAGGATGCATGGAAATATTTTAATCTTCTTATATCGCTTGAGACTCTTTTTGTGTCCAATTATGTGGTCAGTTTTCGAGAAGGTGCCATGGGGTGCTGAGAAGAAGGTGTATTCTTTTACTTTAGGATGATAGGTTCTGTACATGCTTATTAATTCCAGTTGGTTCATAGTCTCTGCTAGTTTTACAGTGTCCTTGTTCAGTTTCTGTTTCCATGATCTGTCCATTGGAGAGAGTGGGGTTTTAAAGTCTCCCACTATTATTGTGTGGGGTGAAATGTATTTTTTGAGCTTTAGTAGGGTTTCTTTTATGAATGTGGGTGCTTTTGTATTTGGAGCATATATGTTAAGGATTGAGAGATTCTCTTGACAGATTTCCCCTGTAATGAGTAAAAAGTATCCTTCCTTATCTTTTTTGATAACTTTTGGTTGGGAATTTACTTTATTTGATATTAGAATAGCCACACCAGCTTGCTCCTTGGGGCTGTTTGCTTGGAAGATATTTCCCATTATTTTACTCTGAGATATTGTCTTTCTTTGTCTCTGAGATGAGTTTCTTGTAAGCAGCCAAATGTTGGATTTTGTTTATGTATTCAGTTTGATAGCCTATATCTCTTTATTGGGGAGTTAAACCATTTATGTTAATAGATATCAAAGAATACTGGTTTCTGTTTCCTGCTATTATTGCTTTTGTAGGTTGAGTTGTGTCTGTGTCTCTTTTTTTTTTTTTTTTTTGGTTTTCTTACTTAGGAGTTTTCTTGTTTTTATTAGGATGTAGTTCCCCTGGTTGTATTGGGTTTTCCACCTATAATTCGTTGTAGTGCTGGGTTTGTGGTCAGATATTGTGTAAATTTAGATTTGTTTTGAAATATCTTCATCTCTCCATCTATGGTGATTGATAGTTTTGCTGGGTATAGCAGCTTGGGCTGGCACTTGTGCTCTCTTAGGGTCTGCATGATGTCTGTCCAGGCTCTTCTAGCTTTCATAGTCTCTGTTGAGAAATCGGGTACGATTCTGATTGGTCTGCCTTTATATGTTACCTGATATTTTTCCCTTACTGCTTCTAGTATTTTTTCTTTGCTTTGGGCACTTGATGTTTTGACTATTATGTGTCAGGAGGAATTTATTTTCTGGTCCAACCTATTTGGAGTTCTGAAGGCTTCTTTTATGCTCGTGGCCATCTCATTCTTAAGTTTAGGGACGTTTTCTTCTATAATTTTGTTGAAGATATTTACTGTGCCTCTTAGTTGATATTCTTCTCCCTCTTCTATTCCTATCATCTTTAGCTTTGGTCTTCTCATTGTGTCCTTTAACTCTTGGATGTTTTGGGTTAGGAGGTTTTGGTTTTTGCATCTTCTCTGGCTGTTTTGTCTATGTTTACAATATTTTCTTTGGCCCCCGAGATTCTCTCTTCCATTTCTTATAGTCTATTGGAAATGCTTGCTTCTGTGACTCCTGGTTTCATTTTTAAGTGTTCTACCTCTAGGGTTATCTCTTTTAGTGTTTTCTTTATTGTGTCAATTTCTGTTTTAAATTCCTCCTTCCATTCCTTCATCTCTTTTGCTCTGTTTTCCTCTAGTTCTTTGAGTTCTTTTAGTGATTTTCTTGTTTCCTCTTTAAAAGCTTCTGATTCTTTTTTCTTTTCCTCCCTTTCTTGTTTGAGGATCCCTATCACCGTCCTGAGGTATGATTTTAGGTCTGCATCTTCTTTTTCTTGAGTGTTTGGCATTCCAATGTTTGCTGTGATTGGAGAGATGGGTACTGGTGTTGCCAGGTTGTCTTGGTTTCCTTGGGATATGCTCTTTCGCTTTCCTTTTGCCATCTTGTTCTCAATGATGTGTTCTTTCCCTTGTACCTGGTCTGTGTCTCTGGATTTCCACTGGTCCAGGTGGCAGAAGGGCCGAGCCTTCTTCTGTGCCCCAAAGCTGCTGAGTGGGAACAGAGGTCCCAATGCTGGGTTCCTGGTTCCTGGATCAGGCAGGGCAGGGGCGTGCTTTCCATGCGCACTCAGCAGAAATGTCTCTGCCTCCTGGCAGGTCGGATCTCCTACTCACCACGCCTTAACCTTTGCAAAGTGCTGTTCCAGGTGGCAGATGGGCTGAGCCTTGTTCTGAGCCCCAAAGCCACTGGGTGGGAACCTTTAAAAATTATTATAATGGTGCAATTTATTCAGTCAAAGATATGACTGCACCATTATAAGCTCTGGGTTATCAAAGTAAAGACACAATGCTCTGAGGTTAAAGATACAACAGTCTGAGATTTAAAATGAAGCTTTTTTGCTGTTGTTCCACCATTTATCAGTCAGCCTTAGAGCCAACTATATAATACAGTATAAATCTGTAGCAACATACGCACTGGTTCAATAGCACGACTCCGGGGAACAACTAAATAAAAGCAGAAAGGAACATAGAAGCACAAGGCAATGTAATAGACACAAAGAAAATGGTCACATACAAACCCAGAAGAAGTTAAGCATGCAGAATGGATGCCAAGAAACATGAACTGTCAAGATTGAAATATTTCAGAATGTCAAATCTAACAGATTGTTGCTAATAATAGCTGACATTTCCCCACTTCCAGGTCATGTGGTGGCTGTTTTAAATGAATTCTAGCATTTTAAGAACTATCCTGAGAGGTGGATGCCATGACTCTACCAATAGTTGGGTACCAAATAAGGCTCACGGAAGACTTTTTGATGTATGAAATAATACTGCTCAGTGGAGGAACTCAGATCAACTGCTGAACACAGAGAGCTAGTCCATACTCTGCATGATTTCCCTTCCCCAGTATAATGAGAGGGGGAGAAGGAGAGAAAGAGAGAAGGAGAGAGGAGAGAGGGGAGGTGGGAGGGAGGGAGGGAGGGAGAGAGAGAGAGAGAGAGAGAGAGAGAGAGAGAGAGAGACAGAGACAGAGACAGAGACAGAGAGAGATTGAGAGAGAGCATGCCTATGGCAGGTATAGTCAGATATCCCCAGAGGTTGACTAATAAAAGAAATAGAAATTGACACAGTAGAAAATCAATGTGAGATTATGTTTTTAAAGTAAACAGTATTAATGCTTATTACTTTAAGAGTAAACTGTCTGTGGTTGACTCTTCAGTCTCTGTTTTCACAACTAAAACTGTGCTCAATGAAATCACCACTCAGAAGAGACAAGAAAAGATTAATACAGAAGTATATGAGGCATATTTTGGAAAGTGTTAATTACCAGGAAATACTGGTTTATTATTCCCATAATGATATCTAAAAGAGACTGATTGATAGGAAAGAGGCTGCTAAGGGACTAGAAGTTATCTGTATTTATGATCAATTAAGTTCTCTAAACTTCACTTGGCAAGAGAAAAATAAAGTGTTATGTGATCTTTGATCATAGAAACAGTTTTTCATTAAAAATGGAGTACCAATTGACCAGATTGCATCCTCTTTACCTGTCATCTAGTAAAAGACAAATTTAATGTAGAAAATGTACCGTAGTTATCAGTAGAGATGGTATCAGTTGTTATGGACATATATCCTAGAGGAGGTTTCTAACTGTTTTAACTCACAATCCAATTTTGTTAAAAAAATGTTTTGTAATGATGCCTAGAAGCATATTTTTTAAAAAATATATACACATAACATATTTACTATTAATGGATGATCTAATATTTTAAAATTTCTTTGTTATACATAGAACTTTACCATACACTAAGTACAAGAGCAAATTTGAATACTAAAGAAATGGATGTGATTGTTTTTTACATAAAAAAATTAAACTTTGGCCAAATATTTGATATGGCAGGATATAGAACGTCTTCAAAGTTTTTCAGATCTGATCAATATCATCAGCAACAATTAGAACACTACTTTGTCTAAATACACAGTGTAAAACTGGAAGATATCTTCCAATCCCAAGCTGAAATGTATTGATAATTTAGTTTTTATTTAAACTGAAGCAAGCAACTCAAAGTTTCTGATATTGAACAGAAACTTTCAATATCAAATACAATTTAAAGATTTACGAAATTAAGGGCTGGACAGATGGCATAACAGCAAATATAAACATTTGTCACCAGTTTGAGGATCTGATTTTTATCTCCATTATCCACACAGTGAAAGCGGAAAATCAATTCTTGAAAACTGTCTTCTAAGTTCTCCATATGCAATGTGGCATATATAGCACATACACACATACACACATGCACACATACACACATGCACACAAACACACATGCACACATACACACATACACACATGGACACATGCACACATACACACATGGACACATGCACACATACACACATACACACATGGACACATGCACACATACACACATGGACACATGCACACATGCACACATACACACATGCACACATGCATACACATGCACACACACATGCACACATATACTCAGGCACACATACACACACATGCACACACACACATGCACACACACATGCACACATACACACATGCACACATACACACATGCACACATACACACATGCACACATACACACATACACACATGGACACATGCACACATGCACACATACACACATGCACACATACACACATACACACATGGACACATGCACACATACACACATGCATACATGCATACACATGCACACACACACATGCACACATATACACAGGCACACATACACACACATGCACACACACATGCACACATATACTCAGGCACACATACACACACATGCACACACACACATGCACACACACATGCACACATACATACATGCACACATACACACACATGCAGACACACATGCACACATATACACATGCACATAAATGTACACATACACATACATGCACACATACACACATTCACACATACACATATGCAAACATACACACACATGCACACACATGCACACACATATGCAAACATACACACATGCACACATACACATGCATGCAGACACACATGCACACATACACACATGCACACAAATGTACACATACACACACATGCACACATACACACATTCACACATACACATATGCAAACATACACACACATGCACACACATGTACACACATATGCACACATACACACATGCACACATACACATGCATGCAGGCACACATGCACACATACACACATGCACACACATGTACACACACATGCACACACATGTGCACATGCACAATACACACACATGCAGACACTCATGCATACATACACACATGCACACACACATGCACACACACATGCACACACATGCACACATACACACACATGCACACACATGCACACATACACACATTCACACACATGTACACATACACACATGCACATATACATACCTTTACACATACACATATGCATACATACACACATGCACACACACATGCACACACATGCATACATACATGCACACATACACACATACACACATATGCACTCTCATACACTAATTATAATAAATATATTAATTTGTCATTTGCATGCTGACAAGTGTTGATGTGAAAATATAAAAAGTTTTTGTTTTCTGTAATTAAAATTCTATATTTCAGAGATGGAAACTTTATATGTACGGTAAAAACATTGGGCTTGTTAACATATAATGGTCTCAAATCTGAGCTGAGGTTCTATTAGCATTTTGTAGTATGGCAGGGAACAGGGTATGAAGGGTTCATGTGTAATAGGAGAAAATCCAGTGGTCTTGGGGGAAATAACATAGGGAAGTATGGTTAAACAAATCAAACCAAACCAAACCAAACAACAAAACCACTGTATTCATTATAGATTTTACCTTAAATTTATTTTTGGTTATTACAAATTCAAAAATTATTTAGTGTTGCAAACTGTTTTTTAAAGCCCAGCTCTCAATTATGTAAACCTCTGAGTCACATTTTAAGAAGTATGTGGGTTAGAAATGGTGATAAATATCTAACACCAACTTACCTGTAGATGGGAAAAGCCCTTGTGTGATATTTCCAGATTTCTTTAGAATTTTTTCCAAGGTAGAATTATAACGAAAATAAATGCAACACACAGGTACTCCTGTTTTCTTACGAATGAGAAAGATGGTATGAAGTTGAGTAAACAGGAAGGTAAGGACGATCTGGAACGGGATGGGGGAGGAGAAACTGTGTTTTCCTCCCCCCTCCGTTTTTGAAAATATTAACTTGGATTAAATCAATTTTAACAGTTTTCTTTTCTTCTTATTTTCTTTTTTATTCACTTTGCATCCAGATCACAGCCCCTCTCCCTCCTTTCTTCCCAGTCCCAACCATATAAATCCTTCTGTCCCCTATCCCACCCCTTCTCTGAGAAGGGGTGCCCCCAACCCTTGAGTACCAACCTGCCCTGGAGAACCTAGACCCATCAGGAATAGGCATATTTTCGCCCAGTAATGCCCAACGATGCAGTTCGGTGGGGGAAGGGGATTAAATGGCAGAAACCAGAGACCTAGAAAACACCCACTCCACTTACTAGGGACCCACATGAAGACCAGGATGTACATTTGCAACAAATGTGTAGGGGATCTAGTTCCAACTCCTGTACACTGCTTGGTTCTGGGACCAGGCTACTTAATTCTGTGGGTTTTCTTGTGGCGTCCTTGACCTCTCTGACTTACTTTATCCACTACTCTTTCACATGATTTCCCAATCTCCATCTGATATTTGGCTGTGGGGTCCTGTATCTGCCTCCATCCAAGCTATATGAAGCCCCTCAAGAGACAGTTATTTCTGTCTGCAAGCACAGCAGAAAATAATTAATAGTGGCAGGGGCTGGCTCTTTCACATGGGATGTGACTCAAGTTGGGGCAGTCATTGGTTGGCTGTTTTCTCCATCTCTCTTCCATCTTTATCCCTGCACATCTTATAGGCCGGACAAATTTAGGATCGAAGGGTTTGTCACTAGATTGGTATCTCCCTCCCTCTTCTGCAAGTCCTACCCAGCTACACAGGACATAGTCACTCAGTCTCTAGATCTCCCTCTTGTAAATATGTCAGCTAGGTCACATCCATAGACTCCTCGTATTCTCTCCTGACCCAAGCCCCTAACTAATCCCCAGAGATGACCCGCACCACAATGTTCAGAGCAGCTCTATTTATAATAGCCAGAAGCTGGAAAGAACCCAGATGTCCTTCAGAAGATGAATGGATACAAAAATTGTGGTACATATACACAATGGAATACTACTCAGCCACCAGAAACAATGACTTGACCAAATCTTAAGAAAATGGCTGCATCTAGAGAATATCATCCTGGGTGAGATAACCCAGTCACAAAAGAACAGACATAATATGCAGTCACTGATAGTGGGATGCTAACCCCAGAGGCTTGCACTCCCTCAGAAACAACTCACAGACTGTATGAAGTCCAAGAAATAAAGAAAACAAAACAAAAAAAATATTTACAAAACAAGAAGACTTTGACTATTTCCATGTTGCATTTTGTTTTGCATGTACTTTACGCTCATTGTAACTATTAGGTTTTCAATGCATACTGTCAAGCCCTTGAAAAAAAATCAAGTACTGAATAAAAAATATATATTCATATAGTTTTATGTAAAAATTATTTTAAAATCGGATATTTCCATTCTCACTCCCAGCCTTCTCTTGCTTCCCCTCAGCTCACGCAAGATCACCATCACCATTTCTCTCTTCACACTTCTCTACTCCTGCCTAGTTCCCTCTCTGAGAATCCCTCAAATTGAGTTCAAGTTTGCACTCCCAACATCAATGAAGGAGTGTTTCCCTAGCTCCACATCCTCACTAGCATAAGCAATCACTTGAGACATTGATCTTAGTCATTTTGACAGGTAGAAGATGGAATTTCAGAATAGTTAATGATTTATATTTTGCTGATGAGTAAGGTCATTGAACTTTACTTTAAGTCCTTCTCATCCATTCAAGATTCTTTTGTTGAGAATTCTCTGTTTAGCTTTGGACCCCATATTTTATTGGGTTATTTGGAGTGTTTGTGATTTGGGCTATTAGCTCTTTGTTAGATGTCGAGTTGGTTAAGATCTTTTGTCAAACTATAGGTCCTTTAAGGCAGTGTACTTTCTGTTACAGAAGCTTTAGAGTTTCATGATGTCCCATTTGTCAATTATTGGTCTTAGCATTTGAGCTATCAATATTCTGTTCAGGACATCATGTTCTGTACCAGTGCATTCAAAGATATTTCCTCATTTCTCTACTATGAGTTTTAGTGTATCTGGTTTTTTTTTTTTTTTTTTTTTTTTTTTTTTTTTTTTTTTAGGTTAAGGTACTTGATCCACTTGGACTTGAGTTTTGAGGAGGGTGATAGATATGGATCCCATTGCATTCTTGTACATGAAGACATACAGTTAGATCACCTTCATTTGTTGAAAATTATTTCTTTTTTTCTATTCTGTGTTTTGCCTTTTTTTGTCAAAAAATAAGTGCTCATAGGTGTGTGGGTTCATCTGAGGATCCTCCACTTGAATTCATTGATTCAAGTGTGTTTTTACACAAACACCAGGCGGGTTTTATTACTATTGACCTGAGGTACAGCTTGAGGTGAGGGTTGGTGATTCCTCCTGAAGTTCTCTTATTGTTCAGGGTTATTTTAGCTATCCTGGACTTTTGGTTTGCCCACATGTAGTAGAGAATTGCCCTTTCACAGTTTGTAGGGAATTGTGTTACATTGTTGACAGGAATAGCACTGATTGTGTAGATTGTTTTTGGTAAAATGTACATTTTCCCTATGTTAATTCTACCGATCCATGAGCACTAAAGATATTTGCCTTCTGATAGCTCTCTCCATTTCATTCTTCAGATACAGAAAGTTCTTGTTATACATTTCTTTCTTCAGCTTGCTTAAAGTTACACCAAGATACTTTATATTATTTGTGGCTTTTGTGAAGGGAGACGTTTTGCTAATTTATTTCTCTGCCAGTTTATTATTTGTATAATGGAGAGCTGGTTCTTTTTTTTTTTTTTTTTTTTTTTTTTGTGGGGGTTTATTTTGTATCCAGCCACTTTTCAGTAGTTGTTTTCGACCTGTATTGATTGTCTGGTAATCTTGTTACCTATGTATAGTATCATATCATCCCCCAAAACCAATTTTTTGACTTATTCCTTTCCAATTTGTATCTACGCCATTTCCTTTAGCTGTCTTATTGCTCTAGCTAGAACTTCAAGTATTATGTTGAACAAACAGGGAGAGTCTCCAACCTATTCTTGTCCATGATTTTATTGGAATTGCTTCAAGGTTCTCTACATTTAATTTGATGGTAGCTATTGAATTACTGCATATTGTTTAATTGTGTCTATGCTTCTGCGATTTATTCCTGATTTTTCCAAGATTTTTAACATGAAGAGGTGGTAAGTTTTTTTTTTTTTGTTTTTGTTTTTTTTTTTCCCAAAGACTTTTGCAGCATCTAATGAAATGACCACAAATTTTTTTTCTGCCTGTTTATATGGTGAATTATGTTGATGGATTTTTTACATGCTGAACAATCCCTGAATCCCTGGGATGAGGCTTACTTGATCATGGTGGATAATGGTTTTTATATGTTCCTAGATTCAGTTTGTGGGTATTAAATTGGGTATTACTGCATCAACATTCGTAAGATAAATGGGTCTGAAAAAAATTTATTTGTTGGGTCCTGTGTAGTTCTAAGTATCAGGGTGACTATGGCCTTTTGGTTTTGGCAGTATTCCTTCTGATTCTGTTTTGTAGAGTAGTTTCAGTAGTATTGGAATTAGTTCTTTGAAATATTGTAGAATTCTGCACTAAAACCATCTAGTTCTGGGCTTTTATTCCTGTTAGGGGACTTTTAATGCCTGCTTTTATTTTCTTAGGGATTCTAAGACAGTTTAGATAGTTTACCTGATATTGAGTTATCTTTGCTAAATGATATTGCTTAGAAAATCATCCATTTAGTTTAAATTTTCCACTTTTGTGGAGTACTAGCTTTTGAATTAAGATCTAATGATTCTTTGAAATTTCTCATTGTCTGTTTTTATGTCTCCTTTTTGTGTCTAATTTTGCTTATAGTATTTCTATTTCTTTTATTTGTATATATTTAGTATTTCTTCAACTTTTATTTATTTTGGCTAAGGGTTGGTCGATCTTGTTGACTTTTTATAAAGAACAAGCTGTTGTTTCCTTACTTCTTTGAATTGCAATCTTTGTTTCTAATTGATCTATTTCAGCCCTAGTGATTGACTATTTCCCACCTTCTACTCCTCCTGAGAGTATTTGCAGCTGCTGCTCCTCCCCCTCTTCCTCCTTTTCCTCTTTTCACCCTTTTCCTCTTCTTCCTCCCCTCTTTCTGCTCTTCTTCCTTCTCCTTCTCCTCTTCTTCCTTCTCCTCAACTTCCCGCTCTTCATCCTCCTCCTCCTTCTGCTCCTTCTTTTCCCCAGAGCTTTCATGCACTTTTATGAAACCCAAAGGTACTGGTATGAGAATAAAAACTCTCTAATTTCTTTATGGAGGCACAGAATGGTATGAAATTCACTGTGGAATATATATATATATATATTACATTTTGTCACATAATATGGAGTATGTTTTGCCTTCATTTCATTGAATTCTAAAAAAAGGTTCATATCTTCCTTCCTTTCTTCCTTGACCGAAAAATCATTGAATTGAGAGTTGTTTGTTTCCATATAGATCTATGCTTTCTGGTAACTCTGTTGTTTAAGTATAGCTTAAATCCAACGTGATCTGATAATAGATAACACAGTATTTCAATTTTCTTATATCAACTTTGGCTTGCTTTGTGAACAAGTGCATGATCAATTTTAAAGAAGATTCTATAAGATGCTGAAGAAGATTTTTTTTGTTTTGTTTTTTTGTTTTGGTGAAATATTCTATAGATATATGTTAGATTTACTTGATTCATTATGTCAATTAATTTCATCATTTCTTTGTTTATTTTTTTCTGGATGACCTGTCAATTGGTTGAAAGTGGAATATTGATGTCTCTCAGTACAAATGTGTGGAATTCAGCATAAGATTTATGATTTTTGCAATGTTTCTTTTATAAATGCAAGTGTCCTTATATTTGGGGAATAGATGTTCAGACATGAGATATCATCTCAGAATATTTTTTCTTGATGAATATGAATGGTCCTTCTCAGTTTCTTTTGAGTAATTTCTCTTAAAAATCTATTATATTAGCTATTAAAATTGATATTCCAGTTTAATTCTTGGGTCTATTTGCTTAGAAAACATTTTCCAGCCCTTTATTCTGATGGAATATCAATCTTTGATGCTGAGGGGCATTTCTTCTATACAGGAGGATAATGGACTTAGTTTCATAACCATTCTGCTAGCCCATGTCTTTTTTTTAGAGAATTGAGTTCATAGATGTGGAGAGATATTAATGTTATTTTAATATTGGCAGTGTGTGTATGTGTGTGTGTGTGTCTGCTTCCCTTGTTTTGTTTTGTTTTGTTGTTGATATACAATTACTTATTTCCTGTGTGTTCTTTGATGTAGTTATTCTCCTTGGGTGGGAGTTTTCCTTCTAGTATATTCTGTAGTGCTAAATTTGTGGATAGATTTGAATTTTTCTTGATGTATCTTGTATTCTTCATCTATGGTTATTCAGAGTTTTGCAGGATATGGTTGTATAGGTTGGCATCTCTGGGTATTGAGAGATTGCAAGATACTGGCCTAGGTTGTTTTAGCTTTTGAGAGTCTCCATTGAGAAGTTGGGTATAATTCTGGTAGTTCTGCCTTTGTATGTTACCTGCACTTTTTTCTTGTTAATCTTAATATTCTTTCTTTGTTCTGTAGATTTTGTGTTTTGTTGATTATAGGGCAGTAGAATTTTCCTTTCTGGTCTAGTTTAATTGGTGTTCTAAAAGCTTCTTGTATGTTTATAGGCATCTTCTTTTTTATGTTGAGAAAGTTTTCTTCTATAATTTTGTTGAAAATATTTTCTGGTCCTTGGAACTGGGACTCTTCATCTTCCATGGTATGCCATGTTTCTTGATGTTTTGTGTCAGGAATTATTTTTTTTTTTTTTAGATTTAACATATTTGACTGTATATCAGTTTCTTATATGGTACATTCTATGCTTGAGACTCTCTCTTCTATCTCTTGTACTCTTTAGGTAATACATATGCGTGCTATTTTGTTCTCTTCCCTAAGTGTTTTATCTCCAGGATTCCATCAATTTGTGTTTTCTTTATTCCTTCTACTTCCACTTTCAGATCTTGAATAATTTATTTATTTATTTCATCTGTTTAATAATATTTTCCTGAGTATTTATAAGGAATTTACTTGTTTCCTCTTTAAAGACCTCTATCTATTTGATTATATTTTCTTCTATTTCTTTAAGGGTTTTATTCACTTCCTCTTTAAAGGCCTCTATTTTCTTTGTAAGATTGGATTTAAAGTAATTTTCTTGTCCTTCCACTGTGTTTAGATATCCAGGGCTTGCCATAGTAAGATAGTTGTGCTTTTAAGGTTTCATCTTGCCTTGGCTTCTGTTGATTGTGTTCTTAAGCTGGCTTTTAGCCATACGGTTGTCAATCAATGTTCTTGTTGCAGCAAATATTGGGAGGACACCTAACCTTTCCAAGAAGGATAACAAAAAAATTAAGTAGAGACAACTAAGCACATGTAACTGCTGATATCATTTGAAATCAAATGAGATTTGAAAACTCATCCGGAGCTAATTTAAGGAAAAGATATGCTAAAGAGAGTTGTTATTTATAACTGCTGCTTCTTATAGGGTAACTGCAAAATATTAAGGCAGGGCTTACTGTCCTACTGAACATCCATTTCCAGATTAGAAAATGGGAATCAAAAAAGAAAGAAAGAAACAAAGAAAGAAAGAAAACAGGTACCAAGTATCTACTCTCCAAATCATGCTTGTTTTATACATAACCAGTGGTGAGCTGACTGGTATTTACTGACTCAAAAGCTGATATTTATTCTTTCTCTCTTTTTCTTACTTTCCTCTCTCTCTCTCTCTCTCTCTCTCTCTCTCTCTCTCTCTCTCTCTCTCTATCTCTCTCTCTCTTTCTATCACTCTCTCGTTCATTTTTTTTCTTTTAAAATTGAAAGTACATTATTCAGTCTTGTGGGGCTTGTCCAGCTCTCCTGAGCACCCTGATGTCCTCCAGATTTTTCCCATCATAACCTCCTAGTCCCATGTCCCCAAGGTCACATGCAAATGTCAGCAGATCTTTGCAACCCCTGAGTTCCATTGTCCAGCCCAAGAATAAGCATCAGAAGCCTGCAAAACCAGGATCATGTTTACCTTTTATTTGCTTCATAATTTGGAAAATTTTATGCTTTTGAAATTAGAATCTTCATCTAATGTGAATCCTCAAAAATGTGAAATCTCTTCAGTAATACACAGTTCACATGGTGATTACAGGCCAAAGTTAATAACTGTGGTGATCTTTCTATGAAAAAAATCTTTTTAGCAGTAGTTTTGAGAAGAAAGATGGTAAGACAAAATGAATAATGAAGTTGACTGAAGGGATGCTCACTTCAGAAGAAATCAAGAAAGAAACCAGCAAAGGAGAGGGTATCATCACTATATTCTCAAGATAACAAGTTTAGTTGTAAGTCATGTACCTCATTCTGGTCTTTTGTTTCTCTCATCTGTAAAATGGACTGATCTAATAGAACTTTGGGATCTCAACTAACTCTAAAATTCAATGACTTTACAAAGCAAGAGATGGCATAAAAGCGATGTAGAGATGTAGGGTAAGAAAAAATGCAACATTTTACATGGAGTTATAGACTTTATGCAATTATAAAAGCTAATTTACTCCTAACAAAGTAACAAAAAGTAAGAACATTCATATGACACAGCATTCCTTCTTGGCTCTGAAAGACTTCCAGATTGCTTCTAATTTTAAACTACTTTATGGAGGCCAAAAAGGTGCCTGTGGACAGCTTGATGCTAAATCTTTTAGCATATATAAATCTTTTCTGTGTCTTCTTAGTATGAGAACGTGAGCTCATCTCGCATCCTCCTCCAGAGTTGTCAATCTGTCAGCTGTCATCAACATCCGATTCATTATAAAAGTTTTTAAATCTCCTAAGATGAACCAGAAGAATGTCCAAAAAGAGCGATGATCAAATACAGAGGAGATGTAAGATTCTTTATAGGAGGGCTTCTGCTTGACTGAGAACATGATATACTTTTGCAGAAGAAGAAAAAAAAGTCTCTTGGCTTTCTTCATTATTAGTATCACCAGAATAATTTTGGACAAATTTATAAGTCTCAATATGTCCAATTGTCATATATCTCCTACATTTTCTCTTATGTAAAGTTTGACCTCAGTAGTCTTTGGTAATTCCACAAACTCAGAGTGATGGGGTCGATCATCTTGTAGGATTGCCACACTATGAAGATGTCAGACTCAAGATTCCCTCTCTATTATCACAGTCTTAATAGAATTTTGATTGCTTCCCACACCTATAGGGCGATGTTCAAAGCCCTTCGTCCCAGATATCAATTGTCAGCTGTCTTCCCTTAATTTTTCTATATCAAGGTATTTCTATCACCCTGAACTGATCATGACTCTTGGCTTTATGTTAACCTTGCCCTGGAATGTCTTTTCATAATATCTCCAGAACTATTTATATATGGGACAGTTAACTCTTTGTTGTATTGACTGCTTCTATATTACAGTGTTCTTTTGCACAATTTCTGGTCAGGTACTTACAGGGCTGTATTGAATTTGCCAAGTTATAACAGGATGAATACATGATTGTCCTTCTAAGTGAGAGCTATTATACTAACTGGGGAATGCTGAAACCAGTCTACAATATCCTATTCAAATGCTTCTGTCGTACAGTCTTTTCAACGTCTCTAGAGCTGTTAACTAATTTCATCATCTATCATAAATAGAGTTGGGAATGTCCTACTGTCATTTCATCACATGCTTGTGTCCACATCTACACTGAAGTTCTCAAATTTAAGGTTTTTACCCTATTCATCACTGTATTGTATTACACTATCAAGCCATCTGGAAATAAAAATTTCATTAGTAAGCAAAATATGTTAATTCAAAAGAAATGTATATCACTTATCTAAATAGAAAAAAACAACAAGTTTAATCGTTACAAAAAATTAGGTGAATATGTTTTCAATTGTATGTAATAAAACATTTTAATTTGGTCTGAGTGAAAAATGAAAGCTTATGCATTTAGGTGAATCTAGATTCAGATTTTAGGCCTAGTCATATTTACTTGAATAGAACCTGGGGAAGAAAAATAATAGATACGTCATAAGTTTAGAAGTTCATTCAGAAACATGCATGTAAATGTGAAAAATAAACTTGCAAACTAATTCAAACCACAGTGAGAATAAGGATTGAATTTTGGAGAAAATAATAATATGGATTTCCTGCCTGCTTGTTTCAAATTTGATTCTTAAATTGTATCTGTGAGTAGAGAAAATGGTAGCCCTAAAACAATATGCAGGGTAATGGCTGTAGAAGGCTATTGTCTCTGTTATTCTCATAAAAATGTGTTCACAATTCACCGATTGTAATATTCTGTATACAGCAAGCTTTTCTATGCGAGAGGAAAGTTAAGCTGCAGGATTTATACTTCTATTCACAGGAGTAGCTAGGGCTAACTTAATTTTATCAATACATCTGCTGATCCTTGATCTTTTCATGCAAAATCTGTTCTGGTACAGGTTCTATTTACTTTGGCACTTGTAGATCAAATTCCCTATATCTGAATTGAATACAATAATTAGGACAACAAATTTATATATGCTTCCATAATTTTTCCCTAAATATGTATCTATAGAAACAGTCTAACACCTGGAAATAAAGCTAAGTTTCTTCACTCACTGATGATGTTTTCCTTATGAATTTCATGTTGAGAAACATCATGAAAGGAATGAAACTAACTGGATAGTGGGGCCAGTTCTCAGAGACACATACAATGGTGTAAAGGTATTTTCAGGATCTAAAAAGAGATTGTACGTAAGTGGATTAAAGATCTCCACATTAAACCAGATACACTGTAACTATTAGATGAGAAAGTAGGGAAAACCTTAGAACACATAGGCACAGGAGAAAATTTCCTGAACAAAACACCAATGGCTCAAGCTCTAAGGTCAAAGATTAACAAATGGGACTTAATGAGATTGCAAAGTTTCTGTAAGGCTAAGGACATCGTCAAGAAAACAAAACGGCAACCAACAGAATGGGAAAAGATCTTTACCAACACCACATCAGATAGAGGCCTAATATCCAAGGTGTACAAGGAACTCAAAAAGCTAGACACCAGAGAATCAAATAACCCTATTAAAAAATGGGGTACAGAGCTAAACAAATCATTTTCAGTTGAGGAACACCGAATGGCCGAAAAACATCTGAGGAAGTGCTCGACATCCTCAGCCATCAGGGAAATGCAAATCAAAACAACCCTAAGATTCTACCTCACACCAGTCAGATTGGCCAAGATCCAAAACTCAGATGACAGCAGATGCTGGCGAGGCTGCGGAGAAATAGGAACACTTCTCCACTGTTGGTGGGGTTTCAAGCTAATACAACCACTCTGGAAATCTGTCTGGCGATACCTCAGAAAATTGGATATAGTACTACCTGAAGACCCAGCTATTCCACTTCTGGGCATATACCCCAGAGACACTTTAATACACAACAAAGATATATGCACCACAATGTTCATAGCGGCTCTATTTATAATAGCCAGAAGCTGGAAGGAACCCAGATGTCCTTCAGAAGACGAATGGATACAAAAATTGTGGTACATATACACAATGGAATACTACTCAGCCACCAGAAACAATGACTTAACCAAATTCTTAAGAAAATGGCTGCATCTAGAGAAGATCATCCTGAGTGAGATAACCCAGTCACAAAAGAACAGACATAATATGCAGTCAATGATAGTGGGATGCTAACCCCAGAGGCTTGCACTCCCCCAGAAACAACTCACAGACTGTATGAAGTCCAAGAAATAAAGAAAACAAAAAATATACATATATTCACAAAACAAGAAGACTTTGACTATTTCCATGTTGCGTTTTGTTTTGCATGTACTTTACGCTTATTGCAACTAGTACGTTTTCAATGCATACTGTCAAGCCCTTGAAAAAAATCAAGTACTGACTAAAAAACATATTCACATGGTTTTATGTAAAATTTATTTTAATGTCTGAAAAAACAGTACTGACAAAAATGTATAATTTTAAGCAAAAAATGTTTAAAATCTTTACATTTATCTTTGTTTTGCAAAATAAAGTCGTTTAAAAAAAAAAAAAGAGATTGTACATGAACCTATTCTACCAAGAATTTCTCATTTTAAACAAGGTTTTCTCCAAAAAAACAAAAGGCAAAAATCCTCACCTGACATTAAAAAAAATAAAAAATGCTTCCAGGCCAGGAAAGGGACAACCTGAACTTTATCAACCTCAATGTGATTTTAACCGAGTTTTAAAGCCTCTAAACAGCTAAGGTAGATTGGCTATTAGTCGTCTGTTGTAAACCTTCCATTTACTTTTTTTTTTTTCAATTCTTTACTTATGTGTACATGCACTGCATCTCTGTCTCTCTCTTTCTGTCTTAGTCTCTCTCACTTTGGTACTTGCGTGTCTGTTACATGATGTGCATGTTGCTGGCAAAGTATAACCTGCAGGTCTCAGAGTTACTGTTCTAATTTGTGCCTTCTAGGACAAAATTCAGGCCATCACACCAATGTCCTTATTTGTTTTGTTATCTGAGAAGTCCAAGCCTTTTATTTTTAATGTTTAGATATATTACTTCTCCATAAAGGCAATGCAGCTGAACCGCTTGCTACAATATCATAATCAGGATTAGAACCAACAAATATTAAAGCGTTGATTCCACCCAGGTACAAATTCTGATATTCATAATGTCTACATCATGTGGATATTTAACAATACATTTGTTTTGAATAGTTTTGCATGGTCCTAAAGTGACTTAATAAATATCATTAAATACCTATTAAAGTTAAAATAATAACCCTGAAAATAATTCTTCAAGTAAAATCTCAAAGTTGTAAAATACTCTGTATATTGTTATTTTAATATATATATATACATATATATATATATAAAATATATTAAACTATATATATTGTATAATGAGCTGACAGCTAAAGAATTTTTCTGCATTCTGATTGATGCTCAGTTTCCCTTGTCTTTTAGAAACATTCTAAAACAACATTTCACATATCCCGAGGGATGACTTGAAAGAACTCTTCAGGGAGAGAGCCAGGTCAAGTATATAGTAAATAAAGGAGTCTTTTGGCAGGGCAAATAACTATCAGATAATAAGTACATACTATAAATGCAAGGTTGTGCATAGACTTCTAGTCATATTATCTTATGTACTTGTCATAATTATCTTCTGATGAGATTTTGTCTTGCTTGACAAATGAAATCCTTAAGAGTCGGAGAGATGCTATGATTAGCCTAGGTTCATTTAGTTATTAAGTGGACATTGAACTCAAAATAGGATACTAACTCTCTCCTCTGCTTATGCCTCTAGGTCATGCTTTCAGAGTTACTGAATAGAAAGAAAGGTAGCTGACATATTTACTTACCAAAATGAAAATAAAAGTATACTGTGCCCCATTCACACAGTTATTTCTTCTGTGCTTTCAGCCTTAGCTTCTTCAGCATTCCAAGCAAAGATAAAATAGAACTGCTGTCACCTCCTGACATTCTTGTTTTTGTTCTCTGGACTTAGAGTTTTCTTTTACAAAATGGTCATGGGTCTTCATTTGTAATGCACAGCCAGGTAACAGGACTTTCTTTTTTGTCCCAGAAAGATAAGCTGATGGAAGACTCCTAGATGTATTTTAGGATCTTAAAGACATTCCGGGAATCCTTAGCTCTGAACACATAGTGAGATTTTGAAGGTGGGTGAAAACATTTCTAATGTATTAGATTCACACAGTCTAAGAATAAAATTCACCTGTGTCCAAATATGAGCTCTCTTACTTAAGAGTTGCAAGGATGTTGGTAAAATCTTCCATTTCTCTGAGCTGTTTTTCTACTCCTTCATTCGAACAGAGAGAGAGAGAGAGAGAGAGAGAGAGAGAGAGAGAGAGAGAGAGAGAGAGAGAGAGAGAGAGAGAGAGAGACAGACAGAGAGAGGGAGAGAGAGAGACAGAGACAGAGACAGAGACAGAGACAGAGACAGAGAGATTCAGAGAAAGGAATGCAATTCAACTAGCTTCATTTGTGGATTAGTGATAAGAGCGTGCACCTAATGACATGGCTGCCCTAAAGGTTAGTTAATAAAAAAGTAGCCATGTAAGTAATGTATTTCAGGATGACACACAATATGCATTCCGTTTCTGTATCTGTGACTGTGACACTAAACTGATTAAGGACATTTTCCATTTTTATATTCTATTTTATCTATCATTAAAATGAAGGTAATGTTCCTCTGTGGGCTTGCAGTTCATCAGCTGACATGTATCGAAAAGCACATAACATAATGCTAATGGGCATTTAAAGCATCTCAATTGGGAAACGTTAGGAAAAAAAATAGTCAAAACAGTTTCATTTGTGTATCTGTGCTTTATGTGTCTTTCCAGATTTTTCATCTGTATCCCCTCCCTGAGTGGCCACATTTTCAGAATTCTTTGCAGAAGAAAAGGAGAGATGCTAGATTCCATGCACAAGAAACTCAATCATGGAGCTGGAGAGATGAGTTTGAATGCCACAGTTCTCAGAGGAAATAATCAGAGACGTGGGCTTGTCTGATCATCACAGTGTTATTTCACTATTAAAATGTCATTAAACCTTACAATATACCAGCAGAGAAATAGAAATTAAATTATGGAATATCTACATAATTAAATCTCACATACCAATAAAAGGAATCTTATGGAGATTGTTGACAAAGTTATCTCATCATAGGGGCTGCCTGGTGTGATTTATAAATGTATAGGCTCCATTGATGACTTTCTAAAAAAATCTGCATAAAGTCTGAAAATATGTATTTTTTATCAAGTGCCCCAAGTGACATTTCTGAACAGTCAGATTTGTGAGATTCTCTTTTAAGGAATATATTTTTAATGCTGTGAGGAACTATACTATTAAATAATAAATGCCACAATTTTAAGGTTTTATTTTTTCTTGAAAAAATAAATTAAAATAAAAAAAGAACAGTATATCTGTGAGGTAGATAAGTTCCTGTCTCCAGCATTGTGATTATGGCTTTCAGTATCAGGAGAACTGGTTTAAATATTGTAACTATTTTTTTCCTAACCAATTCAAATATTTCAAGAAGTGTGTTACTCTGTGCTTGTATACTCTTCTTATTTTGTTTTGAAGGGGATGGGAAAATATACCTTATGTACCACTGTGAGGATCATATAAATGAAGTTATTGACTTTAAACTTAGGGGTCTTTTGACTTCTTGTATGATGACATAAGGTGATGATGCCTAATAATTCTGCCATTACTAACAATAAAACACAGGAACCATGGAAACAATTAATTAAAGAGATTGTGTACTAAATAGCTGAGGTCTGTGAGCTTTAGGGAAAGGCACATAATGAAGGCAGTTTTTTCAAAAGATAAATTTTAGGAGGTGAAGAATATTATGGCTTTAGTAAAAATGACTTCCATATGTTGATAGGGAGTGGCACTATTAAGAGATGTGGGCTTGTTGACTCCAAAGAGTATAGTCTTCTTGGAGGAGGTATGTCACTGGGGAAAAGCGTTAAGGATGCAGAAGCTCAAACAACTCCTAGGATCTCAGTCTTTTCTTGCTACCTATAGATCAAAACAAAGAACTTTAGGCTTCTTCTCCAGCACTGTGTCTGCTTGAATGCTGCAATGAAGATAATGACCTAAGCCTATTAAACTGTAAGTCAGCCTCAATTAAATAGCTTCCTTTTTAAGAGTTGAGTGGTCATGGTGTATCTTAACATCAACAGAAACCCAAACTAAGACAAATGTGAAACACACACAAAACCCAATATTATTAGATAAATTTGACACAAAATAAAACTGGGAGAAGAAAATGTATGCCTCAGTCTTTCTTAGAAGGAAGAACAAAACGTTCATAGGAGAAAATAAAGGGACAAATAGAAGAGCAGAGATTGGAGAAAAAAAGTCATCCAGAGACTGCCTCACCCGTAGATCTACCCCACATGCACCCAATAAACTCAAGCACTATTGCTGATGTCAAGAAATACTTACTGGCAGGACCCAGGTATGGATGTGTCCTCAGAGGTTCTGCTAAAGTCATACAGATACAGCTTAATACAAAACAGAGAGAGAGAGAGAGAGAGAGAGAGAGAGAGAGAGAGAGAGAGAGAGAGAGAGAGCAAAAGCAAGTTGATGACAAGCATTTATTACCCAACAATGAGCTAACAAACTGCTTTAAACATCAACTGCCTGAATTTCTTTGTGATAATGGACTGTACTTCAAACATCTTAGAAAAATGCAGAAAAGTAATCTTCTTTCAACAAACCCAAAAAAGACTGAAATAATTTCATGCATCCAATCAGATCACCATGGGCTAAGACTGGTCTTCAATAACAACATAAATCATAGAAACCCAGCATACACATGGAAACTGAACAATGTTCTACTCAACAGTAACTTGTTCAAGGAAGAAATGAAAAAAGAAATTACAGACTTTTTAGAATTTAATGTAAATGACAGGCACAAAGTACTCAAACTTATGGACCATAATGAAAAGAGTGCTCAAAGGAAAACTCATAGGTCTGAGTGTCTCCAAAAGAAACTAGAGAGAGCATAAATTAGCAACTTGACAGCTCATCTAAATCCTCTAGAAGAAAATGAAGCAAATACACTCAAGAGGGGTATATGACAGGAAGTAATCAAATTCAGGGCTGAAATCAACCAAGTAGAAACAAAAAGATCTATACAAAGAATCAATAAAACCAAGAGTTGTTTTTTGAGAAAATAAAAAAATGATAGATAGATAGATAGATAGATAGATAGATAGATAGATAGATACACCCTAAGCCAGACTAACCATAGAGCACTGAGACAGTATTCAAATTGGCAAAATCAGAAATGTAAGGGAAGACAAAAACAGAAACTGAGGAAATTCAAAAAAAAAAGAAAAAAAAAAAAACACCACCAGAATCTACTACAAAAGCCTATACTCAACAAATATTGAAAATCAGCATGAAATAAACAATTTTCTAGACAGATACCAGGTACCAAAGTTAAATCAGGATTAGATAAACCATTGAAACTGTTCCACAACCCGTAATGTAAAAGAAGCATTCATTTTAAGTCTCCCAACCAATAATAGCCCAGGACCAGATGGGTTTAGTGCAGAATTCTATTAGACTTTCATAAAAATTATAATAACAACACTTTCCAAACAATTCCACAATATAGAAACAGAAGGAACCCTACCCAATTCCTTCTATGAAGACACAATTATGCTTATACAAATACCACACAAAGATGCACTTCGAATAAAAGCCTAAAAAACTTGAGACCAATTTGCCTTATGAATAGTGATGCAAAAATAGTCAATAATATTTCTTCAAAGTGAATCCAAGAACACATCAAAACAAGCATCCCTCATTATCAAGTAGGATTCATCCCAGGAATGCAGGGATTGTCCAATATACTGAAATCCATCAATGTAATCTACTAGATAAACAAATTCAAAGAAAAGAAAAAAAACTCCACATGATCATCGTTATGGATGTTGGGAAAGCATTTGACAAAATTCTACACCCCTTTTTATTAAAAGTCTTGGAAATTTCAGGAATTCAAGACCCACACCTAAACATAGTAAAAGCAATATACAGCAAACCAGTAGCCAATATCAAACTAAATGGAGAGAAACTTGGAGCAATCCCACTAAAATCATGGAGTAGACAAGGCAGCCAAGTTTTTCCCTACCTATTTAATATAGTACTCAAAGTCTGAGCTAGAGCAATTAGACAACGAAAGGAAGTCAATGGGATAAAAATTTGAAAGGAAGAAGTCAAACTATCACTATTTGCAAATGATATGATAGTACCCTTAAGTGAACCCAAAAATTCTACCAGAGAACATCTAGAGCTGATAAACAACTTCAGAAAAATGGCTGGATAAAAAAAAATAATAATAATAACTCTAACAAATCAGTAGCCTTCCTCTACTCAAGGATGAACAGGCTGAGAAAGAAGTTAGGGAATAGACACCCTTCACAATATTCACAAAGAATATGAAATACCTTGATGTGACCCTAACTAAGCAAGTGAAAAACCTGTATGACAAGAACATCAAATCTCTGAAGAAGAAAATTGAAGAAGACCTCAGAAGATGTAAAAACCTCCCATGCTCAAGTATAGGAGGGTCAACATTGTAAAAACGGCCACCTTGCTGAAAGCAAACTACAGATTCAGTGCAATTCCCATCAAAGTTCCAACTTAGTTCTTCATAGAGTTAGAGCGATTTTGCAATTTCGTAAATTTGCAATTTTTGGGTAGGTGGGTGGGTGATCATCCTCATAGAAGCAGATGGCAAGGTGATGGGATAGGGAATATGGAGGGGAATCTGGGACAGGGAATAACATTTGAAAGGCAAGTTAAATATGTCCAATAAAACCAGAAAAACCAAACAAAGCCAACTGAACTTGATCAAATACTTAAACCTGTACATTCAAAATGGGTACATCAACTTCTACACAAAACTCGTATGATTTAAAACAAAAGAACACAATAATCTGGAAAGGTAATCAGAGGATTTAAGGTGATTTCATTGTTGGTGAGACAATGGTTCCAGGCTCACAGCTGGGTTTAATTTCCCCTTCCTTTCAGTCCTACTTCTTCAACAAGTTTGCCTTTGTGAACTAACGCCTGCTTTCTTGTTGCTTTTTTTGTTGGGTTGTGTTTGTATTATGTTTGTGTTTGATTGCTCTAATTTATACAAAACAGTTTTCACTTAGAATAGCTTGGTTTTTCTGTGCTGTGTTCTTTTTATTTGTATACACTTCAGATGCTTACAGATGCCTCAGGTCTTCTTTGACCCTTCTATGATATACCATTTTGTATTCTAAGATCACTTTTCACTTCTCCCAGTAGTTTCTATTA
The DNA here is from genome assembly GCF_963924665.1 of Micromys minutus. NCBI lineage: Eukaryota > Metazoa > Chordata > Mammalia > Rodentia > Muridae > Micromys > Micromys minutus. The sequence continues at coordinate 12,761,378 of NC_137963.1, read as the reverse complement.
TTAAATGAGAAACCTCAGTTTACAGCTATAGCTTTCTAATTCTAAATATCTACTGTATGCTGCTCCAGGAACAGCAGCTGCATACTTCAAGATCAATACCTTAAACATGGCAGTGAATATCTTTCTAAATAATAAATTGCATTACCAACCAATCTACTATCCAAATCACAGTCAGGGGAGATATTCTTGTCTCGAATGTAACTCTGTTTGGGCATTTGATTCTCCTCAACATTTCATACCTGTATTATTTCTTCCTCCTTTCTTTTCAGTTTAATTACTTGTAGCTCACATGATGATTACAACCACTAAATGTTGACATTTACCCATTACCCTTCCATTTCCTACTCTGAAGAATAGTTAACATGTTTTGTGGGAAGGATAGAACAGATTACACAACCATTTCTTCTACATTCCCCCAGTCTACTGTCTATACAGTAAAGTTCAAATCCACATTAATTCACGATGTCTCCTGGTGTTCTGTATCATCATGAGCTCCCATGTATCCTACTCTCCAACAAGAGAGCACCCTACTCTTACCAAGTTTCTCAATATGTTCTTTCTGTCTGAATTCCCTTTGAATATCTAAACAAAGTTTCCCAGAGAACATGATTTGCACAGTGGAAGAAATCCTTGGCCCAGTTATTCCAGCCATAACAGTGTGACTGAAAACGGCCCATCCTTGCAGTGTGCTTAATACTATATACTGTTGCAACCTGCAGAGCTCTTTCTTCTTTGAAACAAATTTCCATCTATTATTCAAATCCTGAATATTCTTTCAACTTTTCTCTTCTCATCACTTGATGTAAGACAGATGCACTATAGTTAACCACATACAAATCACTTCCCACTTTCATATACAGACATACAGCTTCCATATCTACAACAGCCTTCCCTATTGTCTCCCTGTCTCCACCATCATTTATCCTGTCGATTATCTGTATCAGAGCTGGCACCATTCTCCAGTGCCACATTATTTGCTTTCTTGCCAATAGTACCGATGAATCTCCACTATGGTAGGTATATCCTGTTTTCACTAAAGCATTTTTGTTTGTTTGTTTGTTTTTATTTCACTCAGAACTTAAGGGAACTGTGCTAAATGTGCTCACCATGAAGATATAGATTTTTTTTTGTTTCTTTGTGCCTCTCTCGCATACTCTTTAAACAGTGACTACCTGATGGAATAGATGTGTGACTATCCTGTATTTCTCAGGGTAACTCCTACTTTCCCCCATATTCCTAGAATGGGACTTCATTCTTCATTCTGTGTTACTAATCCCAATGCTGGATATGTCTAAGGTGTCACTAACTGCTGCCTCATTGAGTTTCATGTCTTGTTTCCTCTATGTTAAGTATATCTTCCTGACACATGAGAAGGTAATTGCTTAATATGCTCTCTTGCCAAGGTCATGGAAAAAGTGCATACTCTTGCTAACATGCTGCTCAGTGAGCTTCAAAGTTTTGCCCTATGAGCTCAGCTACCACATCTGTTTTTAGCTCATTGACCAATCTGTTATGATTGATAGGCACTTACTCCAATTGGTTCGACTATCTGCTTAATAACAGGTTCAAAATACCACTAACTTGAGAAATGTATAGAGTACTGCAATTTCTAGATATTCAGCTTTAATGGACAGAAATTGGTTCTCTCCAATCGTCAAGATAGACAGTTAGAGAAGAAACAGTGACACAGGAAGAAAGCAGCCCAGATGGACCAGCAGAAACAGTCATACACTACAGAAGAGTTCGATGACACTTCCGAGGTAAATGTGCCTAATGAAGGACACATAGAATTTTGACAGAGCCAGGTTTCCCAGAGACACTAATGAGTTACGCTTCTGTGTCAATGGCCTTGCAAGCCCTTTATCAAATCTCACTCTCCAAACATTCTGAAAGGCGGTGACTGATCAACAATCAAGGCCAGAATTCCTAAGAAGAGATTCACCAATATCACTTGAAAGAACTCTAGAATGACACCTGCAAGTGATAATGAAAAGACCCAAGGTGACCTGCCAAGATGGTGAGTAAAAGGAGAATGAAGGAAGGCCATAGATGAAGGCCTTTTTAAAAAACTACTTCAGTATTTCTCCAGTTTCCTTTTAATAAAACCCAGTTATTTTACATTGACCTGCAATATCTCAGTTTATTGGTAACTCAATGTGTTCTACCAAACTGTAGAGTGGCCATAGCACTGCTCAAGTACAAGCAATAAGAGCATTGTATCCTCCTTCCTGGGAACTCACCATAATGCCTTTTCGTCTTTTGTACATTGATTCTTCTTGATCTGACAGAGATACATTTTCTTCCAGATCTTCTTCCATCTTTATGCTCTGTCTTCATGAGGCTGGGAAAGGCGATGATGAAAGAATTTAAGAAACGTTGCCAGTTCCATGGGAAGGGATACACTGAAGTAAGGGGCTCAGGATTGATGTGAGGGATAAGTGTGCAGAGTCTGAGAAGAACGTTTTTATAATAGCAAAAAATAAGTAAAGTAAATCAAAGTTCAGGGGAGTCAGAGGCAATGTGAGGGAATCAGAGAAGGGAAAATGACATGGATAGTCTGTAAAAATACATTCTAGGAAGAGAGCACATCTGCCATTGCCAAGGAAGGAGGGACCTTCTGGGTTTACTTGTGTAATATACCCCTGGGATGCTTAAAGACATGCTAGCTACAGAAGAAATGTTCTTGTTATTTAGGGCTCTCTCAAAAGTCCAAATCCCCCATCATTTCCCTTCACTTGGCTATGCTTCACCCCCACATTTGGCTGTGAGCTCTTGAGGGTCTTTTAGAAATTAAAGATAAAGCTCTGTGCCTGCATACATCTTAAAACTTGAAATCCCAAAGAACATACAGAGCTATAGCCAATTCTGAAGAGGTCCCATGAGTTTCTTTTCTCCTCAATTTATCCTTAAACCAATTCCAGTGACCAAATTTCACAGTGAGTCTATCTTTAATTCCTGCAGCCTAAACTCTCTCCAGGCTTTAGTGAGGGGTTCATTCCCCAAATTTAAGTAGCTTGTTTAACAGTGCATAATGGTCCTTTCACATAATTTTTGCACCACAACTTTGTTGTGCCTTTTGGATACATTAGGCTCAAGAAGGTCTAAGAGAAAATGTAGAACTTTAAAATTAAGTCAGAAAGAGCCTTGGGCAGCTCTAAGAAAGAGCTACATAGGTATAAACCAATAACAAATAAATGCTCTTATTTTCTGAGCTGTCTCAGCCTCTAATAAGCAGTCTAGTCTGATCAGTCTATCCCTGCAGGGCCTTGGTAGGTGAGTTTGATTTTTATTAAGTGTGCTTCTCTTCCATAATTCTCTTTGCATTCAGGGCCAAGAGAGTTACAGGCACATAGCCAAGTACGAGAGCAGTGTTAGAGAAATCTGCTGATTGACAGGATATATTTCAGTTCTCACAGCTGAACCTGGCCACCTGGAGGGTTGGGTGACCTTGGGGCAGTCACTTAACCTCTCTGAGTTTCCTGCTCTCTGCTTTTGATGGAGAACTAATCCATTATTTTTGCTTTCCGTGCATGGATACTTGTAGCTTCATAGATGGCGGGAAGTCTGGTTGTATGCCAGATGGATGATTTATGTACTCTTAAATTACTGTTTTTGTCCAACTATGCTCACCTACTGCCCCAATGCCTCCCTCCTCCTGCTGCCTCGAGGAAATGATTTGCAGTTTATTGCTCATGAGAAATTCAGCAAAATTAGTTATCTCTGAGCTTTTGTGTGGGTGGGGATAAGAGGAAAAGAGAACATAGAAGAAAACAGAATAAAGAAAACTGAAATGAAGACCTGAGAAGACAAAGCGAGTTTCATTTCAAGATGCAGGTTTAACCTAGACACTGACAAGAGAGTATGTTTATTTATTTATTGTGCAGAAGTGCTAACGAGATGCTCCTGTGTCTGGATTCAGTTTCCTGCCCTGCGTGTCCTCTGCTTAGAAAGCTGAATTTGCAGATAAGGCTGACATGAAGGAGCCTCGGGAACTTTGCTGGATAGTCTTAACGTGAATAATTCATCCTCAGATAACAAAAACAATTTAACTTTAAAAGGAAAAGAATTATCAGTTGCTACCAACAAAATGTAATTATTAATTAATGCATTCAACAGACATCCTTAGCAACCGGATGAAGTGACTAACTCATTTTACAAATACATGTGTCCAGACTGCCTTTTATAATCACTCTCCCAGTCATGGGGAAACAGCAATCCACTAAACAAATATGATGTCTTTTCTCATGGTACTTCAATTCTAGGAATAGGAAGTAAATAATAAAGACTTAACAGATACACAGAATAATTTCATATAATGGGAACAAGTATGAAGAGAACAAACAGGCATAGAATGACTGTATTTGCAACATATTTAGACAAGAAGGCCAAGTTCACCCAATGGGGCTGGCTTTCTGGAAACATGGAAAGGCTAGGAATTTTGAGCAGCTCAAAGGTCTGTGTTGGGGGATAGTGTTGTGCATTGTGGATTTAGATGTTAATTACTGTGCCCAGAGATCTGGTTACAGTTCTGGTCTTGATATTGTCATTATCTTTGGAGCATCTCCTATTTCAATGCTGTATAAAAATTGTTTTCTTCCAGCTTGGATTGGTTAATAAAGAGCCGATCATGCCATAGCTGGACAGGAGAGAGGAGGCAGGGCTGCCATTCTTGTGAGAGTAGTCTCTTCTGGGAAACAAGAACAGAGAGAAATTTGGCAATGAAGATTTAACCAGAGAAGGTGGCCAATGAAGTCACCATGAGGAGACTGATTGACCAGGAGCAGGCAGGCCGAGACTAACATGGCAAGTAACAGGGTGCATGGTTGAGAACTAGACAGCTATAGAATAGATATGTATATGCCCAGCTGTCCTGCTTAACACTGGTTAATAAAAACAAGGTTTCCATATCATTTTATTTGAAAGATAAAAAGAGTAAGAGAAAAGCCCCCAAAATTATGAATAGAGATCTGAATGTATAGGGCCAGAAGCTAGAACAAAAACACTCTTTTCAGTTTCTATCCTCTTCTAGTCTGGCTGTCCCCCAGAGCCTCCATGAGTTCAGACTTAATTGGAACCTTCTTTTATACCAGCAAGACTCATTAAAAGTAGGACCATCATTTGCACAATGTTGAGAAGATTTGGTATTTAGCTTTCTAAGCTAGTGGAGCAGCTGTTCCCCAAATACAAAGGGCACAGAATAGGAAGACACTGACATTGGAGAATGTAGAAAAGACTTAGTGTCTGAGACAAGATGATACCTGATGCCAAGACGGAGACACTTTCTAAAGACAAAAAACTTTGTAGGGTTGGATTCTGAATTTTCAGGTATTTGGGGTTTCCTTTGTTTAGTGTCACATAGGATTGATTGGGTTCCTATATATTTTTACACTCTGTTGTTTGTAAATATCCTTCCATGACTCTTGGGATCTGGTGAAGGAAGCAGAAATTGTACTACCTGACTCAACTCACAAAGAAATTCCGGTTCCAAAGGGTCAGAGGATTGGGAGAATATTTAAACTTACAGTTTTATTATAAAGCTCAGGCAATCCAGTGCATTGTGGAGGCTTTAAATTTTATTAAAGGCAGAATATGGCACCTTTGGTGGCAGAAGAGTTATAAACTATCTACGTGTGCCTTTTTAGGCAAACACCACAATTGACCTGAAAAAAATTTTAATACCAAACTAGAACCTGCCTCTTTCGAAAAGATACTATTTCATTCAGTCATAACCAACAGAAGAATAAACAAATTCTATCTTCAAGCTTATACTACATGATGTTAAGGTCCATTCTCACTTTTAATTACTTGACTTTTTATTCTTTATTATGAACCTATTGAATCTACCTAAGGTTTTCAGTAGCTGATAAAATCTAAGCATCATGGATTCATTAATCAGTGTGTAAAATATGTGTCCAGGAGTCTTATTACTAGTGGCCTGGTAGAGCTGATAGGCATGTATGCAAGTAGTAGAATAAAAGCTGAGTTTCACTGCATAACCAAATCAAATTATTATGTGTAATCCTTACACACCAAGAAAACTTTGAGTATTTCTATGTTTCATTTTATTTTATATGTACTTTATGCTCATTGTAGCTATTTAGATGCATGCTATCAAACCTTTAAAAAATCAAGTACTGACAAAAATATATTCATATAGTTTTATGCCAAAATGCTTTTAAAATCTGTACATTTATCTCTGTTTTTAAAAATGAAGTTGTTTAATTAAAAAAAGAAAGCATAATAAAAAAATCTACTAGGAGCACTGAAGAGACAGAATGCAATGTTTATTGGGGATGAGAGGCCTTGTATAAAACAAAGCTGGAATCTTGATAAACAGCATGTGTTTTGAGTAGAAGTTCATGTAGATGAAAGAAGCATATTCAGTGTTGAAAACCATATGAGAAAAATGTGTCCAGGCTTAGAGATAACTGGATACATCTCAGAATTAAGTCTTGAAGGCAGAGTGTAGATTTTACTTTGGATGCTCAAGTGAATGGACATGGTTTGAATGAGAAGCAGACATTTATAATAATTATGTGCATAATAAAATACCAAGAGGAGAAAGAAATCATGCTTCTCATTAGGACGTTTGTGCCTGAAAGGGAGGATGGAAAGACACTTTGGGAACAGAAAATCTGAGCTCTGGTTTTTATTCCCCTGTTCTGTGGTATCTAAAGTGCCAACTTTGATAAATTTGGGGCAGTGAGTTGAGCAGATGTCTCTGGACACAAATTACTTGATGAATTAGCAAGGTCTGCTCAAAGGGGAGCAGTGAGCATTCCACTAACTACTGCCCTGTTTCCCACCTCTAGAAATACCTTTGCCAAGTTCCCTAAACTTCATATTCTAAAATTCCTAGTGGAGCTTCTGGCTTACAACAGGTCCACAAGACACCAGAAGAAAGAACTGAAACAATCATTCCATGTCAACAGGAAAACACTTTCACAATATTGGCAACAAGGAAAGAAAACTCTTGGCCACTATCTGGTATTTTGAGATACATTCTGAAAAATTCTTGGTTCCAGCAACGTTCTTTCTTGGCCATGAGCCATGGTAAAATCAGTCCCTTCTGGTCCATTACTAATTAAATAATCATAACTCCGTTCATCAGGAAAATGTACATAGAAGTGACACATAAGCCAGCAATTAGTTCGAAGATGCCCAGCCTTGCACTGACTAACTCCAAAGGTTGTGTGGTGACTATTTCACTTGAGACTCTGAATATCACGGTGGCAGGCAAAGTATTCCAGCTTTCACTTGACTCTACACTTCTAGTGTAATGATAGTTCAAATGGCTCCACTGGGATTAGACACTTCTTAGCATATTCTAGAAGGTCTGCGGCTATGAGGAGTATAAGAGAGTACCAATGATCCCTTTAATGAATGACTTAAACAGCTATGGTTTAGATTTTTAGAAATGAATGATGGTATACCCAGGAAAGAGTTAATCAGGCAGGAAAATTAGGCTTGTTAAGGAATTAGTGAATTTGTGTGTGTGTGTGTGTGTGTGTGTGTGTGTGTGTGCGTGCGTGCGCGCGAGCATGCGCGCGCGTGTACGAGATTTTAATTTACTTCAAAATATATTTAAAAGAACTCACCACTATATAAATGTATCATATATCAGGCCAAAAGTATTGTTTTCATACAACGTATAATTTTCGTAGGTGCTACAAGCCCAGTAAATAAAATGAAAAGAAGTTGGAATTCAAAGAGATTAACTGTGTATGGGTTAAAGGCAAGCTTCCTTATCATTATCGTTCTTAAAATAGAAGATAGAAAGATATTCTACAAAATGGTACTATACGGTTTAAATATGTGACAAAAGCCTCTAAATATAGTTGCATCTCCTCCCACCCCATGCCATTACTAGGAATGGGGAGGATGCCCTTCCTGATCTGTTAAGTTTTGTTCTTTTCTCCTCCAGTTTAGCTTTGGTTTTCTTGAATTGCTTAAGTGATATGCAGTACCAGTTCTTTCCACATGATGGAGATGCAGGGCCATAAAAGGGGTTGAGAAGAATGTGCATTTATGAAGCGTTCTTTTGAACCAGAACTTAAGGATTCTCCAGACCACGGGCCATAGTTCCTTGAGGGGCCACAAGCAGATAACCTGAGAACAAACACAGGCCCTGCCATTCCATATCTCTGCTTGATTCAAAATTCTTCTCATGGTGTAACTGATGAAGCAATGAGCCTTCTAAATTCTGGTCACTTAAAAAAATATGAAGATGTTTGAATTCCTGTCCTTCCACATCCCTTATTTCTTTCTGTCTGGGTTACATCTGTGCTTAAAGAACAGTTGCTTGGAGCTTGTTATCCAGTGTGTTAGCGGGAGGGATAAATGTTGTGTGCTGTTGTGTGTGTCTGTAATACAAGTTGCAGAATAGGAAAGAACACCAGTCCAATGCCCATCCATACATGCCACCTTCTCAGTGTTTTGCTCCTCTGTTAAATCTGTGAGAAGCCTTTGTGCCTGGGCAAGGGAGACATTGTATATGTATGCATTAAATGTGTAGTTTATGCTAAGGTATTTTGCTCATTTACAATAGCATGCACTGTAGTATGCACATGAGAGACTGTGCTCATAGATGTATGCTGACCATGCTTATAGATCATTAAGTGCATGTGTGCATAATGAATGAGTATATATATATAATTACCATGTGCATGTGTGTTTGGATTATGCTCATGGGAGATTCTGGTTCATGCTTATGTGTGCTCTGTATATATGAGCACAATTATATATAAACACATACAAATATAGATATTTGGCCATGTGTACGTAAGTATGCACATTGAATCAGCTCAAGTGTTGACTGTTCATGTGTGTGTCTCACTTTCCGGTCCTCAGGCTCTTTCAGATGAGATCCCTTCAGTTTCTTTCATAGTTCGATTGTTCTAAAATACAGACTGTGTGAAACAGAGAGAGGCTAGGCTTAGAAACTACACGTCTTCCGTGAAGAAGAAGAAAGAGTGCAGGAGAATCATTGCTTTGAGTGTGCGTGCCTGTGAAGTGTGCATGTGGTGCTAGAGATGCTCTGAGAAGTAGTCATAGATAGAGGAGAGCAATGCTGATTAGATAGTTGTCTGACATCGGGAACTTTTTAAAGATATTTATTTTGTATTTTTTATTGGATATTTAATGATTTATATTTCAAAATTATACCCTTTCCCAGTTTCGACTCCACACCCCCACCCATTCTATCCTCCCTCCCATTTCTTCTATGAGAGTGTTCCTTTACACTTTCACCCACTCCCACCTCACCACTCTGGCAGTACCCTACTGGGATTTCGAGCCTTCAGAGGACCAAGTGCCTCCCCTCTCATTGATGCCAGAAAAGACCATCCTCTGCTACATATGCAGCTGAAGCCATGAGTCCCTCCATGTCTACTCTTTGGTTGGTTGTTTAGTTCCTGAGAGCTCGGTGGATTCTGTTTGACTGATGTTGTTGTTCTTTCTCTGGGTTTACAATTGCCTTCAGCTCCTTCACTGGTTGCAGTGGCACATGACTATAGGATTTGCTGAAGGAGGAAGGGGCAGAAGGATCAGGAGTTCAAGGCCAGCCTGGATTACACATCAGGAACTTTGTAATCAAGAACCTTTCTCTTATATCTAGAGAGAGAAAAAAATAAGAACAGTGATCAGAAGATGAAAACAGGTGGTGATGAAGAGATTTTGTGTGTGTGTGTGTGTGTGTGTTCCTCTGCGTGCATGCTCACAAGCACAAATTGTGCCTCTTTTCCATTTTATTTTACAAAGACAGAACTCAAATGTTAAGTCACAATTGATTTCCAGAAATCATTATTTCTAAACATCCCCAGCCAAATTCCTCATTCCCTTTTATCTTTAGAATTTGAATGGAATTGCTTTGTGTTTTTAATCTCACATGGTGATAGAAAGGACTGCTCAAATGTCCCACTGGTTTAGACATTCTGGGGTTTTTCTCTTTGTACCCTCTCCCCTTATTTATGTGTCCTTATTCCCTTATTCGTGACATACGTTATCCTCCAGTATAAAAACACAAGGTAATAATTTCTATTTGATTTTATTTAATCTTTCTTAGTTATGATGCGACTAAGAAACATTTTCCCACACATTGATATTTTTAAAGACTATTTTCAAAGACATACAAGTTGGAGAGACTGTGTGGGTAGAATTAGAGGGAGAATGAGTTATGATTTTTTGTTGCCATTATTATCTACTAACTTTTTATTCAAGGATTGTGATGGAAGATCGACAAAAGAGCTCCCACCTATAATCAATTATTGCAGAAAGATAATAAATATCTGTTCAATGTTTCCTTTGTGTTCTCAGAGAGAATGATATATTGATTTCCTTTAAAGTTGGGCTTTTCCAAAGACATCAGGTGGGCAGTCTTGACTGGTTTTACTGATTCAATAATCTTTGTGAGCCTAGTTTGCATGAAGACAACAGCAATCAAAATAAAAACAGTAATTTACTATGGTACTAGCTGTTAAGGTTTATAAAACAATGACATATCTCTGCATTACAAAATTGAATGTTTGCAGTTCACCTATGAGGTAATTTTATTGATGAAGAAACTAAAGCTGAGAATTTTGCTTTGGAACCAATATTTGGCCTTTAATTTTCTTTTGGATCGAAGGACAGTTAAACATGTATTTTTTTAAGATGAATTTCTTTATCATATATAAGTACACTGTAGCTGTCCTCAGACACACCAGAAGAAGATATCAGATTCTATTACAGATGGTTGTGAGCCATCATGGGGTTTCTGGGATTTGAACTCAGTACCTCTGGAAGAGCAGTCAGTGCTCATAACTGCTGAGCCATCTCTGCAGCCCCACATATTTCTTTAGATATAAATGCTGAGCCTAAGATGGAACCAAGTAAATCAGGCATGAGGTAGATCCTGAGTTCAGAGTCTCATTGGAAAAACAACTGCTTCAAGCTCCAGCTTCACACATTCGAAGTGCTGTAGACTTCTCTAAACCTTAATTTGTCTATCTGGAAAGTAGGGATAGTGGCATGTTATCCTCGAGAATATTAAAGGGGATAACTCAGGTAAAATATATAATATGTGTTCAGTACTTTCCCATTCTTAACACATAAGGTAATATGCATAAGAATCATAAATTCCTAGACCCCCTTTAAGCCATCCACCAGATAACAGGGTGAGAAAAACAATTGTGATTTATCCATTTCCCCACAAAGATTACTATAAAATATAGCAACTTCTAATAATAAGGGAGAAGGTGATAGCTAAGCCAATAAGGCATCTAAAACAGAAGCATAGACACTTTAGCTGAATCCCAAGAACTCCCAATAGAAATTATGGAGTGGCATGTACTAGTAATCGTAGAGTTGGGGAGACAGAGACACATCACCTAGACTTAGTGGTCATCCAGCATGGCCTACATGGAAAGATCCAGGGTAGCGAGAAACTGTGTTCCAACACAAAGGTAGGCAGTGCCTGATAAATTAGGCTTGAGGCTTTCTTTTGCCCTCTGCATACAGGCAATGAGTACATGAACTTCATACACATAGTTATACCAGAAAAATGCATTCTCACACAGATATATATACGCACTCCACATACAAACACATGGTAACAATAATAAAGGTGTCCCTGTTCCTTTTCCTGGCCACCAGAATTTATGAGAAGGCTTTAGCTGATTCCAGCTCAGAGTCTTACAGCTTGTTACAGGTAACATGAAGGCTTGGAGTATGGTCCTCTGAAGGATGTGATAGGCAGGACTGGGGATCTGCTTCTCAGGTATTCAACTGGCAGACTGACAGAGACTGCACAGGATGCTTAATGACCTAGTAACCTGAGTCTTTTCCACAATGTTGCTTTAGTGTCCACACGCATACAATATGGAAGCTGACTTTGTCTGAGGAACGTCGTCTAAGGCAACATGGTAAACATTGTAATATCATTACAGTTGGCTTCAGGAGTCTGATCATGTATCCACTGTTTTGGTAAGGTTTTATTGGTTATTTTGGCTTGCTATATTTGATGTGGAAACTGCCTACACAGGGAAGTTGACACATAAAAGCATTGAGAAGGGGCATTTTAATAGACTGACACTGGGTGTTTTGCATAAGAAATATTCAGAACTCATGGCATCTTCTTTACAAAGCAATGCATGGGCATATCTGAAAATGTGTGCAATAATCATGCAACTCGTACAGAGTATCCACATTCAACACATCCCCCAAACCATATCTCAGTCCATTTGTTTCCTCAATTTGTCTGAGGGATGTGAATGTTCCAGTTTCTGTTCTCCAGCCCAGTACAGGACATGGTTGTATCTACCACTATAGAACAATCTAAGACACTGTTTGATTAGCTCATTTGAGTTCTAAGTTAGATCCAGAGCCCTTTTTGATTATAAAGATTATACAGAGTTTTTAGTCTTGGGTTTGGCTGGGGATCTGTTTTTATTCCAACCATCTCTGGAGATCTTATTTTAAACACGTTCAGGGAATTTTATCATCATTTCCAGAAGAACTTATATAAGAAAAGGTACCCTCATTGCCTCTCTAAGGACACAGCCTATATAATTGCAGCCATGATAATGTCAGGTACATTGCCACTGTTAACCCCTTCGACCCCTTGCCTTGATTGTATGTTTCACGTATATCCCAATATTGAACCTTCCACTGTCAGCACTGAATTAATAGTCCAGAAGAACATACAGAGGATATTTGTGTGTTTTGTCTACTCAGACAGGCAGGAGAAATCCTGTGCATTTGGAAATAATGTCTTGGTTAAATTATACTTTTTTCTTTTCATGTTTGAAGTAACAAATTGGCTTCCTTGCGCTTGCTTCTCTCTCCTTCCTCATTTCCTGCTGTGGAGACAGATTTCCTACTTAAAAACAAACCCTAACGCACTTATAATCAGTTCGCTCATAAACCAACATTTTCCCCCAACATACTGCACACAGAGCAAAGAAGTAAGCAGAACCCCTCACTCGACAGAAGGATATTTCCTATGATTCCATTGTTGCTGTGTGACCTCTGGGCTGTTAAACAGACCTAAATCTTATCTGGAGTAAATGTGTGGTGTGTTTCTGGTCATTGCTACTCTGCCCATGTTCTTTGACTCCATATTTTGCATATGCATAATTTTTACTCGGGAAAATGAAATGGATGTGGAATCAACTGTCATGTCATCTAGGGTAATAAGAGAAAGTTACAGTTACGAGAGACAGAATTTAAATGCAAAAAGAATATGGGTCCTAATAGAAATGAGCATAAAAGAACTTAAGCAAATGTAAAGGAAGCTTGGAGCAGTGCACGATAATTCATTTGAAGTCCCAGACACGGAATGAAACATTGGAGTTTAGTGATGGAGACTCCATGAGATGAGATCACAAGATATAATTCAATTTCAACTAATATTAACTCTTTGACAGTGACTTGGGAATAGTACCAGGCATCACCAGTCTGATGAGATGTCATAGATAGATGAAATGTATAATTAGACTTTATTATGTATCTTTGGATTAAATGTTCATTTTTTTTTTTTTTTTTTTTTTTTTTTTTTTTTTTTTTTTTTTTTTTTTTTGGTACAAGGTTGTGTTTATGGTGTGCGTAGGCAAAACTCACCTTTGAGACCATCTTAACTTAGGAAACTAATAGAAGAATAACTTAAAATCACCAATACAGGATTGTTCTTTGTGAAAAGTGTATTGTGATATTTTTCTATTATTTTAGCTTCTTTTTCTGACAGAATTTGGCTAAGATAATAAGGACCTAGTGTCTTTCTTGCTGGTAAATGTTCATCTTCAAAATTATTAGTGACAAAATGATCTTGAGAGTGACCATGAAAACAGTAAAAAGCTTTAGGCAATGACTGATGCTTCTAACCCCAAAGAGAGTTTTCAAACATGTGTTTGTGTATTTTGAGTGTGCGTGCATGTATGCATGTGCAATGTGTGTAGAGTCCTTTGGGTGTGTGGGTATATATTGGGCAAAGGCTAGAGTTAGATGTCTTCATTAGTAAATCTGTATTTTACTTACTGAGTTCCTTGGTCAACTTGGAACCCAAGCATTTCTTCAGTTTCACTACCCAGGTTACTATAGGAATTCCCCAATGTCTGTCTTCTGAACACTGAGATTAATGAGGGATATCACACTCTCCAGCTTTGTGTCTGGATACAGGGGCGCTGGATACACTCCTTATGCCATATGGTAAGTGCTTTATAGGCTGAATTGTATCTCCAGGCCTGCCGGCATCTTTTTTTTTTTCCTTTTTTATTAGATATTTTATGTATTTACATTTCAAATGTTATCTCCTTTCGCAGCTCCCCTCTAAGAACCAACAAATGGGACCTCATAAAATTGCAAAGTTTCTGTAAGGCAAAGGATACTGTCGTTAGGACAAAATGGCAACCAACACATAGGGAAAAGATCTTTACCAATTTACCAATTCTACATTCAAAAGAGGGCTACTATCTCATATATACAAAGAACTCAAAATGTTAAACTCCAGAGAAACAAAAAGCCCTACTAAAAATGAGGGGCAGAGCTAAACAAAGAATTCTCAACTGAGGAAACTCGAATGGCAGTGAATCACCTAAGGAAATGTTCAGCATTCTTAGTCATCAGGGAAATGCAAGTAAAAACAATCCTGAGATTCTACCTCAGGCCAGTCAGAATGGATAAAGATAAAAAACTCAGGTGACAGCAGATACTGGCAAGGACGTGGAGAAAGAGGAACACACCTTCATTGCTGGTGGGATTGCAAGCTGGTACAACCACTCTGGGAAATCAGTTTGGCGGTTCCTCAGAAAATTGGACATAGTGCTACCTGAGGACCCAGCTATACCACACCTGGACAAATACCCAAAAGATGTTCCAACATAAAACAAGGACAAATGCTCCACTATCTTCATAGCAGCCTTATTTATAACAGCCAGAAGCTGGAAACAAGCCAGATGTCCATCAACAGAAGAATGGATACAGAAAATGTGGTACATTTACACAATGAAGTGCTACTCAGCTATTAAAAACAATGACTTCATGAAATTCTTAGACAAATGGATGGAACTATAAAATATCATTCTGAGTGAGGTAACTTGGTCACAAAAGAACACACATTGTATGCATTCACTGATAAGTGAATATTAGCCCAAAACCTCACAACACCCAAGATATAATTCACAGACCACATGAAGCTCAAGAAGAAGGATGACCAAAGTGTGGGTGCTTCAGTCTTTCTTAGAAGGGGGAACAAAATCCTGATGGGAGGAAATGCAGGTACAAACACTAGAGCATAAATTAAAGAAAATGCTGTCCAGAGAATGACCCACCTGGGGATCCATCCCATATGCAACCACCAAACTCAGTCACTATTGCTGATGCCAAGAAGTCCTGGCTGTCAGGACCCTGATATGGATGTGTCCTGAGAGGCTTTGCCAGTGTCTTACTCATGAAAATTAAGGTGCTTGCAGCTAAACATCAGACTGAGCATGCGGACCCCAATAAAGGACTTACAGAAAAGACTGAAGGAGCTGAAGGGGTTTGCAGCCTCACAGGATGAACAACAATATCAGCCAACCAGACCTCCCTATCTTCCTGGAACTAAACCACCAACCAAAGAGTACACATAAAGAGACCAAAGCCTCCAGCTGCATATGCAGCAGAAGATGGCATTGTCTGTCAATAGGAGGAGATCCCCTGGCTCATTATCCTAGTGTAGAGAAATGCCATCCATGGTGTTGAGGTAGGAGTGTATGGGTGAAGGGCAAGCTTCCTCATAGAAGCAGGGAGAGTGGACATGGTATAGGGGAGAAGTTTTCTATTATATACTGAGTGGAAATATTATGCCCTCACCCCCATTTTTTCTGGAATACAACATATAGGAAAAATAACTGGTTATTTCCAGCCAGATAGTTAGGTTGCTTTAGTGGGGGGTCAATGTTGATACAACAAAGTATGCCTGGCTCTTAGCAAGCTCTTATGAATAAGAACCTGTATAAATAGTCTACAAACAGGTAGTAGGAAAAAGGAGAACTGGTCAAATATTTAGTAGTAAATTTATTTCTAATGACAAAGTCCATACCCGGCACAGGTTTTCCTATATTTTACTAAGTGGTCCAGAGAAGAATAAGTCATGACTGCACCTTCCAAGCTCCAGGCTGGCCTCACAAGCTGTGCACTAATTAGACTCTGATAATGTGTATAAATTAGCATTTGCTAGCGATAAATATCACACATCGAGCCTTAAATAATACATTAGACTTAATTGAATAAATGCATATATTAGGGTCCTATAACGCATATTTGCCGTAATGAGTTATTTCTATGCACAAACAAACAGCAACTCTGATTAATCAGCTGGGGCAATAGTTCTGTTAAGGCTTTAGGTACTGTGAAGGAGAGCTCAAGAGGCAGTAAAGAGGAATAAGTAAAAAATTACTTTTCCATGATAATGTTGGAGAGACTTGACATCTTGGGAATCTCTACTTCTTTGAAACCCTGAAGTTCTGGAGTCCAGTCAGATTCATACTAGCCACATGACTCTCTACATTTTGATTTGAGCCTCTACACTGTTTTATCTAAATGAGATCTTGGGTATGTCACTTGAGTTTCCTTTATCTACCTAGTAGTTCAATCACTATAATAATCTTTCCTATTAGGGACATAATTAAAGTGGGTTTGGGGTTCTAGAGCCATGCCTTATTGATGGAACACTTACATGCTTGATGGAAAGCATGTTGTCACTAATCAACATGTAAAGATCCTATGCACAGGGTAGGATCTTATCCAGTGCCTAGTTCCTAGGAGATGACTGTTAACTGGATGCTACTGTCGTAATTGCTGTGAAAGATTTTGAACACTTGCCATCAGTTTTCTCACTCAGCAATGATAAGGAGACACTAGTGTGTCCCCATTTTAAAAATGAGGAAATTGCTTCACAGATTAAGTTGATTTATTTATCCATCCATTCAAGTAACTGTTATGTGTGATGCAGTGTCAAAGGTTGCAAACCCAATAGTAAAAATGGCTCCTTGTTTCTTTGAGGAGCTTATTGCATAGTGAGTTTAGTGAAGTAAATATCAAGATACTATCAGTAACTATGGAAATTGAAATAAGAAAAGGTTATATAAAATGTGGTAGCAGAAACCAAGAAAAAGCATCCACACCACCCTTTGAAAGCTAAGAAAGACTTCCAATAGATCACCAGATCTTAAATATGGAGAAGAAAGTGTCTGATAACTTCTCAGAAATGAGAATACATTTTACAAGGGAAAATGTTGGTATCAGATATCATGTGAGACCTTGAGAAACCAACACAAACTTCGGTGATTAAAACCACCCAAGCCCTCTAAAGTTATTTTGCTATTTTTAGCATGATTAGTATTTGGAAAGATACTTACCAGCCCCCCTACTGACCTGTGTATTTCTAGGGTGTTCAACAGTATTCCTTCTCCTACTCACTAAATATCAATGTTCTCTTTACCCAAGATCATGACAGTAAAATATATATATATCCACATGTTCAATGTTTCAGGAAAGGAGCTCAAAATCTCTTGCTGCTGAGACTTATTAAGTTCAGGAAGAGATTCAGGGAAGGGAGTCAAATAATGGGGTTAAAAAAAAGTAATGTCATGATGAACATTCTAATTATACTCCATGCCTATCTCAGAACTTGGTTTTCATTTGATCCCTCAGTTTGGTAAACATGAAAACTGTGTATTATCTAGTTTTTGAATGTTACATAAGTACAAATAATGCTTTACACAAAATACATCTCCTCATCCTCATTTCAGCATACTTTTGATTTATCAGTATCCTTTCTGGAAAACGTATATCATAAGTAAAGCATGCATTACTTCATACATTATATTGGTAGAAGAAATAGAACTGGAAGGCAAATATGAGCCAAGGGCAAAGATTACTTTGGGTGAAAGTTCCTTGGACTTTCCAGTCAGTGACTAAATTAAAATAAGACATATACAGTTTTAATAAGTGCCAATAATATAAACATGATTATGTTGATGAACACCCACAAAGATATCCAGGTTTACATAGGATTTGAAAAAGTGAGATGCTTCCTTTTAACTTCTCTTTTAAAGCAAGTATATGATGTTTTAAAATCTATATTACATTAAGTTTGTGCAAGAATACAACTCACCTTAATTATATGGAAACTACTGCACCCTTCCACAGACTCTTGATCTTACTACCATATCTGTCTACCAACTTCGTCATCTTCTCTTCTCCTTCCCCTTGTCCTTCATCATCCTCCTCTTCTTCCTCTAATAACTAGTGCTCTATAAACAAGAGCAAGTTTAAGGCAGTATGCATTGTGAAGCATGAACAACACACTATGATCTATACTACCTAAAAAAAAAAAATCAAAACAAAATAACAACAACAACAACAAAGCCAAAAAGATATTTCAGCCTCTTCAAGTTGCTGCAAGCTACCAATGAGTCCTCAGTTATGGGTGAGGCCTTGTGACCTCCCTCACTTTCCCTGATGTGGGATTGGCTGCTTAGATCTTGTACAGATTTTGTTCCTGAAATCAGATCTGCTGTGTGTTCATGAGGGAAACCATTTCATCATGTCTAGAAGACACTATTTTTTGCCTATTTCTGACTGTGATTTACTGGTTTTACAATCTTTCCACTCCCCTTCCAAAATATTCTCTGTGTCTTGAATGAGAGAATATGTAGTATCAATATCCTATTTAGGGTTGGTACTCCATATATTATCTTTATGAAATAACTTTTTGCAAATCTTTCAAAAAGAAAATCATGAACTATTTGAAAGATTTTCTGTGAAAGTCATGGTGTGTTTTGTTTGATTATTTGAAATTGACTTTGTAAGTATCTGGTGTAGTATTGCCTTTGTAACTTCTATCTAATCATCTTCTAATTGTTCCCATGTATTGAACATCTTCTTTATGCACACACTATGTTAAATAGTCCTATCCATCATCTCACTGGATCCTCAGAGGCATCCCACTGAGACAAGATTTGCCCTTCTACTAAATAGTCAGATTCTGCTGCTTCTTACATTTCATATCACTATGGCACTGATGGCTGTGTGAGAGCCATCTTTTACTTACATTTTAATTTTCTACTTTTAATCCACAGAGTGTTGGAACTCATGAAGGTCACACTTCATAGGCTCATGCATTTAAAATGTTATGGTTTAAATGAGGGAGTTGAGGTTTGTTTATAATTACTGTAGAAAATGAATGGATCACTTTGATAGCTAGTCTCTTAGGAGGTATCACTATACAATGCATGTAGACCAGGTTCAAGAAACCCAAGGCTCCTACCAGCTCTTGTGGTTTACCTTTCTTTGGACATGTGAGGTGTTTGTCTAATATTCTTTTATTGTACAAATTTACAGTTGTCATTGGAAAGAAAAAGACACGCTTTGAATTTACAAATGTTGACACTTACAGGCAACAGAGAGGAGAGAACTGATTAAAATTTAATGTGTCGGATCATTTAATTAATCTTCAAAAATTAATTTCAGATACTCAGCAACATGTGACTGTAAATGCATGTCATTTTTTTTAAACTTCATATAGTATCTGAAATACATTTCCAAGTATTGTCTGTATCTCCCGAGTACAATTTAAAGACTTTTGATAGACTTTATTTAAACCTTTTGAAAATTATAGTTAAGCCTGATTTAATTGCTAATTAGAGATCTTATTCAAGGGTAAGACACATCTGTTAAATGTCTAACAAAGTAAATGAATATTGAAAAAAAAGTCAATGTTTCTTAGTATTTCTTTTGAATTTTGTAGCATATATGCTATGGGAGAACACCTAGTAATCCAGGATGCTGGGTTTTTATTTTCTAAGTCTTTTATATACCTCATTCTTTCTAGGATGGCAGCCGTCATTGTGTCTAACAATGAGATTTGTAAATAAGCATCTCTATGGGAACTTTGCGTTTTGGGAAAAGAGAACAACATGCATTTCTATGGGTTGGGAAAACAGGCACGAAACGTAGATAACAGAGTCTTTGTTCCATTTTATCCTTACCCACAAGATGATAAATTTTCAGTAGCCAGTGACCTACGACTCCGAATATTATCATAGAAAAACAACACCATCCTCAGAGTTGTAATCCATCTCCATACTCTGAGGAAGAGCAGAACGAACATGTTTTACATACAGCAATAAACAAGCTACATGAGTCTGTGAAAATCATTTTGGAAACTTCACTTCATCATACACCATTCTGTACATCATCAACACACAATTTACAATATTCTGCTGCATTTTCCCTAAACATGTGGACACGGGTAAGAATTAAAAATTGTGGTGCTACCTTCCCAAAAGTTGGTCACAGAGGCCCCTTGAGACATTCAAAACAGTATAGGCTGCCATTATGGATTTTGGATGATCTTCAAAATTGGATACTAAGAACTTGTTTCAGAAAATATCACATTTTGGTTGTAGGAACCTGAGAAATCAAGTTGTAACTCCAATGCCTGTTTCGTCCTTGCTGGCCAGATTTCATAAGACAGTACTATGTTGACTGGCTGGGGTGAACTGGTATCTGTGGCCTTACTTAGCTGTTGATTTTGTGTGCTATCATACAAATGGGTCACATAGTCTGTCTTCATTTTACTGCTGTGAACAGACACTATTTCAAGGCAAGCTTTATAAAAGGACAACATTAAATTGGGGCTGGCTTATATGCTCAGAGGTTCAGTCCATTATCATCAAGGTGGGAACATGGCAGCATCCAGGCAAGCATGGTGCAGGCAGAACTGAGAGTTCTACAGCTTCATCTGAAGGCTGCTAGTGAAAGACTGACTTCCGGGCAACTAGGATGAGGGTATAAAACCAACATCACTGGTGGCAAACCTACTCCAAGACCATACCTCCTATTAGTGCCACTCTCTGGGCCAAGTACTAATTATCACAATGCCCACTAGTGCAATAGTAACAAACATGCTGAAGGGATGTCTAACTACTTTCTGGTTGAATTTGAGGCTCTTTCCCTTGGAAGAAATTTAGTCTGATGCTGTATAATTGCTGTGCAGAACAAAGTTCCAGTTGAGGATGCTATTGTTGTCTTGCTAAATGGACTTAATCTGAATTTCAGATCACATTATCAATGAATACTTTTGGTTGTTACTGTATCTTAGGACAAAATCTTGCCTTGAATGGCGAATCCTGTTTTGCAGTAGGTGGTGGCTATTGCACAGCTGTATAGCTGGCAAAGTCCAGAAAGAAATTGGCTGTGGATTGTCAACTCCTAGATCAGATGTATATATCATGACTCCAGGGTTCAGAGAACATTGTGGAAAGACTGGAGGGCTAGAGCAATGAATGACATATTATACAATGCTTTCTCCTAGACATAGCAAGGTTCTTTCACTTTTGAGTTCTGGCAGCTCTAATTATCAGCATAAAATCTGTACAAAATTTGACTCAATATTTTGTCTCAGAAATGGGAGAGGATCATAAGGTTCGCTGTCTCTTTGAGGATGTAAATGTTATTAAGGGGTTCTGAGAAAGCAAAACATACATTTTTTTTTTGGTAGCAAGGTATGTATGTCCCCTATTCATAAGACCTTCACTCATAAACATGTGAGCAACACTAATGAAATCAAGGGCCAACAAAAATAAAACAGAGGAGAAGGAATAAAAAACAGAAAGGACTAAAAAGACATGACTGATTGGAATTGAAATCAATGCAAGAATTGTTATATGCAATAAATATTAGCAAAATTAGGTACACATGTGCACACACATACACACATATATATGCATATATAATATATACATATACACATTTATATGTATATAGAATATATATAGTTAATACATATTACATGTTTTATGGAGACACCCATGGATAGATATAATTTAAAATATATTATTTTATAGTATATTACTGTGGGGCGCTGCTTGCACATTCTCCATTACAAAATGGCACTGACATCCGGCTGGAGTTAGCAGTAAACAAGTCATGTGCGCATGTGCTGGGTAACTTTCCACTCCTTGAGCTCTGCCTCTCTCGTGGTGTCATAGGGCCTGATGAGTTTCAACCAATCAGGGGGCTCCACGTCCAAGGCAAGGACTGATCCCTTTATAAGGGGATGGGCTAGATAGTTCAGGGTCTTCATCTTCACGTGTTGCAAGCTTATGCTCTGCCTCTCGAGAGCATTAAAGTTTACTGCAGAAGAATCCTATTTCGTGTGCTGCGTTGTTCTTGCTGGCGAGACAGTTGCGTGGGACATATTACATCATTCCATATTATATTATACACACACATATATATATATACATGCATATATAAATATGTGTGTCTATGTGTGTGTGTGTGTGTGTGTATTTGTGTGTGTACATATGTGTGTGTGTTAAAAAGAGCCTTCTTCAAGTCCTGTCTACATTAACACTTTCAGAGTATTTCAGGATCACATCATTCAGATCAAATGGAAGAGTAAACATATTCCTTGGGAGAAAGCTGAAGAATACTGATATATAGATATAGATATAAATATAGATATAGATGTAGTTGTAGCTGTAGCTGTAACTGTAGCTGTAGCTCTAGATGTAGCTGTAGATAGAGACAGAGATAGAGATAGAGATAGAGATAGAGATAGAGATAATGAATGATGTGGAACTTAATCAGAGGCATTTTACATTCCATTATAAAATTTTGTCAAAATGACCTTGAGAAGAAGAGAACTTTCTAAAATTCTGGATACTAATCATGTTTCTACACCAACTTCTAAATTTTACTTATGATAGAGGCAAAGCTGGACCTATGACTTTCTCTAAGGCACC
Source organism: Micromys minutus (assembly GCF_963924665.1). Taxonomy (NCBI): domain Eukaryota; kingdom Metazoa; phylum Chordata; class Mammalia; order Rodentia; family Muridae; genus Micromys; species Micromys minutus. The sequence continues at coordinate 12,738,609 of NC_137963.1, read as the reverse complement.
TGAGTCGATGCAAACTTTATTAGAGGCTGATGTGGCTGCCCTAGGACCTTATATTTAGCAAGACCCATAAGTTATATTAAAATAATTATATGGCAAGCCATAAATCTGTTTTCAGCCATATTGTATTCCTACAAAAATCACCAGTTTTTTTTTTTTCCATCTTCATTTGGACCAGCCGTGCAGATGTCAACTTTTGTTGGAGCAAACACAATGAAAAAGCAAAAGTGCTTGGTAGACTGTCAAATGCTATATATAAAAAAGATGTTAGTTCCCGCTAAAGAATTTTTACCAAGTTTTTTTTTTTTCTGATATTTGAGGGAGTAGAAGTGAGAAAACTTAGCCCTGAGCAACTACGCTTTGAAAGCCCTATTTCAATCTTCACACCCTTTATTAATAGATGGGCATAGGTGATCTGGATAATTTAAGTTTGGGCAACAATCATTCCAGTCTGATTTTGCTGATTTGACCACTCAGTGTTGCATTGAAGTTATGACAACATCTTCTTTTAGTGGCCATTTATTCACTGTGTTTGGTAGCTAATCTCAGAAAAAAAAAAAATGTGCTTCTTGTGCCCAAACAATGAGTTTATTAACTTTTGAATCTGAGCTAAAGTTTGATTATATTTCCTATAAGGATACTCATAGTTTGTGAAAATGATGCCATGATTTAGCATGGAAGTAGTTTAATTCTCCAACCTATCAGGCTATTGCATAATATTGTACAATATTACATATTAAACTATTATATTATTGTATAATAATGTTAGAACTGAATGAAAACAATGACGGACTACTCATTTACATATCAATTATATTTTTTCTGGAAGTTAGAGTTGAACCGAGGATCTTATTCATCATACACATGTATGCCAATATCATGCTGTATATCCAGTTCTTATTTTAGTTGAGAACCTGTGCTACAGTCTCTCATGTAACATTAATTACAGCATTCTGTCTGCACATTCAGAGTCTTTTGTTATTCCACCATTCATTAAGGATCTCCACAGGGCAGGAAACAGGCTGCAGATGAGGAAGATGGAGCTGCAATATGCATTTGCATTCTGCATCATTAAAAGTTGAGAACCATGTTATACATTTAATATAGTCCACATACTGATGTGAGGTTCAGGGAGCTCCAAGAATGTAGATTTCGTGACTCACCTCCATGACTGAGTGAGAATTTTGGAGATGCAGCTGCCTTTTTGTCCTTTTTGCCCTGGGAAGCAATTCCAACAAATTCTCTGGTTCACTAAACTAGACTTAGATGTGTTCATTTTTTGTAATGTCTGCCCTTAGTAATCTTTCTAGGGTGAATAGATTCATAGTCATATCTACCCAGAAAATGTCACACAGAACCATGATTGAATGGGATTCCTACCTGTCATGTAGTAGCAACTTAACTGAAATGCAATAGTATTGAGAGATGGGACTTCTATTATTATTATCAAATATATTTTTACTGTCCAGTCAATACACCCCCTGATGGTTTACCTTCCAAAAGTTTCCCCATCTTATTCCTCCTCCCATGTCTCCAAGAGGATGACTCCACCTCCTCCAACCCATGAGACCTCTCCACTCCTTGGGTCCTCAAGTCTCTGGAAGGTTAAGTGACTTGCTAGATAGGGTGGGTGAGTTTTTGCAGGAACAATCTCACAGAAAATTGAGGTAGACATTCTGCTTAATATTTATCATGTGCTATTCTTTCATTTTCCAACATGGAAAGGCACAGAAAGAAGAAAGGCCAGTCCAGACAGCTCGCCTGTAGTGTCAAAACTGAAGATTAATTTTTATAATCTTTATCATTTACCCTGTTTCAAGGATTCTGTGACAGTAGAATAAAATCAGCTGAAAACATTTGCTAACTTTATGTTTCTTCTCAACAAGGGAGACAACTGAAATACCTACCTTTTAAGGAGTTGGAAGGAGGATGGAAGGCAGTTAGATGTATGAACCTATTAGTGCAGTCTTTGGCAGAAATACATTTTGAAAACCCTACTTATCCTAATGACTCAGACCTGATCCTGCTTGGGAAAAATCCTGGCCTTATGTTGACTTTGACATGTGGTATCTATTTGATCCAAGTATCTGTTTCTGCTCCATAAAAGAAAAGTAATGATAGCTATCCTAGGGCTTGGTGAGAAGGCTGACATTTATTTACATTTAGTTCATGCATCTGTGGCATCTCCCTTTATGCACCACAAAATGTTCTCCCTGCAGGAGCATCATCAGTGGATGAGAGTGACATATTATATGTAAAGGTTTCTGGCAGAAAAAAGAAACTTAAATGCACGCTAACCTCATAATGCCAGTGAGCACAGCAAATCTGCCCTTGCCTGTCAATCACCATTGGTGATGAAATAATAATATCATTTACTAGGATGATTATTTGCTACATCAGGCACATTTTTCCTGTTGTACACTTATTCATTTAGTACACCAGTACTCACAGGTGCTTACTGATGATTACAGACACCACTTGGATCAAATGTTGAAATCTCCAGACATTTGAATATATTTTGGCTTCTAGGGGACATTGCTGTTGACTGCAACACTGGCATCTGAAGTCACATTTAACAGGAACTAAGTAAAAATCAGACCTTTATCCCTGCAAATACTTTTGTTTTCACTTATGATGATACAAAATTGATAATGCCTTACAACACATCTTTCTTTTCATTGACTTCTTGCAATACATTTTTTGGGGAAAACAACAATAATTTAGTTCTAAACACTGATTTGTTGATCTAAACAGCAGCACCAGCAACTATGGAATCCATTTCTTTCCTAGATTCTTCAACCTCCTATCATGTTATAGAAGATCTGTGTAATCATATTTTAAAAGGATCTTATTAGGAACCGGCTCAGTAGACTACTACATGCAGAAGAGATATATTTCAGTTGGGTATGAATGCCTTAATTCTCTAGGTGAGTCACCTACAGCTCTGCTATGCTCCAGGTAAAGTTTATGTGGGACCAGCATGTTGTGAGTATCATTTTACTGAGTCCTCATGTAACATGTCATCACCTAAAGCATCCTATATATGACTCACATACCCATTGACTCAGCTGAGAAGAAGAGTGTAAATTCAGGTTACATTCCCTGGCCCCCACACATCATGTATCACTGATCCACAAAAGCAAAACTCTGTCAGTGGTATCAAACCATGACTCTGACTATGTAATTGATGCTGCCTGAGTCAGATGGGAAGAAGAGGAAGGTCCTATTGTTGCTCTGTGTTAAGCACAGCATCCCTGCTCACATCTGCTTTACCTTTGGCTTTCCAGTATCACTTTATTGTGAACTACCCTCTGAACAGAGATAATGTTAAATAATCACAGTGTCTTTATGGGCAATGATGACAGATTCTTACCCGTATGCTAACTTCTTGATAACTCTAGTGGATAAATTTTGGAGTTGCTATACACCTTTTTCATCCAAGGATGGCCTCACTGGATAGTAGCTCCCATACTAAAATCAATTCTAGGATATCAAGCGCATGCATATTTTCCTGTTGTGTCACATGACACAGGCAGACATTTTGGGGTCATGTGCTATGTGACACACAATACATTAAGCACATGAAGCAGTGAGCAGTTTTGGGAGGCCCATGCTCAGAGGTCACATAACAGTTGAGAAAATGGAAGCAAATGCTCTTAGGTGCAAAAACAAAGACAGCATTCTCTAAACATCCCTGACAATGGTGACCTACTTTGTAATTGTTTTTAAACCTATTATTTTTTCAGCCTGATTTGGCTTCCAGGTCCTAGTAGCTAGGGTACAGACTTAGGGTGCAGCAAAGTAAGGATCAGGCCCTAAATCTCTGATCTTGGGATGTTTCTCTTCCACTGAGTTGGAATTTATATATAAAAAGCCATTAGATACTATCTCTAAGGAGTAGTGGATCTCTACTTTATATCTTTTAATTAATTCATGTTCATTATATTTTATTTATTTGCTATTTTTAGAGTCAAGTTGTTGCCCCACTCCCCTTCGACCCTTCACAGTTCCTCATACCATTCCTCCTTCCTCCTTGTCTTCAAGAGGATAGCCTCTCATTTCCCTCCCATACTACCAAGCCTCCCCAATCTTGGGGCCACATATCACTTGGTTAAGCACACCTTCTCCCACCAAAGCCAGACCAGGCAGTCCTCTGCTGTATATGTGTCATGGGCCTTGGACAAGCTAATGTATGCTTCCTAATTGGTGTCTCAGTGTCTGAAAAATCTCAGGGGATTGGGTTTATTGAAACTGCTGGTCTTCTTATGGGGTCATCCTTTTCAGCCTCCAGCATTTCCCTAATTCAACCACAGGGGTCCCTGACTTCAGTCTAATGACTGGGTATAAGTATCTGCTTCTGTCTCAGTCTCCTGCTTGTTGGGCTTCAATGAGAGTAGCCATGTCAGGCTCCTGTCTGTAAGCACACCATAGCATCAGTAATGGTATCAGGCCTTAGAGCTTTGGCTTGAGCTGGATCCCAAGTTGGGATGGTTACTGGACACCTTTCTGCAGTCTCTTCTCCATCTGTGTCCCTGAGTTCTTTTAGAAAGAAAGAATTCTGAGTCAGGGTTCTTGACTGTAAGATGGCAACCTTACCCCTACTTATTACTATCTTTCTACTGGAGGCAAACTCTACAAGTTGGGCATTTTGTCTAAGGTCCCTTCATTTTGGTCCACTATAATCCTGTGAGTGATAACTGAAATTATACACACCTTGATCTCATACTAAGCGATTAAGGGTAGACCTAAGGAGTGGCTGTATTTTTTTTGTTTGTTTTTCTTTTTGTTTTGTTTTGCTTTGTTTTCCTTCAAAGCTTCCTAGGAAAAAGTTCACATGCTCTTGAAATCCCATGAACCTGAACCTGATGAGATAAAGTATGAATTCACATCCTTCAGGGACTCATTTTAAGAAAGAGCCTAATGACACTTAAAATGAGTGGGCCTCCACTCAACATTAACAAACACAGAGATTTCAGTGGCTCCAGTACCCTTCTAAAGTAACTGAACAAAGTAAAGATCACATCCCCCCCCAAGTTAATATTATGCCTGTGTTTACATTGTGATAATAACAATGGGCTCATAATAATCTCTTTAAATCTAGAAAAACTCTTGGAGGAAAATATTGCTTGTATCTTATAAGTGATATAGCCAAATTTAAAAAATGGTGAGAAGATCCAACTGGCAAGCTGAGATTTTGTGCCAGGTCAATGGAGTCTCAAAGACATTTAGTGCCCTAAATCCCCAGAAGGACTTGCATCTTCTTTTTTTTTTTTAGTGGAACTCCCTGGAGAAGAGAACTTTTGTTAATTTTCTCCTATCATCATTTATGGGGCAATCATCATAGCCCTGTCTATGACACATAGATGAAGAAATATTTAGTGGGGCCCCCTTTCTTACAAATAAATTCATTCCAGCTCTATTGAATAGCACACTGGCAAGTGAGGTGCTAGACTCTGAATCCTTAGCACCTTCTCTAGAGCATTTGGGGCAGGAGGGTTGGATAAGCTGTGTTTTCTGAATCCTCATAGTTGTGTGCAGGAATTGTTCCACATAAATTAATGCGTGTTATTTTTCCTGGAGAAATGTAGCATTGCTTTCATCCATTTTTCAAAGATTTATGACTCTCTAAACTTAAGCCACCATGAGTCTGTTTTCGTCTTAAGGTCTCAGGGGTATTTTTTTTTCTCCTTTTAAATGCTTTAAAAGTGGCTTCCTGGAGATGTCGTCATTCTGCTCTCCTTAAGTCCCTGGAGAATACAACTGAAGTGCTTCTGGAAGGTTAGGCACAACATTGTTGCAGAAGATGGCACTTGGTTAAGAAGTCTGTCAGTTGTATTTACTGTCCATTGAGAGGATAATGGGTCTCCAATGTCCAAGATTAGGACCAAATATTCTGCTCTTCAGAGGCAGCAAGGAAAGAAAAAGTAGGGTGTTCTGGGGAATTTTATAGGTCTTGATAAGGGCATGTCCAGGGAATGTCATTTCAAATTCTTCATTGGAACAATCACCCAGAATGACTCAGAAACAAACTCTTAGAAACCTGGTTCTTTTACTTGTTTGCAACATGTCCTAGGAATATTTCAACTCACTTACTTCTGGGTTCATTTAATGTTTAGCTGATGGGACTCTGAGTCTTGCCTTGCCCCCTGAATTCTCTCCTTTATGTGTTGAATCTGATTTATTCAAGATCTATGTTGGTCTTCTATTCAGAATTTTTCAATCAATAACTTGCCATTTCATTTACATAGACATATATGATTGTAATCAAATTATCCCATTGGGATGGCAATACTCTCATCAACAGCCATAAACCTCAATAACAGTTATAAGAAAACTTCCTTTGAGTTCTTGATCATGGAAGTCTAAGAGTTCTCCCTAAACACTGTAATCTAGTGCTGGTTTTCGTTTGTTTGTTTGTTTGTTTGTTTTTGTTTTTGAGGTTTTTTTTTTTTTTTTTTTTATTTGCAGGGGTTTGAGATAAGCCCCTATTGCTGAAAACAGTGACATCATGGACATTGGAAAAATGACCTAGAGGATTTCAGGGGAATTTGATATGTATGATCACAAATTATTCTTTAATCAGCAATGTCATACTGGGGAATACACATTGTTTGTCAGATACGGATTCATACTTTGTGCCTTTTATTTAATTTCATTTTAATTGGGTTTTGTTCATTTGTATGCTTTATTGGTAATTTCAGTGTTTTGCCATAAGATCTCATGCTGTAGCCCAAGCTGATCAAAAATTCACTGTGTAGCTTCAACTGCCCTTAAATGTGGGAAAATCTTTCTATTTTATCTTTCCAAGTGCTGGGATTAATGGCATAGCCCAGCTTGCAGGGTTTAATTTTCTAAAGTACATTGTGATGAATATCCTTGTACACTTCCTGTCTTTGGAGCCTGCCCATGAATTACCACATGATTAATTTTTCTTACGGAAAAATGTTTTGTTTCTTTTATTCATCTTTAAATTCTTTAATATTTTCCCTTTGAGAGATTCATATATATATATCCAATAGATTTTCATTGTAACCATTTAAATTTTTTTCTGACAATTTCCCCTATACTGTCCCAACTTCACGATGTCTTTGTTGTTGTTAGGCACTAAACACAGTCTAATTAGTGCTACCACTATATGCATCTATTGAGACGAGGCCTCATTCTTGATGAATGCTTGTTGGGAACTATCTAGAATAGGCTAGGGTTAGTAGGTGGCACTTTTAGAGGTGGCCCACATTTTTTCCCTATGGTCTGGAATGGGTGAGCTCTGAGAGACAAGATCCCAACATCCATGCAGCTGATAGGCACTGTCCTATCACCATCTCATAGCCTAACATTTACTTGCCATCAGCCCACTCTATTTAGAAAAGTTCCTGCAGATCAACATAAGGATAAACTTTCCTGAATTAATGCTGTTGAGATAGATTAGTGATTTTTCTAGAATTCCAGAAATGATTCAGATAATATTAGAATCAAGTATAAGAGAATGGTTTTTCTTGTTTTGTAAAAGAATGTAGTAACACTAGAATTAAGAATAGAACATGCCCTCCCATTGTCCATCTGCACCCAGAGCTAAGGCTGTCTGTCTCACAGCCATCCATACCCAAGTCCTGCATAGAGAGAGCTGGTCTCATGGGAGTGCTTTCATTCCTAAGCCCAGAGGTGAATCACCTCTTTTGCTCCAATAATTGTCCAAAGAGGAACCTGCCAGAAGTTCACAGGGCATAGGAGAGCAGAGCAGCCTAGGATGGGATTCTTCCTGTCTCCATTGTAGGCCTGAAGCTGAGGCTTTCCAGAATCCCTTTGTAACCAAATCCCATATGGAGAGAGCTGGTCTCCCAGGAATGCTATTACTTCAAAGATCACAGGCTCACAGGCCCACAGGAGGGATAATTTTCAGTCAGATACAACAAGACTCGCTAACAGCAGAGATAACCAGATGGTGAGAGGAAAGCACAAGAACCTGGGCAACAGAAACATATGTGGCATTAACAGAACCCAGTTTTCCAAACAAAGCAAGTCCTTAATACAGCAACACACAGGAACATCAAGATTTGGGTTTTACAAAGTCATCCACAATCTAAAAATGGAAAACAAAAACAATAAAGAAATCACAAAAAGAGACAAACCTGGGTATAGAAAACCTAGAAAAGTGATTGTAACACCCCATCATGATAAAATCTTGGAAAGATCAGGAATTAAAGGATCATACATAAACATAGTAAAAGCAATGTACAGCAAACCAGTAGCCAACATAAAAATATGGACAGAAACTCAAAGCAATTCCACGAATATCAGGGAGTAAACAAGGCTGCACAATCTCTCCCTACCTATTTAATATAGTACTTCAAGTCCTAGCCAGAGCACCCTTCACCCTGAGTGTATGAGAGTGTTCTCCCATCCACCCACTCTCTCCCATCTCCCTGTCCTGGCATTCCCTACCCTGTGGTATTGAACCTTCTCAGGACCAAGTGCCTCTTTTCTCTTTGGAGCCTGATAAGACCATCCTCTGCTATATAAGCTGCTGAAACTATGGGTTCCTCCATATGTACTCTTTGGTTAATGGTTTAGTCCCTAGAAGCTCTGGTTAATCTGGTTGTTTAAAATTGTTGTTATTATTGTTTGGTTGAAAACCTCTTCAGCTCCTTCAGGCCATTTTCGAACTCCTCCATTGGGGACCCATTCTCAGTTCAATGGTTGGTTGAGAGCATATGACTCTGTATTTCTCAGGTACTGGCAGAGCCTCTCAGGAGACAGTTATATCAGGCACCTGTCAACATGTACTTTTTGGCAACCACAATATTGTCTGGGTTTGGTTATTGTAAATGTGATGGATCCCTAGGTGAGACAGTCTCTTCTAGATTGTTTTTCCTTCAATTTCTGCTCAAAATTTTATCTCTGTATTTCTTCCTGTGAATATTTTGTTTCCCCTTTTATTAACTCTTCAGTCTTCCCACCTCTTGGATTTCTAGTGGTCTGTGGATTGCATCCTGTGTACCCGGAGCTTTTGGGCCAATATCCCATTATCAGTGAGTGCATACAATATGTTCTTTGTGACTGCCTTACCTCACTCGGGATGATGTTTTCTAAATCTGTCCATTTCCTAAAACATTCATAAAGTCATTGTTTTTGAGTTAGAAAGAAGAATTTACAAATTCATTTGCAATAACCAAAAAAACCCAAGATAGAGAAAGCTACTCTCAACAATAAAAGAACATGTGGGGGAAGCACCAAGTGTAATGCTAATCTGTATTACAGAGCAATCATTATAAAAATGCATGGTATTGGTACAGAGACAGGTAGTTAGATGAGTGGAATAGAATTGAACCCACATACATACCTACGGCCACTTGATCTTTGACAATGGACCTAAAATCATCAAGTGGAAAAAAGAAAACAATTTCAATAAATGGTTCTAGTTCAACTGGCAGCTAGCAAGTAGAGGAGTACAAATTGATCCATTTTATTGCCTCATACAGAGCTCAATTCCAAGTGGGACAAGGACATCAACAGAATACCAGATACACTGACACTAACTGAAGAGAAAGTAGGTGAGAGCCTGGAATACATGGACATGGGAAAAAATTCTTGAGCAGTTCAAGAATCAACAAATGGGACCTCATAAAATTGCAAAGCTTCTATAAGGCAAAGGAACTGTCAATATGACAAAAGGTCAACCAATAGATTGGGAAACAATCTTCATAAATCCTAGATCCAATAGAGGGACCTAATATTTACAATATATCTAATATGTACAAGGAACTCAAAAAAATTAGACTCCAGATAACCAATAACCCTATAAAAAAATGGGTTACAGAGCTGAACCCAGAATTTACAACTGAGGAATATAGAATGGCAGGAAATTGCCTAAGGAAATGTTCAACATCCTTAGTCATCAGGGAAAAGCAAATCAAAACAAGGCTGAGATTATGCCTCACACAAGTCAGAGTGACTAAGGTCAAAGTCTCAGGTGACAGCAGAAGCTGATGAAGATATAGAGAAAAAGGGACACTCCTCTGTTGTTGGTGGGATTGAAAATTAGCAAATCAGTCTGGAAATCAGTCTGGCAGTTTCTCAGAAAAGTTCACATAGTGTTCTCTGAGAACTCAGCTATACCAGTCCTGGGCATATACCCAAAAGAGGCTTCAGCAGACAACAAGGACATTTGCTCCACTATGTTCATAGAAGCCTTATTTATAATACCCAGAAGCTGGAAACAAAAAAGGTGTCCTTCAACAGAAGAATATATACAGAAAATGTGGTACATTTACACAATGGCATAATACTCAGCTATTAAAAACAATGACTTCATGAAATTCTTAGACAAATGGATGGAACTAGAAAATATCTTCCTGAGTGCAGTAAACCAGACACAAAAGGCTGCAAGTGGTATGCTGTCACTGATAAGGAGCTATTAGCCCAAAATTTTGGAATACCCAAGATATAATTGACAGACCGTATTTAGCTCAAGATGAAAGACTGAAATGTGGATTATTCAGTCCTTCTTAGAACAGAAAACATATTACTCAAAGGAGGAAATACAGGAACAAGGAGTGGAGCAGAGACTGAAGGAAATACCATCTAGAAACTGCCTCACCTTGGGATCCATCCCATATGTAGCCACCAGTCATTATTGGTGATGCCAAGAAGTGCTTGCTAACAGGAGGCTGATATGGATTTCTCCTGAGAGTCTCTGCCAGTGCCTTACTGATTGAGATTAAGATGCTTGGAGCTAACCTTCAAACTGAGCACAGAGACCCCAATGGAGGAATTAGAGGAAGGACTGAAGCTGGAGGGGGTAGCAACCTCATAGGAAGAACAACAATATCAACAAACCAGCCCCCTGATCTCCCAGGGACTAAACCAACATTCTAAGAGTACACTTGGGAGGAACCATGGCTCCAGCCACATTTGTAGCAGAGGATGACATTGTCTGTAATTAATAGGAAAAGAAGTCCTTGGTCCTGTGAAGGCTTGTTTCTCTAGTGCACGGGAATGACAGAGTGTTAAGATGGGAGTATGTGTTTGGGAGATGGAGCATCCACATTGAAGCAGAAGAAAGAGGTATTGGAGTGGAGAGAACCAAGAATAAGAATAACATTTGAAATGTCAATATATAAACTGCCCAATAAAAAATAACAAAATAGAAAAGAATAGCATAAGCCCATTCCTCATAGTAGTAAGCAAAAGCTGCATAATTAGCAATGCAATGAGCTTTCACAATTACACTAAAATAGGCTTTGGGCAAGTTTGTCTTCAAGGTAGAGCATCTAGGTCCAGAAATGAAGTGGCAGATATGGATGATGATAAGACAAGACCATGTAAGAACTGTTGGTTTGAACTTAATGAGCCTATGGAATGAAAAACTGCTTTGAAGTTGTTATCAATCTCCTAACTCCAATCTTGTGTAACATTTTTCTATGTGGTAGTTTTCTAAGAAATTTTATGTCTAAAATGGCCAGTTAAAAGAAATAAAGCTGTGTTTATCTTGGGGGACTCTGTGCCACCCTCCCACCTACTCATTTATACATCTATACATACATACATACATATATACATACATCCAAATGTAGTGGTGTAGTCATTTTCTTCTTCACTCTATATGTATGTGTTTGTGTGGGTGACTCTTTCTTTCCTCTCTGGTTCACGAGGTGTTAACTAGGGAGGCCTGGGAAGGGCCTCTGGCCTACTGGCCAGAAAGAGGAATACTAGCAATAAATCCTCTACTGTATTACTTCCTGCTATACAGCATATGTTAATTGCCAGAGAATTATATACTAAGTTTATAAAGTAAATAGGAATTAAGTTTTACAGGGCTTAATGATGCACAGAATGGTTAGAGAATTAAAAGGCCAGAGATCATCAATCTTTTGACCTGCATCTGATGCCGTGTCCTCTCTCAGCTTGTTTCTCTGAGCCCCAGCAAAAACTGATTCTTGTTTCCCCAGCAAGCATCGACTGCCAACAGGTCTTCGAGCATAACCAGTAGAGACAAGAGCCTTTTTCCGACTGCCTGCCTACAACAGTAACCTGACGGCCTCTAGGTCAAGATGCAGAACACTTTGGTCCTTCTCCAGCCCCATGTCTGCTTGAATGCTGCTATGCTTCTTGCCATTATGATAATGGACTGAATATCTGAGGCAATGAGCCAGCCCCAATTAAACGTTTGTCTTTATAAGAGTTGCCTTGGTCATGGTGTCTTTTCACTGCAATAAAACCCCAACTAAGACACGTAGCTTCTGTACATTTATGTGTGCAATGTACCTGTCATGTCCTGTAAGCACAGTTTGCTCCTCTTTGCAGGGCATGACTATACAACCATTTCTTCATAAGGCTCAGAGATAATTACAGAAGAGCAGGTAAAAATAGAGCCATGGTCTTGGGAGGACTTTTGAAAACAATAATATCCAGACACACCTCTATTTTTATTCGGTGCTTTGTAATTTAGACCCCCTCCTCAAACCAAAACACATCTTTCACACCCTGCTCCCCAAAATTAGCATGTAGCTTGATTTAGTATAGACACATGCAGCTGTTACCAGAGGACATTCTGGGATTAAAAGTGATGTTTACATTCCTTTATAAGAAAATTAACAGATTACTTGTAGTGCTATTAAGGAAAGATAATACAAGCTATTTTTACATTTTCCTAAATTTGGTTTCTTGGATTTTTTTCTTAAAATAAGTGCAATATTTGGTAGATCTTAACTTGTTTCATTTTTTTTCAAAGCAATTTAGCAAGTGTTACTTAAAACCAGGGAAAGAGAAGCCTTGTTTGCACAGGGTAATCTGATCAACTGCAGACAAGGATGTCTTAAATTCATGTCATCAAGAGTGTTGAGGTTTATCCTGGTCTAGTTTTGAAATAGACAGAATTCCTTCATACCGCATCCAAACCCAAAACAAAACAAACAAAAAACCCAAACAAACAATAAAAATCAACAAAATCTTCCTTTCCCGAGAGTTCCAATTCTGTTTTTCAAATACTCAGGTAAAGGTATTGACCAAATCCGGTCAGATATATTGATTAAAACCATTCAGATAGAATGATGATGATTCCATTTCTCTAGCTAAGAGATACTGTCCACATTTCCATTTAGAAATGACTATCTTGACCTTATGGACAAAGGGTATTCTTACAGCAGTGGGAGTGGGTAGATGGAAAGGAGAGCTCCCTCACTGGAGCAGGGGAAGGGAGAATAGGATGGGGAGAATATGGAGGCGATAATGGGAAAGGGAATAAATATCCAATAAAAATAGTAGCTACCTAAAAACAAAAACAAAACAAAAGCAAAAACCTAATGAAGTAATACAGAAGCATTTTGGGAAATAACAGCAGACTTACTATTTACAATAGCAAAAAAAAAAAAAAAGTGGAATCTTTTTACTTATTTGTAAAATTACCATGTCTTTCTTATAATGTCATTAAAATATCCACCAAAAATGTACTGATAATTAAAAAAATGTGTTACATGTACACAATGAGATTTTATGTAGGTGGAAAGAAAGGGAAATGATAAAAACTTGTAGAAATGTGGGTGAACATAGAAATTGTACCCATTTATAAATACTGGACAAATGGTCCTTAGACAGAAGGACGAATACTACATCATCTACCTCATGACAATTTTAAGGATTTTATATATGTGTTCAATGTGGGTGCAGATGGTGGGTTCAGATTATGAAACTTGGAAGGGGTACATGAGAGAAGAAAGATTTTTAAAGATGGAGGAAAAAGTGAGAGAAAATGAATGTGGACCATGAAAGTGGAAAGAATGGGTATGACCGGTGGGAAAGGAAATTGCCATGTCATGGAGTAGGAAGATGTTCAGAGAAAAGTATCAACATCAACAAATTATATGCGAAATTGGAAAATGGGTCCTACCATTTTAAGCCAATAAACACCACATAAAGCAACAGTGCATACTCTATAAAACTAGTTACTGTTACATTTTTTTTTCTTCTTCTCAGTCAGGTTTTGCAATAAAAATATTGAAATACGCCAAGTCCTGTCAAAGATTAAGTTTATTCAGAGAGCTTAATGCTATAATTCTTTTCGAAATTTATAATCACACATATGGCTAAATGTATACATCTGAAAAAATGTTCTTGATTATAATTACCACTTTCCAAGGCCTCCTTTTGAAATTTACTGTGTAGCTCACAAATGGGAAGAGTAGGTCAGCTTATGTAAAGATAAATTACAGCAAATTTTTCATAGCACTCCTACAAAACCAGAGGGCTAAAAGTAGATTTAGAAAGGGTCCTCATTAGAAAACAATAGAGGAAATGTCATAGAGATAGAAATAATTCTTATGTTGCTCAAAGTCAGGTAGATACACTGAGATGAAGCACTGGTCAGGTGTTTGAATAGGAAAAGGAGGAAAATGATTCAATGTTCCCAGAAGCTCACAAGGACTACATCTGAATCACTTTTTATTCTTTTTTTATCCAAAAGTTTTATGTTTATTTCCCTGATGTAATTAAATTGTTTAGAATCAGCTCACAAGTAAGCTGTCATTCCAAAAGCCAATCTATTGATAATCCTTTTCTTTCTATGGTATCTTTGACCAAATAGCTCATGTCATTATAGGGTAGATCTTTGAATCACTTCAAGCCTTAAAAGATATTTTTGTTGCTGTTGTTGTTGTTGTTAACTATTAAAATTTGAGTATTAGTCTTGGCTTTTCCCTCTGTCATAGAGAGGTTTCTAAAGATTTTGTTATGTTGTGACTATTAAAGCAAATGTAAGCTAGATGGTTTCGTACAAAGTAGCATTTTTTTTTCATTCCAAGCTGCTAACTAAACCATAATCTAGGTCATTCTCAACCCACTGACATTGAAATGTGATAGTGATTAATGACAATATTGATTTTGTTGTTAGCTGTGTTTTTAAACCAGTCTAATCACTTAAATGCATAAACTTCATATAAGAAGTGGCTTATGTTACAGAGTAACAGGTACAAGAATCAATGCTCAAAAATGTGCAGCGGTGAGACTTCTCGATGCTACTCTAACAATATTCACATGTATTTAACTGGTTGAGTGAATCATGAGGTAAAACCTTAAATGATCAAAGTAGAGAAGTCTAACTGGGCTTTAGTGAATGATGACAAATATTGAAAGGAAGGAAAAAAATAATGACTCAATAATGCAATTAAAGAGATCCTCTGGCATTGAAATAACTAATTCCTACTTATTGAAATATCATATGGTATGTCAAACACGATTTTTTAAGAAGCAACCATTGGTAGTACAGTAGATGAGTGCTTGTCTAGCATTCATGAATTTTTGTTTGTTTGTTTGTTTGTTTGTTTCCCAATTGTTCATGAAACTCAAAGTGTGTTGGAGGCTTGGATAGAATACATGAAGCCCTGTAATTGAAAGAAAGAAAGAAAGAAAGAAAGAAAGAAAGAAAGAAACAAACAAACAAACAAACAAACAAACAAACAAAGAAACAAAGAAACAAAGGAAGGAAGGAAGGAAGGAAAGAAGAAAGAAAGAAAGAAAGAAAGAAAGAAAGAAAGAAAGAAAGAAAGAAAGAAAGAAAGAAAGAAAAAAAGGAAGGAAGGAAGAAAAGTTAATAGGTACATTTTATCACAACTGGTTGGTACCTGTATACTTAGATATTTCTATGAATGGTAAGTCTTGACTAGAACCATTCACTGATGATATTGTCCAAAGGACATTTAGAGTAGAGTTTTATAATTTACTCTACATATGTTTGGTGTTTATTTTATTATGTAAATATATGAAAAGCTATGAAAATGTGACTAAAACTAGTTCATTCTATTAATATTTACTGAAATTGTGGATGTCAAAATTATGAGGCATGTTTTATTTTGTACTTGTTTTTAGTGACTTTTCAGTAATTATTTTTATTTTTAAAATTAACTTGTTTACACCCATTCAAAGACTCTCCTCCTACTTTTCCTTCCAGTTTCCCTCTCTTAGCTTTTTTTCTCAACATCCCCACTGACTTTCTCCTCAGAGAAAGGGAGGCATCCCATGGACATTAACTGCCTTGGCATATCAAGTTGCACTAGGACTAGGTACATTTTCTCCTGTTGAGCCTTAAGAAGGCATCCTAGTTAGGGGAGAGATGTCCAAAGGCAGGTAACTGAGTCATAGATAGCCACTGCTTCAGTTGTTTCAGTAGACTAACAAGAATGCCGAGCTGTACATCTAATACATATATGCAGAGGACTTAGATCTACCCCATGCATGTTCTCTGGTAGGCAGTTCAGTCTCTGTGAGCTCAGTTGTGCCCAGATTAGATTAGTTGGCTCTGCATAGGTTTTTTTTTTTTTTTTTTTTTTTTTTTTTTTGTGGTGTTCTTGATGCCTTTGCCTCCTTTAATCTGTCCTCTCCATCTTCCACAGGATTTCCCTAGTATACCTGATATTTGGCTCTGGGTTTCTCCATCTGTTTTCATTGGCTTCTAGGTAAATCCTCTCAAAGAACAGTTATCCTTGGTTCCTGCCTGCAGAAACAGGAGAATATTATTATTGGTGCCAGAGATAAAGCTTCTCACATGCCATGGGTCATAAATTGTTGACCTAGTCAATTGTAGGCCATTTCCATTAATTTCTGCTTCATCTTTACCCTATTCATCTGGTAGGCAGTATAATTTGTGCGTCAAATGTTTTGCGAGTGGGTTGTTGTCCCCAACACTTCTTCATTGGAATTATTACCTACTTACAGTAGATTGGCATTTTGGGTTCCACATCTCCTACTGCTAGAAACCTTAGTTAGGGTCGCCCTTATATATTTTAGGGAGTTTCCCTTTTCTGAGTTTTTAGTTCATCTCAGAGATCCCAAGTCCCACAATCTCAGTTTTATCTCTGTCTGTTTCATGTTTTTTACTTTATATTTCTTTGGATTTAATCCTGCAACAGGTCTTTCAAAATACTCAAGAAGCCTTACATCTTCTTGACTATCTAAGAGTATTTGCAGGCTTAAGGTCTTATACAAAAACATAAAAAATTATCACTTTTTATTTTGCTGGATGTTTTTTGCAACATAGAATTTTCTAATGATTTAAAACTAAGTTACAAACAGAACTTAAAGATTTTAGTGATAAGGGTAAAATAAATGCTTGTTTTTCTTCTATAGAGCCAGCTTTACCTGCCAAGATATAGTTTGGATAAGAATGTCTTGTTAACTAAAAGGGCAGAGCTTAAAAGTTAAGTTTATTTTTAGAGTATCTACCACAGATGTGAGCAAGAATGATGAAGTCTGGGAAGACTTCTATGAGGGCAACTACAATTCAAATTGATCTATTCCTTCATTTGGTCAAGTAGAGAATTATCTTAAGGGTCTGGGAGGATTTTACCAACAGCTAAATTAATTATTCAGTATTCCAGAGTATTAATCATGTTATTTCTTCCTAGAAGAGAGGTCCCACATGAAAAGAAAACCCCAGTGCAGGGGAATACCAGGACTGGGAGTTGGGAGGGGATGGATGAGTGTTGTAACACTCTCAGAGAGGCAGGGGGAGGGGGCTGGGATAGGGGGATTCCAGAGGTGAAACTGGGAAGGGAGATAACAATTGAAATCTAAGTAAGGAAAATATCTAATTAAAAGTAATATGAAACAAGTAGAAAAAAGAAAAGCAAACAAATTATTCTGAACCCACAAATTATGTCAGTGTCCTTACACTGGTGGAGAGACCTTCCCAGGGTATAACACTATGATTATATTGTTTAGTAGGGTCACATAGATAACAACGACATCAAAAATAGAAAATAAAATAAAAGCTAGAAAGGACAAATAAGATGGCTCAGAAAGCGAAGGCTCTTTTAAGTCAAGTACCATAAACTGAATTTTGACCATTGAAACCCATGAGACAGAAGAACAAATTGACTCCCACAAATTGTCTTTTCATTTCCATATTTCATATGAAAACTATCACACACAATTTCTAATGCAAAAAGTATAATAAATGCTTGTTCTAAAATAGTTAGCTATGTATACTTTGATGTGAGAACTAGATAAAAGACAAATATATTGATCAAAACACCACTTATTGTCCTATAATTATATGAAGATTATATTTGTCACTTAATAAAATAAAATATTGATAAAGTAGAAAGGGTATTGAATAAAACAATAATAAACAACTCAGAAAGAGACAAAATTACCCCAACTCCTTAGCCTTCTGAGTTTGAGACTTAAGCTTAGGAGCTGCATTTCAATCATGTGTCAAGCTGGAAGTAGTACCAGAATCTTAGAATTTCTGTGTATCAAAACCTTGATTCATGGTCTTAAAGACTTCTCTAAACAATCTTGTTTGATTTGTTTAGGAATAAGCATGCTGCGTACATTTGGACTTTCCTTTCTCATAGTTTCATTACATTATATTTGATGAAATTCATTCATTGTATTGAGCATGAGGAACCTAAGACCAAACCAGAAAACAAACAAACAAACAAACAAAAACAAAAACAAAACAAACAAACAAAAAACACCAAAATGTGAGACCGCAGACAGCAGTGTGCATGTGACCTTCTGAAGCTCCCAGGTAGTGACAAAACAGATGAAATGGCTATGTTTCTTTTGTTTTAATCCAGGTCCCAGTTTAGAGCATCCTATACAGTTCCCTGCCCCATACCCTGAATTGATATGTTTGCAATGTTATTTTTCCTCATAAGCAAAATGTTATGATTGTGCTACTTTTGTGAGACATTACTTATGAAAAAGAAGCTTATATTTTCGATTTTTGTTCTTTTTATCTTATTTACTTACTTGTATTAATTTCAAAATTTTAAGGATCACAGGTATGAATGGAAGTACAGGATGCAGAACTTTTCAAAATGTGTACATGTATATTGAGTAACGTGGGATTTCATACTGTCTCGTATTTAAGAATAAATACTCTCATGACAGAAGCAATTTATCCCACTCAAAACTTTCAATAAACTGAGCTTGGAAGCATCTCAGTCATGGACACAAATCTTTATTTAGTAAGTTGAGTTTATGTGACTACCATTTCCACAGTCTTTCAACACAATTGTGGAACTAGGACCCTAACTTTGATCTTGAATTGTAGTGAATTGCAGCATCAATTATTGACAGATATATAATGTTTTCTTTTCCCACTTATTAGTACTATAATGTCTTGAAACAGTCTCAATACTGTCTCTTAACCACTGTTTTTATTGTCTAACAACACCTTTATCTGTCTCAGATAAATGAACTTTTATACAGTTAGGAAAGTGTTAAAGTTTCATGTTGTTATATTTCTGACGAAACTTTGAAATAAAAAGGTCTCAAATAATGCACTAAGCACTTAAAATGAATGATAGGTCACTGTGGAAGGATTTTTGTATTTATTATTTTTATGTTTTATGTCTATGAGTGTTTGGCTGTATGTATGTTTGTGTGTGTGTGTGTGTGTGTGTGTGTGTGTGTGTGTGTAAATGCCACAAGTGTGCCTGAGGAAAATAGAGAAGATATCAAGACTCCTGGAACAAGATTTACAGATGGTTGTGAGCATTCATGTGAGCTCAGAGAACTGAACCTGGGTCCTCTTTAGGTGAAACAAGTATTTCTAACACTGACCTACTTCTTTAGCTTTCTACTTTGATAGTTTTTATTTTCAAAGTCTCTCTGTTTCTGGAAACCAAGCACCTTTTAGTAATAGATATAGGGAAAGACAAACTCCTTAGTCCTCCTTCTTCCTTCAAGACCCAAAGAGAATTTTATTGCTAATCATCTGTGCAATATCTCTATAGGGCCTGCCTCTTTATTAATTAACTCCATGAAATCTATTGCTATTAATCATAAGTCTTGAGCCTCCATAATACCGGTAATTATCTCTTACTGTTCGCTAACTCTTGGATTAATTACTTGTTTTCCTCCAGAAATACAGACTAGTTGCACTATGAGGGTTGTGTATGTGTGTGTGTGTGTGTGTGTGTGTGTGTGTGTGTGTGTGTGTGTAATTGTCTGTCTGTTTGGGACAAATTTTAGGATTTCTCATAGACTCTGATTATCAATGTATTTAGTCAAATTATTTAAGGTAAAGAATTCCAATGCAATGTTACTTCTGAAAGCTTGAAGCTCCTTTTTCATATGAAGACATAAAATCTTGTGTAATCTATAATCATTAATTTACTGTTATGTCTTCTTCAATAATTCTTTGAAGGCTTTTATAAACTAGTTGATTTAACTTCTTTAGAAATAAGCACATTGAATTCCTTCAGGACTTTATATTGTTTGGTTTGCTTTTACTTGCATTCAGTAGATACTTGGGGGGAAATCAGAAACAAATGAGACCAAAATTTAGAATCAGTGATGCATTCTTATTCTTGTAAGTGTCCCCACATAGCAACTGTCTTGATGATCTCGGTTTGAGGCAAATTCAAGCACAGGGAAAATGCCCCTTCATTAATGTTAGTTTATCTGCAAATGGCAGCGACTGTAAAGGTAGTACCAAGTAGAAAATGAAAGAAATGCCTCCTTTGAAGAAGATACCTTACTACAGTACTTGTGTCTACCACTATAATTTAACACATTATCATATTGAGAAAACCAATATTCTCGAAAAGAAGAAAGGTATCTTTCTAGTATCACAAACCCTTGAATCCATTTTCCTCCATAGTAGGAAGGATGGAATAGGGGGTTCCAGACAAGAAACCAGGAAAAGGTATAACATTTGAAATGTAAATAAATAAAATATCCAATTAAAACAAGCATAGGTGTCTGCCCATCGCTGAACCTAACTTCTAGAATATGGACTTCTTCTCTCCTGGGAAAGAAGAGGATGTCAGCATTTCTTAATTGCTTCCTTCTTTCCATCTACTTGTTCCCAGTCTAAATTTTGCATTTGTGCTGCCAAAAGTTTAGTATTTACTTTTTCTTCACTAATGAATTAGGAACTCTTTTCTAGGCTCCCATTCTACTGACAGCCCAATCATCCACATTTTATCTGATACTGTAGCCAATTATTGACACAGCTGAATCAGACAAACTAAAATGAACTGAGAGCTCAACTATCCAGATCCACTGAGGTAGTAAGGGATGCCTCTCAGAGTGAAGTATAGCATTCAGTATCTCAGTGTGAAATCCATAGCCTTGGATCAAAGAACCATTACTGATACTTCACTTCCTAAGAGACTAATATTAGAATGTGGACAAACAACTATCAAGTGTCCTATCACCTTAACAAATTTTTATTGGATATTCTCTGTATTTACATGTCAGATATAATCCCTTTCCCCCAATCACATGCCCCCTCCACCTTCCATTGCCTCCATGAAGGTGCTCCTCCTCTCAACCCTCTCAGAACTCAGCACCTTGGAATTCCTCTACACTGGGAAAAACCAGCCTTTGCTGGACCAAAGGCCTCTCATCCCACTGATGCCAGAGAATGCTGTCTTCTGCTGCATATGAACCTGGAGCCATGGGTCTTGCCATGTGAACTCATTGGTTGGTGTTTTAGTCCTTGTGAGCTGTGGTGGGTTTGGTTAGTTGATAATTTTGTTCTTCTGATGGAGTTGCAGACCCTTGTTATAAGCAACCTTATTTATAATAGCCAGAAGCTGGAAAGAGCCCAGATATCCATCAACATGGAATGGATACAGAAATTGTGGTATGAATACACAGTAGAGTAACACTCAGTTATTAAAAATAATGACTTCATGAAATTCCTAGGCATATGGGTGGAACTTGAAGCTCTCATCCTGAATGAGGTAAGCCACTCACAAAAGAACACTCATGGTATGCACACACTTTCATAATTTTAGTGCAACTATAATATTACTTTTTAGTTTCCATAATGGTGATGTTGATAGTCTATTATTTTTCAGAGATACCTCCTGAACATATGTTTTATGTACACATATTTTTCTCTTTGATTATTAATATTTAGTTTCTCAGTAATTTTTCTTTGTGCCACATCATCTTTAAATAGTTCTGTTCACTAATAAACAATATACCATTTAGTCTTTTATTCCGAGCTCTCTATTTCCCCTCTCTGTACTTGCCAGTCCTTTGTATCACTGTATATAAGTATGCCCCAGGCTTGTACAGGATGGATTTCTGTCTGCTGCAGTTTTCATGAATATCCCCTATATATGTAGTTAAATTTTCTCAGATTGACCAAAGTTACAGTTTTAGTGGGAAAAATCATACTTTAATTAATCTCAAGCAGTTTGCTATTCACTGATCACAAAAAAAAAAAAATAGTGTAGATATTTCTCTCCCTCCACACCTTATAATTGCTCAAAAAATGAAGGCAAGTTTGTCTTGAATGCTAGATATGAGTCTCTTGTTTCCACATGAAGGAAAGAATGGTCCAGTGTGCAGAATTCCAATACTGCCACTGCCTCCCGTGTAAGAATGATGGAAGGTGAGCTTAAAGACGCTGTAGATCAGCACTTAGCAATCTGTGACCATATGCTGCCCCTCGGCTTTGCCATATGGCTCCGAGACTAATTTCAAACTCCTCTGTCAGCACATTCAAAGGTGAAGAATATAGAGACGATGGAAACACCGCCATAGAGATTTTAAGTGGGCAGTCCGCTAGCAGGTGCTGTTCAGCTGGGCTGGGCAGCAGCAGAATTAAGGGTTTATGATTGATAAAAGTAAAACAACTGCATGAGGAGAGATCAGAGGCTCTGGATCAGCTGAGTCCACAGTGTCATGTCCTAACTTCAGAGCCCCAGTGCACCAAGGGGTTGTCAGAAACAGAACAGGCAGTAAGAATATTCCATTGACTGAGCACAAATGGGTACTATTTTTTATTTGCTCTTAGCCTATGTCACTTCTGAACTTAGCATCATCACTTTATGAAACCGACAATGGTGCCCTGTGTGTAGTTCTGAATTTTTAATATATCCACATTATTTTTTTTTCAGTCTTTTCACTTATAGATCCTTCCAGTGTGTAAAATGGGAAAACAGAGACTCCTCTATGGAATTTGACAAACAGAACAATTTACTAACGTCTTCACTAATTTCCTTGTATAATGCATGTCAGAGCACCATGGATTACCTGGTTGTAGGCAATTCACAATGGTAAGTGTTAGTATGACTTGCAAGTCTAGCCCACTGTTACATCAGAGAATATTTCTAAGTATTTGTCCTTAGTCACCTTCTTACAAAGAGTATGCGTAAGCTTTGTTTTGTTTTTAATATTACTTGCTTACACAAAATTGTGAAAAACAGGAGAAATATAATGGGCAGTGTTCCTGGCAAAGAAAACATAGTAAGGAATATTTCCCTTTTTTAATTCAAAGTGTACTGAGCATTTATGTTTGGCATAGACAATTGCATGTTGGGGGCCAGAACTAAAGATGTATTAGAAACTATCTTCACTGACTTATATCTTATTGGCCCATGCTTAAATTGAGACATAAACCAACTACTATTGTTTTTCAACATTTTTCCAATAAATTTTGATACTGAATTCCTCCAAGGTATCAAACATTGTGATGGACATCAAGTATGCAGAGGTCGAGCAGATTCACCTGTTGTCTTGGAGTTGTTGAAAGCCTAGTGGGCATATTCTAGAAAAACAGATTTCCTAAAACATGACAGATATTTGTGGTGTAACAATTAAGGTGAAATTGATGATGCCTAACTGGAGAGGTTGGACAGTGTTAGTAAATTCAAATTCTTAATGTAGGGAATCTTATACCATAAAAATATTGAATCACAGAATATCAATTTGTAGATTTCTGTCTGTAAGCAGATGAGGGCAGGTAAAGACAAGGCTAGAGCCTGTGATTGGACAGTAGAAAAGGAGGGTGGGAACAGAATTTTTGAGAGCTGGGTGAGAAGGGAGAAGGAGGAAGATGGAGGAAGAGAAGGACTATGCAGATCTGTGCTGCTCTATATAGCCACAAGTAGCTATGAATATCTTTTAAGGGATGGATAATACAGAATCATTTGTCTTCTCTGGGTGGGCAGTTTATATCAATACCAATTTATTTGTGTGGACGTTTTGTGAGGTGACAATTTACTGACATAAATATGACTGAAAAATTACATGCCTCTAGAGTTTTGATTTTACTGGGTTACAGGGAACTGTGACTATAACCACAGTGGGTGGATACTGGGAATGTGAGCAGAGTCTAAAGCAAAAGAGAGCTCTGCAGTATGTGGTCAATGCATGTGGCAAACCATGGAGGCTGTGAGTTCCCTGGAGTCAGAGAGTAGCTGGAGGTAGTGTTGCATGGTGTCTTTTTACATTTTTTTAAAAAAATTATTGCTACATTAATTAATAAGAGATTGAAAATAATAGTGTAAGCACAAGAGAAAGTAGCGAGCTTCAAAACGGTGGGAGAAACACTGAGGCCTCTGCTTAAAGATGCTGAAATATGAAACAGGAAATGATTTCCACATCATCAAGCAAATGACGTAGGTCTAAGAACAACACATTGGGTGGAATTAACATTCTTCATTCACTCCAGAAATTCCGTTTTGCTCTTGCCATAGTGATAGATTCTGAGTTTTCTACTTCAGGGCTTGTTCGCTTTTCACTGTTTCCATTCTCTATGATCCCAACACTACAGGCAGGGTAATGGAGGAGAGTAGCTTATGGCAGTCATCCCTAGGAAACCAAATTTATCTGTTTAGCCAGTGTTTTCACTCATTTAAAAACGACTTATTTTTATCTAGGGAGAAAGAATTCTCCACTGAGTTTAGCATGCTCCTGATTGATAGACATACATTTTATTTACCACAATGGAGAAACTATGGCCCCTCTCAATTATAGCGGTGATGCTTCATCAGTCAGAAGTCCCACTGTGAACTCATAGAGGTTAGTAGAAGAGAAGTGAAACTCAGAAATGGTAGAGCGTTGGAAGGAGTGGGTTTAAGATCTAATATATGACAAGCTAAGGGAAACATTCAGTAGCAGACTGTATTGCCACGATTTCTTCTCCCAGTCTTTGAATCACCATGAAATGGGCAACTACAGGCTATATATATTTTAGTGATGAAAATAAGCTTTATGTTACTCATTTGTAGTACACCATTGGCATTGGGTAGTGGATCTCTCTCTCTCTCTCTCTCTCTCTCTCTCTCTCTCTCTCTCTCTCTCTGTCTCTCTCTCATGCATGTTCACACTCTGTGTGTGTGTGTGTGCACAAGCATGTGTTTGAAGTGATATTGAAGGAAAATTGACTAGGCAATACCCATTTATAACTGATGAAGTCTTAGGACAGATTCTGTTCAGAGTAAAAGAGCAGGTGATACACATTAGCGGTGACAGAGTAAACCTAGTGATGAATACAGATGTATAGATGAGTTTCCCTCATCCTTTCAGAGCATTCAGAAAACACTAAGGTTGTTTATCAAACGTAGCAGCACAATTAAATAAAAAGACTCCGATCATGAATTGTTCTTAGCCTATTTGCAACCATTGATAATCTCACTCACCATTTCATGAGCAAGAAATATGGATAGTGTTGTGTGTATGTGTTAGGTCACCAAAGATATTGCATTTATTTAATAGTGGTTGTATGTATTGCACTTTACTTTTTAATAAATATTCAGTATCTGTGGAGTTTGACCGAATGCACAGTTCTCTCTGGCTGAGATGGAATTGTTCCTTTGACTACATGATTGTAGGTCTTCCACTGAATCTGCTGCAAAATAATAATGTAGATTCCTATTCAGTCCATTCTCCACTATAGTATAAATATTGGCATCATGATGGTAGCTAAGCATCAATATATTCCTCATTGCAAAACCACATTTGCATGTTTATTGAGGTTAAGGAAATAAGACATGACTGCTTATGGTTTCTTTCTTCTACTTTGTACTTGGAATATCTTCTAGAAGAGGCTCACAGAACTGTAATGCCCTGGAAAAAGTTCAGTATGTGCTAGTGTGTTATTATCATTAGATTTTCATAAGAAAGAATACCCACTCGAAACACTCTCCTGAATATTTCTACTACAGTTAGAAAAGTTCTCAATGAAGATGTAAATCAAATGTATGTGTCAATACCTCATGAGGCATAAACTAGAAGGAATTATTTGATTCTTCCTCTTGTGTTTCTTTTAACCACTCATGGACTTTCTTTCCAATGGTAGCAAAAAATGACATGTGCATCCTGGATGTGGATACTCTTATCAGCAATTTGTCCTAAATTACCACACAAAATTACTGTGCCGTTATTAGTTCTTACTTGAAGTATTTGTGTGTATATGGAGTGTCAGGAAAGGCTGGTGGTCCAATCACTATTACTATTGCAGCTAAGAAATCTTCTACTTTGTAGGTATTACAAGTATTGATTGGGGGATAAGATGTGTTAGGAAGGTTAAGACTTCAGAAGATGAGAGTCTAGATTCTTTAAGACTGATTTACAATGTTTTTCTCTAGTCTGGTCCAAGGGGCATAGTCAATGATAGGTACAAATGAGATATTTCATTTTAAAATTATTTTGCATTTGAAGTTTCTAGAGTTGGGCACACTTTCTAAATGTGTAGTGAGGTTGATAGATCAGGAAGGGATTAACTTTGTAAAGTTAGGCTTCAATTTTATCCTATAAATTGATTGATTGTGGGTGTCCTATTTCCATGTGTGTACTTAGATACATGTATCCACATGTGGAAGACAGGAGGACTTGGATGTCTTACTATGGCTTTCTACTTTATTTTCTAGGAACAGGATCTCTTACTGAACTTGTAGGTACACTGGTGGACAAGAAGTTCTGCAGAGCCTCTGGAAAGAAATAGATGAAGGAATCTGCAATTGATACATGATGATTTATTCTTTTTCAGCATAGCTGTAACTAAACTACATTTGAGGTACTTATGACAGAACTTGGGGATATCAACTGGTACAAAAAATAGGGTGTTTATCCTATTTTCATTAATCAGAAAATTATATGAACTTGCTTTTCCACAGACATGGCTCTAAAAGCTTTACAACAAACCTTTAAGGAAGTATGATGATCTGTAGATTACCAACATTTTTGATAATTGCCATAGTTATCTTTTATGAGATATAAAGAGAATCTAAGCTATGGTTAATTTAATTCAATCACACATGATAAAACTAATTACCTTCTATTTATTTAAAGATTTATTCACTATCATATGTGTATGAGTACATACCTTTCTATTTGTATACATATTATATTCAGGGTCCATGTAAGCCAGAAAACAGGAATACATTCACCGGAAATGGAGTTACAGATGGTTGTGTGACACCATAAAGATGCTGGGAAGCAACCCCCTGTCCTTCAGTAGAGCAGTAATGGCCCTTAGTTGATGAGCCATTTTGCCAATCCTCCACCTTCCTTCTCCTAGCAGCAAATGGAGAATTGGTAGCTTGGATAATTTGACAGCTCTCATGCATCCTTTTCTTTTCTTCAGACTCTGATTGCTCTTTGTATCAGAACAGTGAGGAACACAGTCTCTCCTGGTGATTGGGGACTGTACATCATGTTGCAGGGGGCTTGGGTTTTATATGGAGAAAAGGAAAATTGAGGGATGGAAGATTCCTACTGCAGGTCAGTTCTCCTGAACTCTCAGTGAACATTGTTGGTATTTTCATCTTCTTATCAGAAGCTTCCCTGGCAAGCTTTCACCTGCCAAGAGTCCACAGTTGATCCAGGAGGAAGCACATAACTTTCTAAGAATAAGTATTCTAAATATTAGCATTTGCATATGTCATATAATGTAAATATGTAAAAAATGCGGTGGAAATGTTTTCAGATTTACAAGGCAGAAAATAAGGCTCAGAAAGTGAAATCATTTGAACAGTTGGCCTGGTCATTAGTCATCTGACCTGAAGTTGACTTCAGCAACTTCTGAATTCCTTTACCATCTTCAGCAACTTCTGAATTCCTTTACCATCTCTTCACCAGCAGTGACGCATGAAGAATCACACACTGTTCTCTGGAAATTCATAGACTATGCCCAGTTTTGTGACTGCAATATGAAAATTAATCACCCAGCGCCTCGTCCTGAGACTTGAATTTAGTGAGATAATTAAAATAAAATAACCAATGAAAAGTAATAAAATGAAATAATATCAGACGGGTCTACCTTCATACAATATAACCTATTATTTTTAAAAAGAGGTCAGGGGCTGGGGAGACTTTTCAGTTGATAAAATGCTTTACAAGCATGAAGACCTGCAGATCATCAGTACCAACATTAAAAGAATAAATAAACGAATAAAGAACAAAACAAACAAAAAACCCAACAGCAACAAAAACCTGTGTACTGATTACATATAATCCCAGAGCTGGGAAGGGGCGGTACACATAGGAGATTGAAAACTTCAAGGACCAATCAGTGTAGCCAATGAATGAGTAGCAGACTCAGAGACCTTGGCTCCAAAGCTATAATGGAGCTTTCTAATATTTAAAAATAATACACAGCTCACCAGCCCCCTCCTATTCTTGGCAATGCTCTCTTTTTCTTGTAAATATTCTGCTTCTGTTTCTAATAATAAGTGGTAATTAATAATAATAAAAGAAGGTTGAGAACCGAGAACGGCAGAAGACACCCAAACGTGAGCTCTGGCTTGTACACACACACACACACACACACACGCGCGCGCGCGCGCGCACACACACACACACACACACACACACACACACACAAACACGAAATATCCACCCCCCCACCTCCCGTGAGCAAACATGTACACACATATGTAAAAGACAAGAAAAAAAAAAGATTAGGACAACTGACATCTTCATCCTGTGTTTTAATCTTCAGCACTGTGAGAAAATATGTCCTTGTAGTCTGAAACATCCAGCCCTACTATTGTGCTCTGGGAGACTTGGAAGTCTAGATGGAACAGTAAGCATCTTCCTTTGAAAACTAGTAAGGAATGAGGATGTTGCTCCAAGCCTGAACCAAGCCCAGAGGTCAGATGACTTCCTGGGATGAATGCCAGCTTTCTCTTGCTGCTCCTCCAGCCAGCCGCTGCTCAGCAAACGCCTTGCCCTTCCTGTTTTACTCTTCAGTCTTCTAAGTTCCCTCCTGCGACGGGCAGACCGATTCTAGAAAAAACAAGCGAGAATGCAAAGGTTGGCACTCTCACTTCCCCTTGCTCTCTAGCCAGAACATCTTTGAATATAGGTTGAATACTTGCCGAGGGGCAGCCGCTGGCAGAGAAGGGGCAGATGCCCTGGGGACTCTGCCCTGCCACCAGTTACAGTTTGTCATGCTTTCTCACGGCCTCCACTGGTTGCAGAAAATGCCAGGATGATGCCTCCTTTGCTCCTGGCTAGGACTCTGACCATGGCATTTTTCCTCTCCTGCCTGAAACCTGGAAGCTTGAATCCCTGCGTAGAGGTATGTATGTGTCTTGATCGATCACAGATGAGCGTCCCCTTTCCTGCCAGCCTCCCTTCGTTCTCCAAACTGTCCTCAGCTCAGAGCTTCCTCCCTGTGCTCTGGTTAGTCTATTTTGCATGAAGGAGTTAAACTAAGAACAACCTTGAGAAGCTGGGGCAGCAAAAAGACTCAGTGTTAACACAGGGCAGGAACAGGCAGCCAGGGGTGTCTTGTTCCGTTTACCGCAACTGAGTCATGATTTAGAGATGTGAACTTGGTAAAAACCAGTTTAAAGTCGTTGCCCTGTGGTTTGCCTCAGAGACCTCAGAGATGTTACTGAGCCTCTCTGAGGCCAGTGTTCACACGACGAAAGAATGACTGTGTTCACTAGAAAAATGAAGGAAGGCTGCTAATACCAGGGCCTTCTGTGGGAACTCTGAACACTCAGCTTTTAGTAGTCAGTCTTTTTCTTTTCAAATCAGGTGAAAGTAGCTGTCATTTCTGCCTCTTAAGAAACATCTTTGAGGGATGTGTCTCAGCGGGTAAGATTAGTGTCTGCCAAGCCTGATAATAATCCGAGTTCAACCCTCATACCCCAAAAGGGACAGAATCTCCTCCTGTAAGATGTCTTCTGCCTTCGCAGGTGTGTGCATGCATGAGTAGACACACCGATGAGTAAATGTAACGATTTCTTATAGGAAAGAATTTCTATAAAAACCGAACCAAAAAAAAAAATAAAAATAAAAACACCCAAAAAACAAAGAAACAAAGAGTTTTCTAACTGGGATTTCAGTGTTTCTGCAACTAATTCTAGGAGATAAAGAAACGGGAGGCATGCTTAATCTTTACACACCAAGAAAACTTTGACTAATTCCAGGTTACATCTTGTTTTCCATGTACTTTTTGCTCATTGTAACTAGTAAGGTCTTAATGCACACTATCAAACCTTTTAAAAAAGCCAAGTACTGAAAAAAATGTATTCGTATACTTTTATGCAAAAATGCTTAAGATCTGTACATTTATCTTTGCTTTTTTAAAATAAAGTTGTTCAATTATAAAAAGAAGAAGAAAGAAAGGGGAGGGAGGGAAAGAGAGAGAGAGACTTGTAAAACTTTAGCTATTGCAATTCACTCCCTTTTTCGTGGAATACTGAGGGCTGAGTAATCTGACCCATGACTCATTCTTGTTTTCCTCCTGGGGCAGACCGTGCATTTATCTTAGAAACTCACAATAGGACTGAGCAAACAAGGAAAGCATTCAGGACAAGGTAGAATCAGACGCTCAGAACAGGTCCACTGAGCAAAGACATGGTATTCACCTGGGGAAAAGAAAAACTATTGTTAACTTGAAGAAGTGAGGATCCCAGCGTCTTACTTTCTGACTCCTCGCTTACGATATAGAGTTAGAATTTCCCGTCAGTTCCACACTGAGATAAAATCTCTCTGCCCTTGCTGTCACTGTGCTTTGTCGACTCTCGAAGCTTGCCTGTCCCTTCCATTGGCCAGGTCACAATGCCTCTGGCTTTGTGTTCAGGGGCGTTTACTGACTCATCTCTATAGTTCTTTCTGTGTCCACACTTACCTTCTTCTTTTCTTGGTGTTGATCCCAGGGCTTACGCTTATCAAATCACTGCATTATACTCTTGGTAGCTCTTATGAACTATGATGATTTGATGTTTGTTCTGGATACCATCTGATGTCCTCCTGTTCTGCCTGTAGCTTCTCCAGGATGTAAGACGCTGGTTAGCCCGTTTGTCTGCATTTCTTCCCACTATTTATTATGTGCATATGATCCTTTTCTCCTTATGACAGGCTTATTTTTCCTTTCCCACACATTTCTTTTCTCAGATTTCCCATTCTGAATCTAGAATCTGGGTCTAGCTTTGCTGCTTTTGTAGGTGTTCTTTCTTTTTTCTTGTCTGTTAGCTGGGTCTCTCAGTTCAGTGCCACCCGGAGTCCTGGAACATATATTTTTGTACCGACAATAGCTTTTAGCAGACAAAAAGTCAACTCTTTGGCATAAACGGACCTCTGTCCCAAAAATTACATGGTATTTATCATATATTCATCCAACAAATGTCTACTGACCATGGAGAGGTCACCGTGTAACTTTCTGAGCCTTGAAGACAAAATAGCAAACAAAAACCATCAGAGCATCAAAGCTCATGGTTCAAATTGATCAAATGAAAAGGCATTTGGAAAATATTTCAAATACTTTATATTTGAAAAGGGCAATAGATTTGCCTGGTCATTAAAACCTGTGAAGGAAAGAAAAGAGGGTGAGAGAAGGATTTCTGTCTAGTGCCTTACTCTCTTAAACACATTGTCTTCATAGATCCAATGGTTAGTACCATTTAGGAAGATATGTGTAACTGAGCCTGTTTATGTACAAATCCCCGGACTATATGTATATTACCCCATCTCTTTTATTTTATTCTTCTTTAGAGGATTTTTTTTCCAAGATTAGAATAAAATGGATAAGTAAGTAAATGCTAATACGCAGCAAGGAATCAATAGTAGCCAATGATAATGAACATTATTAATATTTATTACTTTAATTAATGCCAGCTAGGAGATAAGCTCTAATCACAGTTAGCCCTTTGAGAATTCTATGGCTTTTAAATAAGAGAAAAACAAAACTCACTGGATTAACAAAAGCACTTGGCTGGATGAAATTATATATTTACGACATTACATGGAATGTTGTGATACAGGGTCCAAAATGAATGTGAGAAAACAGATAAAATTAGGTGGAGACACTGATAGAAAAAACGCTCAACCCTAGGTTCTATTTTCCACTACCGGAATCCATGCACTGGAAGACTGCCTCTGATTCCAGTACCAAACTGGGAAAGTCACTGAACCTAAGAACCCAAGGCAATTGTCAAAAATACAGCAGTAGCTAAAGAATGTCTGTCCATCTTTATCGGTACTCTCCTTCTTCCTGTGTATAATAAAATAACTAATTCTAATGTCAATAAATGTACATAAATCCATGTACAAACATATATGTATGTTACATGAAGCTAATGTGGTTCACAGATGATATTTCAAAATTAAGACAGCACACAATGTTGCCCCACTGATTATTCCTTTTTTTCTTTGGATAGGGTTAAAGATCCCTGGGCTCTTTACTCCATCCATGGTAGCTTGTCTAGCTGTTGTCCTCTCTCAGCTCCTCCTTAGCAGTCATGTTAGTGAGACTTTATGGGTGTCACTTTTGACCTTAGGAAACAGAATATCACACTAAAGGTCATGACCTTTTGGGCCTTATAATCTTTCCACCTCCTGGGCTGCAATAATCCCTCATTTGTAGGTATGGGAGTTTTATTGTAAAGGTTTCCCCAGGTACTGGGCTCCAGAATTCTGCATTTTGACCAGTTGTGATTAGTGTTCTTTTGCAATGATCTCTGTTAATAGAGTGCAAGAAAGAGTCTTCCCCAGAGAAGAGCACACCAATTGGAAACCAAATACCAAATGGTCATCCCTGAAAACATATATTTGAGTAATATTACACAAACTAAGCAGGTTATACTTATATATGTAGAATTATATTTATATACATATATTATATATACAATATATATATATATATATATATAATATGTATATCAACAATTAATTTTTAATAAGGCACCATGGATTTGAAAAAGAGCAAAGAAAGGGGAATAAGAAAGAATGTGAAGAGAGGAAAAAGAAAGGGGAAATGATATAATTGTAACTTCAAATAATAGTAATGGTAATAATAATAAAGTTGTACTTTCTACCACAGAACATTTGTTAAGAAACCAAGGTTTTCAGACTTGAGAGTCATTTAAGACCTGATTAATTTGTTCTTATTATAATCATAAATTTGCTGTAGCAGGTTAGCATATTGAGAGTACAGGGGATATTCTTTTCTTCCTGGTATGTAGAATAAGACATTTTATAAGCATGACATGGCAGACAAACAAATGGAGAAGGATGGATGTGATACTATATCCCTGTAGTGCCCGCACTTGTGGGGTAGAGGCAGGTAGACCGGAAGTTATCTTTGACTCTATGACTAATTTAAAGCCAGACTAGGCTACATGAAAGCTTGTTTCAAACAAAATAAATCATAATGAATGAATAGATAGGTGGGTGGTATGTTGACTGGTATCTATGAGAGAGTTTTATCACCCCATTATTTGTCTTTGGAGAGGAATGTGGCACATACAATTGGAAACATAACATTTGTTGTGTGATATTTACAGATAGTTCCAAATGTTACATACCAATGCATGGATCAGAATCTCAGCAAAGTCCCTGATGACATCCCTTCGTCAACCAAGAACTTAGATCTGAGCTTCAACCCCCTGAAGATCTTAGAAAGCTATAGCTTCTCCAATATCTCAGAACTTCAGTGGCTGGATTTATCCAGGTAATGAATGAGCTTTTATGTGCTGCAGAATGTAAAGAAGTTACTTTTATATTGTTGCATTCTTGGCTCAGAAAACCTAGGTGATTCTAACTGAACTCCCTTCCCTCATCTATTCAATAGATTTACTATTTGCTGTAAATCCTTAAAGAATCTCCATGTATTTACCTGGTTTGAGGTTGGTGGGCAGCAAGTTAAGAGTATCCAAGGGTAGTTCTAACTTGTACATTATTTTAAACTATTTCATTAGATATTTATGGAACATGTCATGCATGTTGCATGTCTAAGCTGCAACATTTAATAGATACAAGATTTTATAGATACAAAACCCATCCTCCTAATTATTAGGGAGTATAAAATCCTCTTTAATAAGCTAATAACTTGAATAAACAGTTGCTAAGATATTCCTTTCTGATTCAGGGCAAGCAGCATACCATTTGTTGAGCACAGAAACTTTTAACCAGCATTTCAGATGGGAAACTCAGTCATTTATTTTATTGGTTAAATTTGCTCCTTGACAATTTCATACCTCTATGTAGTGCATTCTGTTATTCTTACCTTCGCCCACACTTAGTTTGCTCTGACCCCTGTTAGCCCTGAACCCTTCAAACAGGTCCCCACTCTATATTCATACGTACTTGTTTATTGCTTGACCCACTGATTTGAGCCAGGTTCTTTGTATGACCATAGGTTTAGAACTCCCTATTGGAGATTAGTGAGTTTAACCATTTGATAAACAATTAAAGCAAATGACTGACTCTCCCCAAAAATATAAACTTCAGCAGGAAAGAAATGTCCCCATGGTCTGCTCAGTGATCAGTAGATTTCTGTTGGTAGTTCAGGGAACCACAGTAACTATGACATCAGGTTTGCAAAGGCCGTATCAGGCCATACAGATAGAAACTCCTATCCCTGAATCTTAGCTCTTAAATTTCTGTCAGATCTCTCTAACTCAAGATTCCTTGACCCTTTGAGGGTTATAAATATGAATGTCATGAATGTTCATTTCAGGGATGATCACAGAACTATTTTCTGCTTCTAGCATCTTGCACATCTAAGAATACCTGCGTTCACTGCTATTTTCTAAAAAGGAAAATGACATTTGTTATTGGGTATAAATATATTTATTTAGACAGTAGTCTAGAGCCATGATAATTTAACTAAACAACAATAATCTCTGCCTTCTCTTCACCCCAAACATCAGGATCATAGACCTTGCTAATCAACGTTTTTTGACCAGGTTAACAATACGTGCCTTGGATAGCCTTCTGAGGTATGGGGAAAAAATCTAAACCTAAAAAGGTTTGTTATACCTAAAATACTTATGACAGCATTTCACCATTGGACACATCTTGCCTGGCACATTTATGTTATAGTTCATAGGGTCATAGCTGAAAGAGATCAGTAATGATTTTTCTCTCCCAGCAGTTTTGGTTGTACCTTTCTGCTGAAAGCTGGCCAGCAGGGAGAAAAGCTTCCTGCTCTGATTCAGCTTTACATCAGTATGCTGTAATGATCAGGAACATCCTTAAATGGTGAAGTAGATAATGAACCTCTTTTCTGCCATGTTCATAAAACTACAGAAATGTTTCACATGATTTTATTCTAACATTTCATAACAAAGATCAAGAGTGTGGTATTAAATGTCTTCTGCAGAGCAGACATTACTGTCAAAAGTTAGTAAACTAAAAAAAAAAATGTCTTATATTCTTTACTTGGGGGTTGATAGAACATTTCAAAGGTATGGGGCAACAGCTCTGTTGGGAGAAGAAGAATGAAGCCTGTTCTTTCTCCAACATTTACAACCTTGTGCCCTGTTCCAGGTAGCATTTCCTGAGTCTCAGTCTTCACTCCAATTAGATGAAAATAAAAAACCTCCCTACATAGTGAAAAGTTACCAAATGAAAAAGTCTTAAAATTATTTAGTGAGCTTTATGAGTTTCTAAAGTGCTATTATAATCACTTTATTAAATTGTACATTTTAGTTTTTCCAAGAATAGTTGAAGGGAACTGAAATAGACAGGCAGGTAATAAAAAAACAGAATAATCTCTTCTTAATAAAGAGGATATAGCTTTTCATCCTGTATAATTGAGCATTAGTCTACAATATAATACAAGAGCATTGCTTAAAGGTTTTGAATGTGTTTACTCAGGAAAAATGCAAGTTCCTCTTCCCTTAGCTCACAGGATGTTTGTCATTTCAGCAGAGCAGACAAGCCACACCTGTGCCTTTCCACAGTGAGACTGATGGAGAGAAACTAGACTGAGCTCCTCAAAATAGTATGTTCTAGACTACGTAGTCCTTATTTCTTTTTAGAAACATTCACATTTCTTCATGTGGTTAAGAAAACTGGGTTTGGAAGAATCTGAGTGACTTATATATGGCAATATTGCTTATTGTAACAGACTAGAGCCAAGCATATGTCTCTTGCTTCCAAGTACAAAGTTTCTTCACTCTATCTCTCCATTTCTTAGAGTTAAAAGCACATTATTATGAGATAGAAACAGAGATATAACCCTATTGCCCTTATTTACTGTATATGGATATATATGTATATATGACATTTATACAATCAAAATCATATATATATGATTTAGATATTATATATGTATATATATAAGCAATAAAATCTTAAGTGAAAGTGGGAAGTTGAGAAAAAAAATCAAACTTTGTTGCCTCATTTAGAATTGTAATGACTGGAAACACACAGAAAGTAATGAGTTCCCAAGATTATGTAGGAAGAGAGTAAACATAGCTATAGTATTTTTAACATACCTCTACCTTTTGTCAAATTACTAATAAATAACTAAACCACGGACCAAAACTATTTTACTACCAGTAGTGGTGATTTCTAGTTGTCTACTTGACTGTATCTAGAATGAACCACACTTGAGAATTGGTAGGCCTACCTTTGATCTTGATCTTTGACGAATAGAGGCTATGAATCTTAGGACTCTAAGGCAAGAAGATTGTTGAGCTCAAAGTCATCTGGAACAAAGCAAGTCCTAGATCTGGGTGTAATAGTACACACCTTTAATCTGGACACACCTTCCATTGGAGACCCACTTGGGGGCATTGGAAAAAGGAAGCCTTGCTCTCTAAGCCTGCTTGCATTCTGGGAAGGAGCAACTGCTAGATCCTTGGACTTCACAGCTGTTGCTGACCATTATTAGGGAGTTGTACTACAGACTGTAAGTCACAAACAAATTTCTTGCTATAAAGAGACTCTATAAGAATCTATGAGATACTATATAGAAGCTCATATGTTCTGTGACTCTAGAAAACCCTGATTAATACACTCCCAAATGCTTAGCTTGTGCATTTCTTCAAATACTTAAAGAGGAAGCACAAATTTTACAGACATTTCTAGGAAAAAAAAAAAGGAGGAAACACTACTGAGCTTATTTTGTGAGAGCTAGAGCTAACTGTGATTAAAACCTAAAAAGGGCATTGCCAGAAAGGAAAATTAAGGAACTTGAACTCTCATGTACCTATATGAGAAAGTCTTAAACAAAGGATTAGAAGATCAACTCCTGTGATGATAGTCATGAGTAAGTGGGGTTTGCTCCAAGGAGCTAATTTATCACTCAGCATAAGATGCCCATGTGGATAAAGCTTCTGGAATTTAGGGCTGAGTGAAAAGTATGAGAGCATCTGCAAATTGGTACCAGCATACTGGGGTATTCCTGTGACCACCTGACCATGTTTTTGGGGGGACTGTGAAAGGACTTTGGAACCTTGATCTAGAAGAGCCATTGGGATATTAAGAGCTCTGTGGGATGTTCTGTAGGAGCTTGGAAGATAATGTTGAGAAGAGTACAAAAGATGGAGGCCTGGCTTGTGAAATTTCAGAGGGAAAATTTTAAGACTTCTCAGGGCTGTTGCTGTTTTGATTGTAAAGTTTCTGTGGTTTTGGTTAGCTGAAGCTGATGAATCAGCTGTGATTAACAAGAACTACTAAAGCGAAACCTTTGTGTTGCTGGAATTATTGATGCTGGTCAGCAGAAGGTTAGAAATTAGTGGTGATTAAAAAGAGACCAGGTGAAATCTTGATCATGATCCTCAGCATCATTGAGGTGAAAGCTTCTGGGAAGTGTTTCTTGAGAGCACAAAGAAGCAATGTTCCAAAGATAGCCAAGGTTGTACCTCATGCTGTGGCTGGACTTGGTAATGTGTAAGAGTCACCCAGGTGGCACAGGTTTTGAATGAATGAAGGAGTCATGAAGAGCATTTGAGGCTTGGCATTGTGAGAGGTCATGGAAGACCATTGGTAAAGGTGCAGCCTCAGTTGCAATGAGTACCCTAGGACTGACAGTAGTGTTTTAGAGATGCCAGTGCCATGAGATGACCACTAAGAACATCAGCAGCAGTGGAAAACAGGCAGCTGGAGCCTAGAAGACAAGTTTTGTGCTACAAAGGGTAGAGCTGGAGAAGTGACCCAAGTCCTTGGAGAATTCCAGAAGTTTGTGAGTGGATCCAGGACATTGGATGGTTAGAGTTTGATTTTGCTTTTGACTGTGACTCTGCCCTGATATTTTTTTCTTCTTAAAGGAAGAAGTGGAGCCCACAGTTAAGAGACTTTAAATGGTAAAAAGACTGATTTTTAAAATAGACTGGATAATTTAAAGCAATTGCAATTATAATATGTAAGAATTTGTAAAGACAGTGGGACTCTTAAGGTTATTTAGATCTTGGGGATGAATAATTAAGGGTTGAGGGTTAATGGTGTTGTGTTTGTGTGTCAAGTTTGCAAGGGTTCAATTGTACTGGCTGGAGTACACAAGCTGGAGTTATCACAGAGAAAGGAACCTCAGTTGAGGAAATGCCTTCATGAGATCCAGGTGTAAGGCATTTTCTCAAATAAAGATCAAGGGGAGAGTGCTCATCCCATTGTGAATGGTGCTAGCCTTGGCTGTTAGACCTGGGTTCTATAGGAAAGCAAGCTGTACAAGCCAGGGGAAGCAAGCCAGTAAGTAACATCCCTCCATGGCCTCTGCATCAGCTCCTGCTTCCTGATCTGCTTGAGTTCTAGTCCTGACTTCCTTTGGTAATAAAGAGCAATGTGGAAGTGTAAGGTGAATAAACCCTTTTCTCCCCAACTTGCTTCTTGGTCATGATGTTTGTGCAAGAATAGAAACCCTGACTAAGACACTACCTATGAATATTCCAAAGAGAATAGGAAAAGTGAGGGAAGGTAATTGGCTTCGATTTGGAAATGACTCATTTGCTAAATGTATCTGGCATGAATCTGTGGTGACGTCTATAATGCATCATTGTTTGCTGTCTGTGTATGAATTCTATTAGTAGCATGGCTCCAAATATTTGTGTAGTACAATTTACATTTATCTTGGGATAAAATTTAGAAGGTTTCACCAAGCTTGTGAGTCTCTACTTTATTTGCAACCCACTCTTTTCACACCCTTGTATTAATCTTCCCTGGTGTGTTTTTGCCCTATAGCCACAGAAAGTGTGTTGTGGCTACTCTTTGTGGAATGCTTACTGTTTACTACAGTTTCTGGATTTGATATTAATTCATCTGTTCTTCACAATCACTCATATCTATCACTGAAATTCCCACTGATTTTTCTCAGCGTAATCTGCTTTCATCTCCAGAAAGAAGGTGAATTCCTTTGATGTGAACATTCATAGCCCATTTTCTTCTTCTTCCATAAAACTTATTCATGTCACAAAGTATTAACATTTACCTGTGATAATGACAGATTTAATGTACCTAGCTTTTATATATGAGTTAAGATCTGTAAACATTAAAGCAATTCTTGTCGCTTGGCACCTATGTGTCCTTATTTATGTCTTTGAAATTGACTTTCACCAGTCATTTATCGTGACTAACAAATAATGATGACCCATATTGCCTATAACCCTTAGATGTAAAATTTCCATCTATGTGTGGAAAGAAATGCCTAAATTAATCTAAGGCTACTACATATCCTATTCAACAGTCTTTATGTGCCCCAGTTATTGATCATGAATTGATTTTCTTCTGATGGATTTGCTGCCCTACATGGTATGATATTTTATCATCATTATAGCAAATGTAAAAATAACAACCCTTTAGAGTTCCTGTCCTGCTCACACCACTGTTGCCTGCTTTGTGACTTATAGTTTTCACAATAACATGGTATGTAATATTTGTTTGTATCATGATATTTGTTTGTATCTTGGTGTGGCAGGAACTATATGTTCTTAGAAAGTTTTTAAAACAAAAATACATAATTGATATCTTTTTCCCCATAGGTGTGAAATTGAGACAATCGAAGATAAGGCATGGCATGGCTTACACAAGCTCTCAACCTTGATACTGACAGGAAACCCTATCCAGAATTTTCCCCCAGGAAGTTTTTATGGACTCACAAATTTAGAGAATCTGGTGGCTGTGGAGACAAAATTAGCCTCTCTAGAGAGCTTCCCTATTGGACAGCTTACAGCCTTAATAAAACTCAATGTGGCTCACAATTTTATACATTCCCTTAAGTTACCTGATTATTTTTCTAATCTGACAAACCTAGAAAATGTAGACCTGTCTTATAACAGTATTCAAACTATTTCTGTCAATGACTTACAGTTTCTACGTGAAAATCCCCAAGTCAATCTCTCACTAGACCTATCTTTGAACCCAGTTGACTTCATTCAAGCCCAGGCCTTTCAGGGAATCAGACTCCAAGAACTGACTCTAAGAAGTAATTTTAATAGCTCAACTGTAATGAAAACATGCCTAAAAAACATGACTGGTTTACATGTTCAACGGTTAATCTTTGGAGAATTTAAAAATGAAAGAAATCTGGAATATTTTGATGTCTCTGTCATGGAAGGACTATGCAATATGACCATTTATGAGTTCAGGTTAACGTATATAAATGATTTCTCAGAAAATATTGTTAACTTCAACTGCTTTTCAAATGTTTCTGCAATGTCTCTGACAGGTCTCTATATAAATCACCTAGAAGATGTTCCTAAACATTTCAAGTGGGAAACCTTATCAATTATTAGATGCCAAATTAAGCAGTTTCCAACTCTGACTCTACCCTTTCTTAAAAATTTGACTTTAACTACCAACAAAGGGCCTTCCAGTTTTAAAAGTGTGACCCTGCCAAGTCTCAGATTTCTAGATCTTAGTAGAAATTCCCTGAGCTTTAGAAGATGCTGTTCTTATTCTGATTTGGGAACAAACAGCCTGAAGCACTTAGACCTCAGTTTCAATGGTGCCATCATTATGGGTTCCAACTTCATGGGTCTAGAAGAGCTGGAATACCTGGATTTTCAGCACTCCACTTTAAAAAAGGTCACAGAATTTTCAGCGTTCTTATCCCTTGAAAAACTCCGTTACCTTGACATCTCTTATACTAACACCAAAATTGACTTTGATGGCATATTTCTTGGCTTGACCAGTCTCAACACCTTAAAAATGGCTGGCAATTCTTTCAAAGACAACACCCTTTCCAATGTCTTCATAAATACAACAAACCTGACACTCCTGGATGTTTCTAAGTGCCAACTTGAGAAGATATCTTGGGGGGTATTTGACACACTCCATAGACTTGAGTTATTAAATATGAGTCACAACAACCTGCTGTTCTTGGATTCATCCCATTATAAACAGCTGTACTCGCTCAGGACTCTCGATTGCAGTTTCAATCGCATAGAGACGTCCAATGGAATACTGCAACATTTCCCAAAGAGCCTAGCCTATTTCAATCTTACCAATAATTCTGTTGCTTGTATATGTGAACATCAGAACTTCCTGCAGTGGGTCAAGGACCAGAAGCTGCTCTTGGTGAATGTGGGACAAATGACATGCGAAACTCCTGTAGAGTTGAAGGCCTCCCTGGTTTTGGATTTTAGGAATTCCACGTGTTATATGTACAAGACCATCATCAGTGTGTCGGTGGTCAGTGTGCTTGTGGTAGCCACTGTATCTTTTCTAATATACCACTTCTATTTTCACCTGATACTTCTTGCTGGTTGTAAAAAGTACAGCAGAGGAGAAAGCATCTATGACGCGTTTGTGATCTACTCGAGCCAGAATGAGGACTGGGTGAGAAATGAGCTGGTAAAGAATTTAGAAGAAGGAGTGCCCCGCTTTCAGCTCTGCCTTCACTACAGAGACTTTATTCCTGGGGTAGCCATTGCTGCCAACATCATCCAGGAAGGCTTCCACAAGAGCCGGAAAGTTATCGTGGTGGTGTCTAGACATTTTATCCAGAGCCGCTGGTGTATCTTTGAATATGAGATTGCTCAGACGTGGCAGTTTCTGAGCAGCCGCTCTGGCATCATCTTCATTGTCCTTGAGAAGGTGGAGAAGTCCTTGCTGAGGCAGCAGGTCGAGTTGTATCGTCTTCTTAGCAGAAACACCTACCTGGAGTGGGAGGACAATGCTCTAGGAAGGCACATCTTCTGGAGAAGACTCAAAAAAGCCCTGTTGGATGGAAAATCCTTGAATCCAGAGGAAACAGCAGAGGAAGAACAAGAAACAACAACCTGGACATGAGAACAAAACTCTGGGTCCAAAACCCATTCTATTTACAATTATTAAATGCTACAGTTCACCTGGGGTTCTGCTGTTGGGCAGGGATCCCAGGTAGCACAAGGCTTCTAACCTCATGGTCCTTAAGGAGCAGAAGGATGTAACACTGTGATGAAGCCCCATACTTTCCAGGTGGATTATGGGTATGAATTGAGCAACTCAGGCAAAGCATCATAATCAAGAATGTTTACCCTTATTTTGTAGAACTGAAGGAGAGAAGGCTAATGCCCAAAGAGAATGGAAAGGAGCATCTATTGTTCCCTGGGTCTTTTGAATATAAGCCCCATCATGTACTGCATTTCAGGTACCTTAGAAGAGAACTGAAAGTTTGCCTCCTTTTCTTTTTTTCTACTGAATGTAATTTAAATGGCACTGGCTCTTTTCAAGGGGCCCTTATTCAAACTTCTTCTTCGATTCTATGTCAATTTATTTTTTAATCAAATTCTACAAGAAATATGATTGATACATGCTCACAAATATCATGCCCAATCCTTAGACTGCTATATTTATTAAATAAAAATTTCTAGTATACTTTTATTTTCATAAATTCAGTTATCACTTTTCATGCCTTGACTATTAACTTGTATCATAAATAAGGTTGTTAGAAGTATGCTGGAAATGCCCATATTTAACTCCAATTTTTCAAGAAAGTGTATAAAATATACTCTGTCACTTTGTCACCAGGTGTCATTCTTAAGTTATTACCTACTAAGTTATGGATGTCACAGAGTCAGTGTTAAAAATAATTTGGTTGATAGAAATATTTTTAATCGGAAGAGAAATGTGCAGAGCAGTGCAAAAATAGAAATCATAACTTGGTCATTTATTCTTGATTATTCCAGAACCACAGAAGCTCACATAGCTGAATGGCCAGACTCGATATGCTGCAACTGATGTTTCTTCTCAGCAAGGATACTGTCTGATAGTCCTTTCTGGGAGGCAGGAACTCCTGACATCCTTTCCCTTTGTCATTCCCATTGGGGACATGCTTTGTGATATGGATGAATGTGACATTCCTGCTAGCATGAACACTGTACAAATAATGCCATGTGAGTAGTGTGTATGTGTTTGTTTGTATGTGTGTGTTGCGTAGGTGCATGTGAGTACCTGTACGTGTGTTTAAGGTTAAGGAGAAAATCGAGCACAGAGAAATTCTATATTGCCAATGGGCATTAAATAGTTGAGAAAATTCAGAAATGTTTTTGTTTTATGAATAAAGGAAATCAAAGTAGAACTATTAAAAAAAATCTAACAATATACATTTCCAAACAAACAAATGTATAAATTGGATTTTTTTGTCTGTTATGATAACATTCATAATTTTCAAGTTATGGAAACAACCCAAATGTCCATTGTCAGGTAGTGCATAGAGATAGTATGTTATAAATTTGCAGTAGACTGTGATTTGACTTCAGAAAAAAAAATGGAAAACTTGCTATGTGTGACCAGATAGATAAAGGTTGAGTTCTTTTATAGTATGTGAAATATGCCAGGCACAGAAGGAACTGGCATTTCAGGAACTTTTGATGACATGAGCAAAGATGGAAAGAAATAATATATAGGACAATAAAAGAGGAAGACAAAAGACAGTCAGGCCTAGGATGTATTCTTCACATTTATTTCAAACAATCTAGGTGAAAGAAAATGTAGTTGTTAGTATTAAGTAGGATGCCTAAAATTTTTGTAATTCCATCCAAACTGGAACATAGCCGGCTAATTATTTGTCTCTTGTTAGTCAAGTTAGATCAAGCATTTTCACATTTTACTGATACAAAACCCCAAATTCTAATGCAGTAAATAACTTGTCAATCATCCAAATAGCACACAATGAGCAAGGCAACAGCCTGGGTCCCTTCCATTTAAGATAAAGTCCTGTATGTTCTATTCCATTGTTTCATGCTCCAAGCTAGCAAAACAAGAAGTGAAGTTGCCACAGTTTTCTATGTGGTTAGTTCCAGTCTGGGTTTTTCAACTTACACCATGAATCATTAAGCAAATACATATGCATATACGCATTATGCACAGAGTGGTTTATTTATAACAACTCTTTCCATAATGGGCTTGGGGAGCTTTCAACAAAATATATAGGAGC
The DNA here is from genome assembly GCF_963924665.1 of Micromys minutus. Lineage (NCBI taxonomy): Eukaryota > Metazoa > Chordata > Mammalia > Rodentia > Muridae > Micromys > Micromys minutus. The sequence continues at coordinate 12,694,325 of NC_137963.1, read as the reverse complement.
AATGAGGTTACTCTTAAGAAATAAAGACAGAAAAAAAGAAATGAAAGTTTTAACTCTGTGTTCCAGGTTTAATTCCAGAGACCTTCTTTTGGATAGTGTGACTATTGGAGAATTCCTAAATCATATCAGGGGTGTGACTTGGGCTTTACCTGTCTGAGAGCTAGTCACCTTAAGAATAAAATGAAGATCTTAGATTTACTTTTAGGGCATTACAAACTAATCAATATAAAGTTAAAAGGGTGGCTCTGTGATGGAGTCTCCCTCTTGGCTTTCTTATGGGTAGTCAGGGAGAAGCACTGAGTATCCTTCTCAATGACAACGTTTTGGTCACATTTATTTTTCTATTCTGTAGGACAATGGCAGTCCCCATGACTAAAGTAGATAGTTTCTTTTTTACTTAGCTTCTGCTCATGTTTTGTCCTAGCTTCCTCGTTGAGTCTACAGTCTTTTGAGAAATCACTAGAAATCACTGGATCTTCATGGATGAACTTGAAATAGTCCTCATATGTGCTTTTAGGCACTTTACAGGGCATTTGGGAAGCTGAGCACCATATCATAACTATCATTTTTGTTTCCCTGATGTAGAGCATCATGCCTGACAGACAATGCCTGTTAACATGAAGAACAGGTGGATCTTTAATGCATGTTTTTTGGTTGTTTTTTGGTTTTTTTTTTTTTTGGTGTGATGTCCGCTATATATCCTAGTTAACAATGTAAATCCCTAAGGGTCTTAGCTGTCAACTTACTTTTCATGGCTGTGACATTCCCTGTCTGTCAATTGCTTGGATGTTTTAAATTCCTTCTTCACTTGGTTGCTTGACACCATGTATACTAAAATTTTGTGGAACTTGTGTGTGTGTGTGTGTGTGTGTGTGTGTGTGTGTGTATGTATGTGTGTGTGTGTGTGTGTGTGTGTGTTGGGGGCATGGGTGGTCTAACAATCGTTTTTTCTAATGGCTACTTTAAAATCCTATTCAGCTAAATTGTGTATGATATCTGATTAAATTCTGCATGCTATGCGAATTCTATGAACATTCAGAATATCACATTAGAAAATAAAGGCTTCAAGGTTTTTCTTAACAAATCCAATGTACACAAGGCTATATCAAACAGTTTCTCTATTTTTTAATGTCAAGATTTGAATGTCATTCTTCTTTATTTTTATTTATTTACTGTGTTCTACTATGAGAATTCAAAGCCAGAACTTCAAGAAGCTGACAGAGGCACTGTAGACTCCAAGGACAGTTTTTGGAGTTAGCAATTTCCTCCTGTAACAATGGACCTCATCTCCACACTTGAGCTCTCTTTTCTGAAGAAAAAAAACTCCTTTCCAGGAGGCTCCCATTTATGCTAATTCACCCGTGCAAACAAGAAGGCTAATAGGACCAGCTGTTTCTGTCTTTATAGCAATTTCCCAACATTCTTCACTTGAGGATTTCTTCTGTCACTTGGTTTTTAATTGGGCATTCTTTCAAACCTTCATGATATGGCCGAAACTTCTCACAAGATACTAACTCTATGAAATCCTTAAGCTAATAGCATCAAACAACACTCACTTTTTCAGTGCACCTTGATAGAGAGTTTAAGTTGGACTGTCTGAAGCAGGAGAGTAAGTACTTTTGGTAGAATTTCCTAATGGTACCATTGTATATATTTTAGCTTTATCAAATGAAAGTATCCAAAGCATTTCAATTTATCACTCTTAATTCCAGCATCTATTTTGCAGACACACTGAAAATGAAGAGAATGAAGAGCTTGTCTTATATATTCTCATTGTCTATTCTACCTCTTATGATAGGAGGTTGAAAAATTTTGAAAGTTATGTTAAAGTGCCTTCTTTTACTTAAAGGTTCTTCAAGCAAAGGCAAAGAGTTTATCTAGGTTTTGTTTATGGTTGTATTATATCTTTGCATGGTAATTTGGAAGAGGCTTACATACCAACTTCAGTTTACTTACCTAAGCCTTTAGAGTCATTCAACACTACATGATTAGGCTACTATGAAGACAAAATAAATCTTTCTGGGGAGTCTCAGCACAGCTCTTAATTTACCTTATATAAGGGGTATATACATGCCAGAATGAGAAAGATCAGAATCCTGATATAAACTTAATATAATGGACTGGGATCCTGGAACTCTCCTAAAGCAGATTTCATGCCTTTAGTTTCAGCCAGTGAGTCTTCTTTGAAAAAGAGTAGAAAAACAAGCAAGTCGGGTCAGTGCTCTGAAAGACAAAGAGTCAAAGGTTCCTGTTTCCAGAATTTATAATGAACAAATTCCAAACACTTGTTTTAAAGGAAGTAGAAGCCTAGTGCCCTGGGCATGTCCTTTAGAGTGAAAACTGAGATGTAATTTTATGTCTCCTTTTATGTACATGATCTCTCCATAGCCCCTGAAGTGCTTAGAGGTTCTGGTTCTAGCACATAAAATGGGCAAAAGTATCTTGATAGAGCTCACTTAGTCAAAATGTGGAAAAGGATGCCCAGAGAGAATAGATAACTTGTCCTGCATCCCAGAGCTAATAATGTACTAATCATCATAATAAAATTCTATCTGCCCAATGTTTGAAATGTACTGGAGACGTTTTAACTAATTACAAAAGAATTGTCCTCTGATGCAGCTCTTAGCCACATTATCATTTCCCATACAATGAAACTGTGAGCAAGTAACAAATTCTCCCCTTCTAAGGCTAGAATCCACTTTAGCCTGCTACTCAGGGTTGTTAATTTCTGAGGACACAATAGTGTCTGGGCTTTTTTGCTCGGAGGTGATTCTCTCACTAACAGGAGAATCCTATGGACAAGGTCAGAAACTCCCTTACCATCTAGAAATTGCAGGTTTCAAAGGCATCACATATGACTTTCCTGGATTTCTATGGAAATGAAGACGGTGCCTCCTGTGACAATGCTTAGTGCTGAGTCTGAGAGTAAATGTGCTTGTTGGCACAAATTGTCCTGTTCTAATAGTGTTAATTATAATTATAAAATAATGTGTTTCTGAAAGGCTGCAAGCAATTCTGAGAATGACAATAAGGGTTTTGAAACAACATGGTATTTATGTGCGAAGTGTTTTGTTGAGAATTAAACCTGTGTTTAGGAGAAAGGATCATGTTGTTTGCTCCTAAGAAACTATCACACCATGTAATTAAATCAAAGCCAGTTGGTTGCCAATTTGAGTTCTTGTCTTACGTGAACATTATTGTGTAACCTACGACAAATAAGATACGACTGACCAGATGTAACCAAGCAACTCTTTCCAAATCCTGTTTCTCGATCTTTTCAGGGCCCAAAAAGAAGATGGAAACACATCTTCAGTTTCTGTCTTCCCCCCCCCCCCCCAGGCGGAGAATTTACTTTCCCTCTAGAGTGAAGCTTTTATTTTCAAGGTCATTTCATATCCCCCATGTAAGGAAGAGGTTTTCTGTTCAAGGAATTTTTACAGGAGGCTTATCTGGAAATAAGTGAAGAATCGAATGTTGGAGAGGATATCTTGACCCCTTTCTTGAGAGGAAAAACAAAATCCATCTTTGAAGGTTGGAAATATCTTCGATGTTCTCAGACCTCGAAGGTGGAAAACAGTAGGCAGTGTAGTGTTGTATGTATGTGTTTCTCTTAAAATAATCTACCATAACATTGTCTCCCAACCTGTATTTGTGTTTAATTTTCATCAAGAACATCATAAAGTTTAAAGCAGATTTTGCAAGAGAAGTCATAAGAATAGGAATATTATGAGATGGCAAAGTTTACCAGGCTGAAGAACCATTTGATGATTTTGGCACTATTTACTTATGTGTGATTCTGATTTTATGATCTCTCTAGAATTTTTGTTTGAGAATTAGAGTATAGTCATCTATATTTTTAAAGTATTCTATATGCAATTTTAAGTATAAACAGATCCAAGAATGACTATTTTAATAGGGAACAGCACATAGTGTACCATGTTTAATATGGCCATGTGTTTTGTCCTTGTGATTTACTGTTGAGAGTCAAAGCAAGGTCAACAGAATGGAACATATGATTTATTTTTAAGGAAAATGAGGTGTCTCACTTATCTGATGATTTCATTCTTTTTTACTACATACGTGTTTCTTATCAATCTTACCTGATAAGCGTCGTGTGGAAGAATCTGTCCAGTTTGATCTAATCTTCCCACTTCCTATTAGAAGTTATAATCTGACAGTAATTTATTTCTCCTTCTTTCTACATTATATGTTGCCTTCTTCATCCCCTTTGGTAGTTGAGATACAGCATAGGCTTATATCAGAATAACACTGTGGTCTATCCTGCACTCTCTGAGGCATCTATTGGCAGCTTTCATTTATTGGTTTATCAGCCCCAACCATCACATGTCTAACTTACTCCCATTTGCAAACTGAATAGTCACTTGTCCCTGACAGACAAAGCTGCAACAAATGGCTTTCTGTGTAAAGCACCAGGCTCTTCTATACAAAGTTACCACATAATTGTCAGTCTTCCCTGGAATCCTTTCTCATTCCTGTTGAAGGGGAGGGAAGACAGTGAACACTAGTGGCTGAAATTCAGTCGTTTTGACCTTTAAACTAGCAACCCTAAATCATCTTGAGGAGTCTATGGCTCCCCAGTGGGAAACACATGCCGGAGAAACTTACTACTTGCAAAAAGCACTTTTGAAATGAACAGTGGGAATGGATCTCTGCGTGAGGCTGTGCTCAGCTCACTGCAGGGCCCCGCTGAGACTTTGCTCTTCCTCATCTTCTGCAGCACGGACTGTGGCCTGAGAGACAGCAGTGCTAAGTGTAGAGGGTTTCATTCACTGGACTGGGGTCTGTCTGTGCAGTTCAGGGTGCAGATTAGCCACCAGAAGACTCCCTGTGAAAGTACATATCATACCCCCAAAATGGCACGGGGTGGTAGGACCACTATTTTACAGGGCATGGTTTGCTTGCAAATAAGGTTGTTGCATTTTTATTAAGGTTAATGTGCTGGTTATTTCTACTTGTGGTGATTATGACTGGTAAACAATGATCTCTACGAAAATACATGTGCGTTTAGAAGATGAGTTTATTAGAGGGCAAAAAGAAATTCTGGAGAGATGCAGATGTTGAAAGAGAGACAGGAGAAACGGCTAGGGATGGAAATGGGCAGCAGACACAAAGGTGTGAATCTCTATACTGTGCCAGAGACCTGGCCTAGAGGATGCTCCCAGGAGTCACTGGGAGTAACTGTAGCTTTATCTAAGAGCTCCTAGTAGTCGAGGCATATGGAACCAAAGTGATCACCTCCTATTTTCAAGTAGGGCCCCTCATTGAAGGGATAAGGACACCAAACCACTCTTGAAACTTGTGACCCAAAATGTGTCATGTCTGCAGAAATAAAGGGATAGAAATGAAGCAAAGATTAAGGGAATGGATAACCAATGACTGTCCCCAACTGAGACTCATCCCTTAAGGATGAACCACAAAGAAAAGAAAGAACAGGAACAGGACCTTGGACTCCTCACACATGTAGCATATGTGCAGCGTGGTCTCCATGTGGGGGTTCCTCACCAGCTACAGCAGGGGCTATCCCTAAATCTATTGCCTGCCTGTGGCTCCTGTTCCCCTAACTAAACTGCATTGTCTGGCCTCAGTTCGAGAGGATGAACCTAGTCCTTCAGTGACTGGATGTGCCTGGGTCAGGTGATATCCAGGGAAAGGGAAAACTTCCAGTTCTCAGAGGAGAAATGGAAGGGGTATGGGGAAGGAACTATGTGAGGGGGCACTGGGAGGAAGGGTGCTGAGATTGGGGTATAAAGTCAACACATAAGTAAATTAATGGATAAAAATTAAAGAAAGTAACACTAATATAATCCCCAAAGGGAAAGAAGCAATACACAGCCAGATCTAACCTCTGCAAGATGGCCTCCACATCTGTAGCATTCCAAACATGAAGGCGATGCCTGTTCCTCCGGTAATATTCTGTAAGTGGAACAGTCACTTTGCTCTGCAACTCTCTCGCTGCCCTGAACTGTGGTTCTTACAATCGGAACCTTGCAACAATATACAAGGACTACAGACGTCTTCCAACAGTTAGTAAGCACTCAGGCATCAGTATTTTTCACTCTTTCTCCAGTTACTGAAAAGGAATGAGCTAAGATTAGTTGAGAAGGAGACAATGTCCTATAGAAGCAGGAGGAAAGGCAGTTGGCTAGTTAACTGCTGCAACTAGTGATAATATAAAAGCCAGTTCCTGGATCTCTTCATCGCGTGTTCAGGTTTATGGTCTCAAATGTCAAGAGTATTTATACAGTCATATGTATGACAGATTTGAGAGTCGCATAAGACTGGAGACTCAATAAAATTCAACAGAGTGCAGTTGAAGTACCCTAAATGATATGTACCTCTTTTGCCAAATTGTATAGTCCCTAGAACACCTTCTACCATGCATATGCATTAAAAGCTTGTAAATTAATCATCGGCACCATTTTCTAAGATTATCTTAGAGTTTAGAAGTTTGTTTTTTTATTTTTTTTATACTCGGCCACTTTGAATAATCTTAAAGGGAGAAATATGGTTTGCCTAAATCCAAACACGTCTTAGACTAATGCATGCAATCATCCCTGTTTTCCACACTTGACATTTAAAGTGATATATCATAGGCTCCTCCACTGATAGCTCTGGGAGCATCATCTGACCCTTTGTGCCTCTCACCATCTGTGAATTCTTGTCAGCTCACAGTAAACTCTGCATACATTTCACCATTGGAGATTAGTGATTACAGAGGGCTCCATTCCCTCTTTCTTTCTGCTTTATTTTTCTTAATGTCATCTTATTGCCCAAGCTATAGAAATTGTACACAGATCTATGCCAGGCATCTCATCATCTCAGGAACTTGCCTTCCAATGTCCTTTTTTTGAGCTGTGGCACATGCCCTCAGTCAGTTTTTCTCTTCACAAGAGGTATATTCTGTTTTAACTAATCTCTCAGTTGTGACGGCAACACCCTTGTCCAATAACCACAAGTTAAGTTTTATTCTCTGGTCACACACCACCACCATCTTCTATTCTTTTTACTTTCTTTTCCTGCTTACACTCCAATACTGTGTGTGTGGGGGCACGTGTGCACACATACATGCATGTGCACCCCACAGCCCACTTGTAGCAATCAGAGGGTATGAGTGCAATTTATGGGAGTTGGATTTCTCCTGCCACCTCTTAGGTACCAGGAATCAAATTCTGATTTGCAGATATGGTAGCAAATATATTTTCTATTTATTTCATGTGTGGGACATTCTATAAGCTTTTCTTAGCACTAACTTGGTTCTTGTTTCATTATCTCTGTCTCTATAAATTCTCTTTCTCTCTCCTGTCACCTTTACCCCCCAAAGCATGAGAATTCCAACTTCCCAATTTGTTACTGTTTGTTCTTCTTTTGCAGTTTTTCTACTCTTTCTGTTTGTGAACTCTAGTAACCTTTTTTTTTTTCTTTTTTGTGGCTTGAGATAACCAGTATACATTTTACCTAACTATGTTAAAAAGATTAATTTCAGCTCTAGAAATCAAACAGGTGTGTGTTGATTACATGCCTAACACTATGTGTTTTATTTTCTCTCCTTGAAAGGGAGGTAATAGATCCCTTTCAGTTTCCTTAGCAGAGGAATTTACAGACAGATATAAAGTTCTTTTTCCTCCTAGGAAGGTTTTTCTCTCCTTTGCTCCTTATGCCATCTAATATTTGAAGCTAAGATACTTTCCTGCTAGCACAGGATGCAGAAGGGGCAGAAGTCAATGTCAAACTATGCTCCCAAAGTTTTATAGAGTTTAGATCATTTGCACACACATGCACACACATACACACACACACACACACAAACACACACACACACACAGGGAGACACACACAGAGACACAGAGATAGAGAAAGAGAGAGAAAGACTTGTGCACATAACTCGTGCACATAAGTATTATGAAAACATGACGGTTATAGATGAAGTAAATAAAGAGTATGGAGGATGTCTTGTTATAGCTGAAAATACTATAATAATCAACCGGCAGACATACCATGACAGAATAAGAGAGAAGGGAATCCTTAACCTAAAGAAGGGCATGCATAAAAAGAATAAATCTGAGGTAAAACAAGCTGAAATATTTTCATAACACAGAGATCATAGGGAGTATAGTATAAGGAGTCGTGTAGCTGCCAATACTTGTTTGACATCATCTTACTCTTATAATCACTTATCACTAGCCCTGTCTTTATTTGCTAGCCCATCCATCAAGGGAAATATATTAATTATTTACTAAGACACATATTAGAAGGAGTAAGTAGGCATAAACACTAAAGTATGTTGATGTCCTAATTGTATGGAGTATGAAAATTATAGCATGAATAAAAGTTGATCAAGTACTAAGTTCACTTTTCGGGAACCTAAGATTGAGGAAGAGTGAGGTCTTATGTGTGAACTGGCTGTGGGACACAGAGGAGAGTCTAAGTCAGACTTGAAGTAATATGAATTATTTGCTTTGTTATAAAGACTTCTTGGGAATTGAGTAACTCCACCCATTTCAGAATTAGGCAAACACTCTAGCCTGTTACAACATCAGAGCTTGAGAGTCACTGTTGTAGAGAGAGTAATTGCCTGGGAAGTTACTGGCATTTGTGTAACAGAGTGACACAATATCTCCTTCCCATATTTCTATGCCTGAAATTTAGACTCATGACATGGCAGTTGTGTATTCCTAGAGTCAACAGTGCTGTTAAACAGAACATATAACTTAGAAAGCATCTGCTATCATGCCAGCAAACAGTCTATTGTTTCTATTTTATTTTATTTTATTTTGATTTTTGAAGTGGTACTCCAGATGCCAAAAGGTAAAGAGAGATATGACTATTTCCCCAGGCACTAGGTAGATGTGAGATAATCTGCTTTGAAAATGTAAACTTTCCAGAAAATTAAGTAATCCCTGGCAACAGGTACACTGGCCAAATCAACTTGAGCTATCCTTTCTAGTTTCTCTCAACAAGTCCTTTGTTCTTCCTGGCTCTAAGTCAGACCTGTCCCCATGCCATAATGTTAACTTTGGGTAAAGGAGACGGGGGCAGTGATAATGCTGAGGATAGCAGCAGTGAAATGGTATCAAGACCACAGTTGCCCATAAGAATAATAGAAACAGTGAGAAATGGAGGACATGGGTATAAAAGACTGAGTCACCTGGTGTTCTACATCATGTCTTATGTCATCTGGTGTTCTACATCATGTCTTATGTCATTCTTTTTTTTTTTTTTTTTTGTTAGATGAGTCATTTATTAATCCAAGCCTCAGTCTTCCTAAAGTAAAACAATCGGGTGCTTAAGTTGTAGAGTAATTATAAGCATTAAATAGTATAATTCCCATAAAAAGCATAGTCAATCTTTTAGCTTTCAACACAGAGTCAGGAAAGGTAAGTGTTTTTTTCTTTTCTTACAAGTGGGGCTTAAAATAATACACAGTTCTTAAATCACCACACTAACAAAGGCCAACTGCCCAGCCACTTAGATTTTTGTTTATTAACAATAAAACTAGTAGCACAACTTTTACCCACACACAATTTGCCTGAATACATATTTGTTCCACACATAGGACTTGAGTTATTGCCAATGAAATGCAAGAAAGGGACCTATGTGAGTTCCATGCCACTCGGCTACAAGTATTTCCTGACTTCACCTGTTTCCTAAGAGAGTAACAGTCAAGACCATTTCCTAGTTCCTGACAAGCAGAAGACAGAAATACCATGGGGAGGAACAGAGCCACCATGGGAAAAGGGTCTGGGTTCTCATACACCCTGGGAGTCAAAGTGGTCCTCCCCACATCATGTTGACTGCTCACCATTGGACTACAAGACCCTACAGCTCACTGTAGAGATTCATTTCCAGGTTGATTTCTTCCCGATGGCCAAGAGCCTGATGTTAATTGTATAGCTGAGAACAAAGAACATCCTTATGGGGATTTTCCATGCTTTTTGTCTAACTCTGATTCTCATACCTTGCTGTCAGGATTGTGGTAAAAAAAAAAAAAAAAGGTATTGGTCATTCTTTTCATACCAGCCCTAGACATTAAAGATGTCCATTCATTTTAACATCTACCCTAAGTCTAGCAACAAGGCAGAGCCTCAGTCTACCATCGAATCATAAGACCTTAACCGGGTTAGTCTAATTACTGAGCCTCAGTTGACAGATACTTCAAAGTGAGTTGTACTGTTCTTTCTGTTCTTCCATGAGCATAGCCTTTTGAGGGAGCAGTGAGTGGGAAAACGCCATACATACATTGAGGGGTGTCAATGACGTCATTCATTCCCATTCCCTGTCCAATCCTTCAAAACCTCAGGAACTTGATCTCACTCGTGGGCCCAACAGTTAGAGGGAAAACCAGGCATTTCTTTCAATACAAATGATTATCTGAGCTGTGCCCCCAACTGCTTAAGGGCTTTCTAATGAGGATGCCACCCTGGAGCAGGTCACAGTGTGAACTTGCAAAGGGGCTCCTGGAACATATTTTCCAAGTTGTGAGCCAAGGTGAAAGATGTTCCCTGGGGAACACACCAGAACAGGAGGATGATCCAAAATAATAGAACTAAAATAAGAAAAAAGAGAAAACGCTTATCCTCTGGAATCCAGCTCTAGCCCTATCATTGATGGCATTCCCTGACATTCACCCCATTTACACCATCTCCAGACTCCATTCTGGAATCCATGGTTAAATCTAGTAATGTGGATGCTTTTTTCCTAGTTGATTCCAAGAGCACCTCGGAGAGAAGATGGGAAGCCATTCACTCATATGCTTGTTTCCTCTTACTTCAGCAGAAATCTCCTGGCTCTGTGTGGGTGAGGAGGGACCAGTCAGTTTCTTAATGATGAGCAGGGAGGGCCACTGTCACTGTGTGGTTAATTCCATTCATGCAGGTAGGCAGACAGCATACCAAGTGCCTGATTCAATGACTCCCTTCCTTCAGCTGTTTTTCCACATAACCCAGAAGTAATGGTGGCTTTCTGCTTCTTTTTCTGCCCGGCATCTTTCTTTGACTTCTGAGATCATAGAAATCCAAAATGCCTTTTGAGTCTCCTGAAGGAAGTGGGGGACCTTTAACCTCTTTAGTTGCAGTCTGTAAAGCCCTGGGACCAGCAGCTTGAGCAATGAGCCCCTAGAATTCCGCTGGCAGAGAGACTGGTGGAAAGGACATTTTATGTCATTTAAGTGTTGTTAAAAGCCAGTGTTTATGATGATCACTAGTAAGATACTTCAGAATATTTATTCTTTACTCCTTCTGAAGTAGGAGATTCTTCTCAAACCATAAAACATCAGAAGTAATAACAAAACTGATCAAGTCAATTTATTCTGAATGACCCAATCTATGAGCTGTTACTGTGTTCCAAGCACAGTATTGGGTGTTTTAATACATAGTCTCTTTTGCACCCACTAAACCATGGATATGGGGGTGTTTAGTGTACTCATTTGGCAGAGAAGAAAATAAAGGCTTAGTAATTTGGAGGTAATTTGTCCAAATAAATTTGCCAAAAAATATTAGCTAGTGAAATGTAATATGGAAACCTATATAGGTCTGATTATGGAGTTTGGGCTATCTTACTTCAGCTAGCCTGATTTTTCACCAAGATGCTTGACATCTCTTGGAATGAGAGAAATATTATATGGACATACACAGAGGTTGCTTACCCTGAACTGAGTGGAAAATGGTTTTTTTTGGTTCCTGAAGGAACTTTGCAATATTTGGAGCTACCAGAATATAGACTGTTTTTATAAAATAAGACATACAGAATATAATTAATACCCTGCCTGCATAAAATTTAAAATTCTAAATATACTGAAATAAAACCTAGGGGAAATACTTTAAGATATCAGTATCAGCAATGATTTTCTATATAAGATACTACAATCATAGCAAATAAAAAATGAAAAAAGGATAGCATTGAATTCAAAAGCTTCAAAAGGTCAATATATAATAATATATTCATGTCAATAAAAGGAATAAAAATAAATCAAAGTCGTCAAATTAAAAGCAAACAAAAGACTTTTTAAAATAAATTTCTAGACTGCCCTCTGAAAGACCCAACAAGTAGCTGAGTCAGATGCAGATATCTGCACCCAACTAATCAAAAGAAGCTGCTGTGATTGAGTTAGGGAAAAACTGAAGAAACAGTGAGGAAGAGGGTGACCCTGTAAGAGGACCAGCAGTCTCAATTAACCTGAATCCCTGAGATCTCTCAGACACTGGATCATCAACCAGGCAGCATCCACCAGCTGATAATAGTCCTCCAACACATACACAGCAGATGACTTTCCGGTCTGTATTCTGTCAGAGAAGATAACTCCCAAGAGACTGGAGGCCCTAGGGAGTTTAAAGGTCTGGTGAGGGAGATGGAGACATCCTCATGGAGACAGGGGGCAGGGAAGAAGTATGGGATGTGGAAGAGTAGGAGGGTGGACTGGGAGCTGAATAAAATTGTGTGTCAATTTTTTTTTAAAAAGGAAAGAACTAGTGGGGAAAAATTATGTAAGACTGAAATGAAATGGAAAGCTATAGAATAAAAATATTCAATAAGTACAGATGGTCAATAAAATATGAAAATGTGTCTAGTATCAGTAAGCATTAAAGAATAGAAACTAGGTCAAGCTTGTAATTCATTCACCTTAGCATGGTATTTTCAAAGACAAAACTTAAGCAAAATAGCAATGATAAAAATAAAAATTATATAAAAACTGGTACAAAGAACAGAAGAGAACAATTTCAATTCCTGTAGAGGAATATGTCAATTAATTTCCCCACTAGGACATCAGTTATGGGAGTTCCTTGGGGGAAAAAGCATAAAATCCAGTGACACATGGTAATATATCTAAAAGAATCCAACCTAGCTTACCCTAAGACACCTGCATACTCATGTTTATTGTAATATTAACATAATAGCCCAACATGGAGCCATCTAGATGTGTATAAACAGGTGAATAGAAAAAGAGAGTATGGCATAGAAGCACAGTGGAGTATTCTTCAATTGTAAATAAGAATAAAATCCTGTCATATGCTGTGGAATTCACAGAACTTGAGAAAACCAATTTATACAAAGTAAGCAAGGCACATAATGGCCATGTATTTTATTTCTGTCTTACAAGTAGAACATAAAAAAATGAATAAATAGCTGGATATGTTCTCTTACTAAGTACTATGGAGTGCTTAGTGATGTACTGTATGTACACCCATTAGTTTTTATAACAAAAAATGACCAAAAGTTATTTTGATTAATTAATGTATCTCTAATTGTATCCATTGTCCTACAAATGATGGAGTGTCTGGAAGAAAAATTTTTTGTGTATAGATCTCACATTACTTTTCTCTGTTGTTCTGATATTGGACATTGCAGGAGGGAGTTTCCCTCACATGTAAATCTTATATTTTATAGAACTACACAACTGATGCTATTATATATGACATGAAAGGAATAACAATCTTGAAGGGCAAAGTAAATCAAAGAGGAGGGTAAGTTTAGGCAGGTTTATAGGATATAAGTTAGATATGATTAATATGTAATATATATTTATATGCATTATACATGTATGCTCACTACATAAAAGAATCATGGAAAGGTCCTAATGTAATACAGTAACAGGTACTGTAAAAACATTGCAATTACATCCTGTTTTGCCAATAATAAATAAGATATTAGGTTAAGTTCTAAGCAACAGTTTTGATCTCTACCACTAATAGGGAACTTGGGGGGGCAGAATGAACAAAGAGAAAGAGACATTGTATCATCAACAACTCTTTTGGTTGTCACAGAGATTTCTGATCTTGTGAAGGAACAAACTTAGAGTAGGAGACATTGGAAGCTTAGCTGTGTCCTCTAAAGCACAGAGTAAGACCTTTAGAGACAAAATATGCCATTTATTCTCTTCTGGAAAAGGCAGCATTGAGAGGTGTCCTGTGGCCTGACCCATCAACTTTGGCTCTACGTATTTCCCCTTAGTATCTAGTGTTCTGGATATTTATAGAGAGCTGTGATGACAATAGACCCAAGGTAAATTCATTTGAAAAAATTATCCCAGTGACAGCAACAGGAGGCGCACAGAGTGGGCTATCTAATGTATACCCATTTTTTGTTGTTGTTGACCTTTTACAAAAGCTCAGTCTTATCACACCTCTAATACTACTTAACTGACTACCAGGGGAAAAAGAAATACAACCCAGGCCAACCACAATACAGGGGTGTGGTAGGAATGGGGGGGATATCTTTCCTGGAAAAAAGAAAAGAAAAGAAGCACAGTAAAACAAGTAAAAAAAATCACTTGCCTTTTAATTTCTTGGAGGATTCAAAGACCATGGAATTATCAGGGATTCTCAAATTTTCCACTTCCTGTGAACTGATTCCCTGAAGTCCTGGTAGAATATATTAGCTAGTAGACAGCAGAGTAGGATCCCTAAGATTGTAATAAATTCTTGTATACATTGTAGATAAATACACTTTTATCCTCTCTTTCTTTCTACCAATGTATTTCCCCAGTTTCTTTTGAAGGGGGCTGTTTGTCTGTCTATTATCTGAGGCTCAAACCCAAAGCTTTAAGTTTTTGAGATATAAGGACAAGTTTGCCTTGAGTCCTAATTACTTCTTGCCCATTTAGCTCTGAGAAAGTCGAACAGCCTCTCATCCACAGTGAATTTACACATTGTTGTTTGAATGTGAAATGGTTCATATGCTTGAACAGTTAGTCTCCAAGTGTTCCTGTTTCTTAGGATGAACCTTTACTTGTGAACTGGGTGGAACAAGTGAGTCACTAGGCCAAGTCTTGACCTTACTTAGGTCATTACCCCTTCCTGTCCTTTGTCCATTTTCAGACTGTTGGTACCATGTGACCAGTTGACTCATGCTCTTGCTGCAATGCCTTCCTTCTTCACCAAGATAGATTATATTGCTTCATACATTTTAAGCACAATAAATCATTCCGGGATCTATGGCTTCTTTGATCTCCATTATATTTCTGCCTATCTTTTGGACGTTGAAGTGTCTTTTCCTCTCCTGTTGAGAGGTTCATGTGTGGAGTTGGAGTAAATCAGAATAGGGATTATCAAAGGTTGGAGGGACTAGACAAAGGGGAGAAACTGTCCATTTTGACAATGATAGTGTGGGCCCTGCATCATCCAAGTTAGATTTAAAACCTGAGAAGATAACAGTTTAGTAAAGACTAGACAAGCCTCAGTTACCTGGAGTCCTATTTGCTGTTTCTTCAGCTCTAGGTCACTCCCCTTGTTCTTTGCTGGTATCTAAAGCTGACTATTTAATACTGAAATGTCTTTGAATTTCTTGTCCAACTGAAAGTCACAGGCTCTTCCTCCAACCTTTTCTAACTTCTCTGATGACTTTCTTGGGCCATTTGTTATTTTCTTTTATTTAAGTAATGTAGGGCCACTGGTTATTTTCGCCCTTAATGAATCTGCTCAAGTAGAGACTCAAGGCAATGTTATGCTCTCCTTGGCTAGCCTAGTTCCTGACAAATAGCATATGCTCAATTAATGTTTGACAAATAAATAGATGAAGAATCAGCTTGGTACTCTAATTTACAATAATACCTTCCACTTTCTAAGCCTCGCTTTCCTATCTCTAAGGCATCTCTAAGGTGCTGAGACTTTGAGATTTCTCTTGGTAGAGAAATGTGGGGTTGTAGCTCATCTCTGCAACTAATTTGCTTAACTTTGCAAATGAGTTGTCTACTAAATCTCCATTAAGTAATGAGCAAATTATACCCTCATTCTTAGAAAGAGGCTTGGGGATTTGATTTACTGTATATAAAGTGTTTAATGGGCCACACTGAATGAAGTGAGTACCTAAAATCTGTGTTGTTAGAGATATAAAAATAAATATTCCAAACAATCTTTCTTTCTTTGAGCTACCTTGTGTCAAGTAGTTAGTCTCAGCAATAAGAAATGTAATGAGCACAACATGTCAACTGTGGATTGTTTTGGTTACCTGCTCAGATGAGGGTGGAATAAGATTATAGAGGTGGAACACTTTTAAAAAGGCTTTAAGAAAGCAAGTTCTCTACTCAGTGGCAGACTGAGCTGTGACCATGGACTTTGTAATCACACAGTTACCAGTGTCTTCTGGATCCCTTTAATCCATCAATCATGCTATCACATCATTCCAGATCAACTAATGTCTTCCTTCATAGAATCAAAATATTCAATAGTCCCATCTCTTCCTAAAACAGGGGACCTCATTTCCCTTTTTGTCTTCTCAAATCATTTCCAATTTTAAGCTTTTAAACTCTAGCTAAAACTCTATCACTTCTCAGACCAAAGGGGCTGATACATTGTGCTGCTGTTGGATTTCTGGCCTATTGGGCCCAAAAGCATGTGTTCTGAGCATTGCTAAAATGCCAAGTTGTGTGGGCACTTGTATCCTAAGAAATCATGTTGTTGAGCACTATAGTATACAGTGATGGTAGAACATTACAGTGGAATAGCCAGGAATGGTATCAACAGACATTAAGTTCCCGTGGGAGTAATAGCTGATCAAAGTGGGTAGGAATCTCCCTGGAAGGCAATAACCCCAAGTTGAGTTCAGACTTCATAGTGAGACCCCCAAATGTTATAGAGCCAGGGCCCAAATAACAGTACACATGCCCATGTAAAGCTGCTCTTAACTTAGGCCAAGATGTTACAAGATATGGCTTATAAATTCAGGCAAGAGAGTTAATAAGTGGCCAACATTTCAAGCTGATTATCAAAGTTTAGTAGGTAAGAGTGCTTTGAAAAGAGGTTTTTGTGGATCCCTGTTCTTAAGAACTTCAAAATACCTTCTAAGCTAAGAATGGGAAGCATGCTTTTACTTAAATCTCCTGGGTGATTTTTATGACTAGGCAGATTCATGAGGTACATGGTCAATTTATCCTTTACTATGTTTGTGTAGAGGGTGGAGGTGAGGTTGGAGAACAGATCTTCAAAATATATTTTCAGGCCTCTACTATCCTAAGAAGAGCATAAGTACCCCTATATACCATGCATGAATTATATAGAGTTTGAATGTTTTGCCTCAATTAATAGCCTGAGACAATCAGGAGGTATTGGCTTTTCTTTTCATCCTTCACAAACTTTGTATAAGTTCCCCAGGTCCAGTTTCTAGCCGGTTGTACTTCTGGAAGCCAGCATGTAAAGAATAATCTTCATGTCACAGGAACTGTGCAAATCTTTTGACCTGCATTGATTTGCTGGGCTGTACAGACTTCCTCTGAGAAGCATTGTTATTACCCTCATTTTACAGATGAAATTGCAGCAGTGGAGTTAATTGATTGGCCTAAGATCCTTGTAAGTGGCAAAACCAGGATTTAACTACTGATGTGCTGAAACTAGAAACTGCTCTCTACAATGGAACTATCGTCTGATTCAGGAATCTAATATTTGTGTCTGAATGGCTGTTGTCCAATTCCAAGTACAGACATGCATCTTTATAAATCTTAGAGTCACTTTCAATACCTTGATTTTTTCCATAAAGCAGTTAAGACCTTTTTCTAAATAAATCAATTTTATTCTTGCAATAAGTGATCTTATTCCTTTAAGTATGACTCTTTAGATGCATTCATGAGAAAAAAAAATTCATTTAAAATACCATTTCTTGTAAGATAGCTAATATTATACATTTTTTTTGAACAGATGTGATTAAGTCATTGCTGTTTATCCATGAGCTCTCTTTCCATGAAATAAACAGAATTGAAGGTCAGGATAGTATGTACCAAATTCTTTGTGAAATATTTATTATGGCTAATTTCAAAACACCTGCATGATGCTAATTACTGTTGGAATGGGGAAAACATACAATTTCTAGAGAAAAGGAATTGGAGTATCTCTTCCACTGTCTTTTGATATCTGTCTCTCAAGTATTTATTTTAATACGTTTGATAATGTGTATATGTGTATGTAGGATAAGGTTCACATATGTGTAAATGTCCATAAAGTTCAGAAGAGAGCAACAGGTCTCCTGAAACTGGAGTTATCACCAGAAGCAAGTTGCCCAGCATGGGTACTGAGAATTGAAGTTGAGTAGGTTGAATGAGGAGTACATTTTAAACTCCTAATCCAGTTCTCCAGGTATAAAAACCACTGTTTTCTTGCAAGCATATGTTACAATTCTTTTCTGGATCCAATTCTTAGGTAAATATAATCATAAAAAATTAATATTTGTACAGTGATATATATATATATATTTCAGGCATTAGAAAAATAATAATAATACATTATTTTCTCCCTATTTCTTTTATATTTTAACATCAACGAATCTATGATGTTTCATCTTAACCACCAGTTCACTGGGTTGAGAAGTATCTAGAAGATTTCTTAAGCTCTGTGTACTCCTATGGAAATACTTTCAGAAAAAAATTAAAATAAAATAAGAAGAAAAATGAACCTGAATGAGTGCAGCAAGGTCTTATAGATTGAGGACCAAATGGAAGAAATGTTGTGAGGAGAAGACAGCCTAGGCATTCTTTCTCCTTGCTTCATATCAGCCTTGTTGTGAGCTTCTCTTCTCTACTGCCTGCTTCCTACTCTGATGGAGTAAAACCTCTGAAACCAAAAGTAACCCATCAGTTCACTTTCTTAGCTCTTTTATCTAACAACTACAGGCTGCCCCTCAGATTTTTGTAACCCTAATTGGCTTACTCTAGTTACTGGCATATGACACAACAATCTCCATGGCTGCAGAAGATCAGAGTGAAGAGGTGGGTATGGCCTTAGGCACACTCCACCAAACATCTAGCTCAATTAGACATGCAAACTTAATCAATGTTCTCTCATGCATCTGTAATATATACCTAAACATGTTGTACTATTAGATGGATGGAATTGTACTATTAGATGGATGGAATAAGAGACTAAATATTAGACATGGCACAAGTTATCAGCAAGCACTAGCTATGAACTCCACCTTCCTTCAGGAATAATTTAATGTTTTTTCTGTTCACATTCCTTCCTGTTGGGGTTGTCACCACTTGCTCCTCCTTTAGAGGCCACATGGTTTGTTTCCTCTTTATGTTTTATGCTTGCTACTGTAACTTGGGTTCCTCTGCCTGTGAGATTCTATTTCCAGCCTTTAAGGCTTCCCGGGCTAAGCCTCATAGTTTTTCTACTTTGTCTCCCTGCTTTTTGCTTTTCATGTGGTAACTTTCTTGATCTTGCACTGTTCTTGTTGGATTGGATGCTTCTTCACCAATGGGACTTAGAATCTCAACTCTTTGCTTTTGCCTCCATTAATTTTGTACAACACCTTTCCCATTTGTCCCCTGTAGGTTTTAGACAAAGCCATCTTTAACAGTGTATGTTCTATGTACTTCTCTTTATAAACAGAGTCTTTCCTGTTTCTTTATTTCGAGCTTTACGCATTCCATATTTCTACATACCCTGACTCTCAACTCCCTAGAGCTTCCTCTGCCTCAACCTAAAACAACTGCCTTTTCATTCTCATTTCCTCCCTGAAGACTTGCCAGTCTTTCTTCCATTAGGTAAATATTTTTGTTTACTTTTTATTTTTCCTAAAATTTGTCTGCCTGTGTGTATTTTCCCCTTTCAAAATGCACAAAACTGAGACACAATTTGTATTGATATATCTATTCACACCAGATGGGCAACATTCTTTTTTGAGGCTTTGTACTTAGTTCTTGTCACCAACTTGCAGACAAACAAAACAAAAGAAAGGAAAACACTTCTGTCTCAATCCCGAAGTCTCTTGAATGAATATTTGCACAAAATAACAGTGTGAAGTAGTGGAGAGACACCAAAAGTGGCTCAAGTTTCTGAGCCAATATTCAAAGATGAATGATTGTTCCATAAGGAAATTCAGTTATCCTTCAATGATGATGTCCAGTAAAGGAATTCACTTCTAGGTCATGGTCTCACCATCAAGAACATGGATGGGAAGCTGTCCAACAAGATAGTGGATCATTTGAGCAGAGGGATTCAGTGATGGGAAGCTCAGTACTTGTTTAGTAGTTTATCTAACTGACTAAGTAATTTCATGAGCCACAAGGTTCTTCCTTCAAGTAGGTAAACATCAAAAGTGCCCAAAGGATTTGCTAGAACTGAGTATTCTATGCATTGAGCAGCCAATAATAAGTACTCAGTATTGTTTCTTCTTGCTCTGACACTCTGAGTTTTCTCTGAAGTGTCATAGTTCTCATGCATATCTGATTCTGCTGGGGGGAAACTGTTCTTCTGTAATGTTCTTTTACTTTAAGCATATTCCTGAAATTTCCCATTATGCCCCTTTTCATGTGCTTTATAAACCTTTCACCAGTCAGTCACCCTATTTTTGCTCACAGTAGAAGTCCTTCTCTTTGTGTATCTCAGAGGACTGTATCAGAGTGTCATGTGGTTTAACATCTTAGCTAGTAGATCTAAGTTAATTCACAAGTATGATGCTATATCCACCTATGTGCTCTTAGAAATATTACCTCTTTTTTTTGCATTCTTTTTCACTTTTATAATTACCAGACACAGTTCTCAACAAGTACACTAAATACATTTGTTACTAAATGAGGAAAGTGATAAAAAATTATTTTAAGCCACCACAGTAGGGATGTAAAAAATGACGAAGGGAGGACAAAATCCAAATTCCTACAGTGATGCCATTAAGGAAGAGTACATCCAGGCTGTAGAGATGGCTCAGCGGTTAAGAGCACTGACTGTTCTTATAGAGGTCAGGAGTTCAAATCCCAGCAACCACATGGTATCTCACCACAATCTGTAATGAGATCTGATGCCCTCTTCTGGCATGTCTGGGGACAGTCACAGTGTGCTTATTAAAGAAGAAGAAGAAGAAGAAGAAGAAGAAGAAGAAGAAGAAGAAGAAGAAGAAGAAGAAGAAGAAGAAGAAGAAGAAGAAGAAGAAGAAGAGGAGGAGGAGGAACAATTAATGAACGAAAAGAAAAAGTACATCCATGAGCCATTTGGGCAGCAACCAAGTAAGAACAGGTCAGGCGCATATTCCTAATTCCTAATCTGTATTACTTCTGAGGCCTTGAGTTTCTTATCTGGAATTTACTATATTTTAACAAATAGGACAAAAAAACTTACTAAAATTAAGAGATCGCTTGCATTGCCAACCAGAACATAAGATCTGGACATGATGAAAGCTGACTCCATAGAATATTTTTACATATGTAGTCCTTTCCTAACATAAATTTCTAGGAAATTTAGAATCTTAATACGTTCTTTGGCTTTATTTCCTTAATCAAGCAACATTTATTTTTGCATGCAGATGGAAATGACATGGGGAAGATATAAAGTAGATGGGATTTTCTTTAATTGTATTTACCAACTCTGTACAAGTTCCACTCTTTTCTTATAATTCTGAGGATAAGAGCAACTTCTGAGCATCCTAAGATGGGGCAGGAATTTGCCTGTCTTCATGCAAGGGATGCTGATTATAGATTTCCATTCCCCAATTTCTCAGAGATCCTTCCCATTTCCTCACCTACCCAAATTCATATCCTTTCCTTCTCTCTCTTATCTGAAAACAAATGGACATCAAAATAAATAAATAAATAAATAAATAAACTAAAATAAACAACAAACAAGCCAGAATAAAGCACTATTTAAAAATATAAGTTAGAGTCAAAGAAAAAAGCACTAGAAACACATATTGGTGAAGTAGATATAGAGACTTGAACGTCAAATACACAGAAATACCAGAGAACTACAAAACTTAGACACGTGAAGCATAGACAATGACCTGTAATATAAGAAATTTGAGCAAATATGAACAAACAAACAAACAAACAAACTGCCCTGACAAAGCTTTATAAGACATGAAGCCTCTAAAACCGCCATTGAGGTTAGTTTTTTAGGCCATCTATTACTCGGTGTAGGATCTGACCTTAAGAGTGGCTTGTAAACCCAGTGAGTCTCTTGCAGAGAAAAGGAATTCTTCATTTGCCAGCAGTTGTCCATTAAAGACAGCTTCTGGGTTAGGAATGGAGCTTGTTTCTACTTCTTCTCTCACCACTGGGACCCCATCTCCCTCAGACACATCCAAGCACTTTGAATGCTGCCACTGTCTCTGTGAGCTTAGATGTGCATTGATCCCTCTTTGTTTGAGAGTCTTTATGTCCTTGGTGTCCCTTGTCACCTCTGACCCTTAGAAACTTTCTCATCTGTGCATAACAGCCTTATTTATAATAACCCAAAGCTGGAAATAATCCAGATGTCCTTCAACAGAAGAATGGATACAGAAAGTGTGGTGCATTTCCACAATGGAGTACTTCTCAGCTACTAGAAATAATAACGTGATGAAATTCGTAGGCAAATGGATGGAAGTAGAAGCTGTCATCATGAGTGGGGGAACCCAGTCACAAAAGAATGCATATGGTATGCACTCACTGATAAGAGGATACTAGCCCAAAAAGCTCTAAATGACCAATAAATAATTTGCAAACTGTATGAAGCTCAAAATGAAGGAAGGCCAGAGTCTGGATACCTCAGTCCCTCTTAAAAGGTAAAGCACAGCACTTACCGGAAGAAATACAGGGACCAAAAGAGGAGCAGGGATTGAAGAAAAGATCACTCAGAGACTGCCTCACCTGGGGATCCACCACATATGCAGCCATCATACCCAAGCAATATTTCTGATGCCAAGAATTGCTCACTGTCAGGAGCCAGACATGAATGCCTCTTTGGAAGCTCTGCCAGAACTATAATGATACAGAGGAGGATATTTGCAGCTAACCATCGGACTGAGCATGGGGACCCCAATGAAGGAGCTAGAGAAAGAACTGAAGGAGCAGAAGGGTCTGCAACCCCGTGGGGAGAACAATATTATCAACCAACCAAACTCTCCAGAGCTCCCAGGGACTAAAACAGCAACCAATGAGCACACATGGAGAGACCCAGGGCTCCAGTTGCATATGCAGCAGAGGATGGCATTGTCTGGCATCAATGGGAGAGAAGGTCTTTGGCCAGTGGAGGCTCATTTTTCCAGTGTAAGGGAACATCAGTCTTTAAGTGTGAGAGGATGGTTGGGGAAAGGAAGCACCTTCATGGAAACAAGTGGAAGGGGAGGGGAGTGAGAGTGGGGGGAAAGAGGATAACATTTGTAACTATAGAGAATATCTAATAAAAACTAAAAAAGAAAAAGAAAAAAAGAAACTTTCTCCTTTCCTGTAGGGTTTCTTGAGCCCTAAAGGGGAGAATTTGTTGAGCACATCTCATCACTTAGGAGTGTATGTTCCAAGGGTCTACCCATTGTCCAGGCATCCATCTCTTTTTGTTTTGTTTTGTTTTGTTTTGTTTTTCTCATCTACTAAAGCATGAAGCTTCTTTGATGATGGCTGAGAAAAATTGGATCCAGTATTATAGTAGAATTTTCTTAGTAGCCATTTATTGCTACATTCTTTGATGGCAAGAATAGTTTCACTTGTTTCTGTTTTTTCTTCTTTATGTTGTTGTTCTATATTATTTCAGGCTCTTGGCCACCCAAGCAGTGTGTGACAGAGGTTCTGTGTCAGGATTGGGCCTTAAACCCAATGAGAAGGGTTACTCTCCCAAGCTTTGCACCATACCTGTACTAGTGCCTTTGAAGGCAGGTCATCACTATAGATCAAAAGGTTTGTAGATAGATTTCTACTGAACTATATCCTTCAGAATCATGAAGTGTCCCTTCAAGTACAAAGAACACTAGTCAGTTAGGAGTAAAGGGTCTTGGTAGTCAACATTTCAACTTCCTGCATTCAGTGAATTGTGTGGATGCTGTCTTCAGCCTTCCTACCACTAGCTTGTGGAGAGCAAGCAACAGGCTTGGCAATAGTTATTTAAGGGTTTCCGTGCAGATCTATGACAAAAAATAAAACCACAAAAAGAAAAACATCAGCAAAAGCAGAAGCAGCAACAACAACTCGAAACAAAACAAAACAATAAAAACTTTAGACATAGTGTGTACCCAGAACTGGAGGTTTCATTTGGTTATCTTGTTGAAGTTTTGTCTCCCCTGTTAGTTGGTGACTCACTATAGATCTCTTTTCCATATATGCAAGCTTCAGGTTTATTGTTTCCATGACTCTTAAGTGACCCTTAATTTTAACTGTCCCTCTCCAAGTTTTCTTCTTTATTCTCCTCTTCCCTCTGCATTGATATTCAAGTTCCAACCCCCTACTCTGTATATCCACAACTGTCTATTTTTCATTCTTAGGGATATTTAATGCCCTGACCTTGTTCCCTTACATTCTACCTAACCTCTGTCATTATACAGACGGTACCATGATTAATGAAGACCTAAGAGTTACTGTTATTTATAAAACAAATACATACCATACTTGTCCTTTAGTGTTATGGTTATATCATGAAGGATGATATTTCTAACTTTATACACTTACTTGGGACTTTTCCAATTTTTGATGAATATTAAAAATATTTTTTAAATTATGATATTGCGAAGTGTACAACATTTTTATCCATATTCATTTTTGATACACATCTAGTATGTATTCAAATTTTGGCTATTATAAACAGAGCCGCAAGAAACATGGTTAAGGAAGTGTATCTGCAATAGAATGATGGGTTCTTTTGGTATTTGTCTAAAAGTGATGTAACTGGATTTTGAAGTAAATCTATTCCCAGCTTCCTGACAAACTGGGGCACTGATGTCCATATCTACTGTACAAGTCTCACTCCCACAAGTGTCCCCCTTACTCTACATCCTCATCACCATAAACTGTCACTTGTTCTATTGATCTTAGTCATTTGAACTGGTGTGAGATTAAGTCTCAAAGTAGTTTTAATTTGCATTTTCTTGATGACTAGGGATGTTAAACATTTCTTCCAGTGTTTTTCAACTATTTAAGTTTCCTCTTTTGAGAACTCTGTTTAGGTCTTTATCCAGCTTTTTTTTTTTTTTTTTTTTTTTTTTTTTTTTTTTTTTTTGTTATTTCTAGTTTGTTGGACTCTTTATATATTTTTGATGGGAGCTCTCTATCTTGTATGCATTTGGTAAAAAGTTCCTATTCTGTTATCTTTTTACTTGTTCAAGAGACAGTATCCTTTATCACACAGAAACTTTTCAAGGGGTTATATTTATTAATCGTTGTTCTTAGTGCCTAGACCAATGGTGGTCTCTTCACTAAGAAACTGATTCAAATATTCATTTAAGAAGAATTTTAATGCAAAGAATGGATGAGGTGCCATCTTGCATCCTGAAAATATTACAAAGTGATGGCTTGAAAGGGAGTCCAGAAAGAAAAATCAAGGGCTACGGATTCTATTTTGTGACTCTTATCTGTTCTTAACTCTAACACATCATGTGGATCCCCAGGACTCTATTCCTGCCTATCAGAAACAGGTATGATTAGAACTTCCTTCTCTGTGGCTCATAACAGTATTATAAAGGCTGAGAGAAATACTCTGTTACAGAGTGTAGAAAGCAGAGAAGTATTGCAAAATTACAAAGAAGGCCATGGGGAGCTTCAGCTTATTTTAACATCCAATTTCATTTCCTCAATTTTGAGGAAGCTGGTATAACTCAATATGAAACTCAATATGAGCCCTAAGAATGCCTGCAAATTTCCAGCTCTGGAATAGACAATACTGTGCATGCTCCTACATGCAGGTCTGAAAGAGACTTCAAAGGTAGTTCATGTTCCACAGTACTTTTGACATTAGTCTAGGTTACAAAGTAGGGCCCTATAGCAAAACCATCAAAATGAGAAATTAAAACTATCATGCTTTTTATATAAGGAGTAACCTAATGTGATAGACACAGTATCAATTATACATTATTATTTTAATATAAAAACAGATACATGATATGGCTTTCTAAGGTGTCATGGCACTGTGCCTAGTCTACTAGATGCTTAAGAGATACATACCTGCATGTATCTCCTAAAAAGGGTGGTGTATTTTACTCAGAGAACACAGAGACCAATAGTCAAGGGATGTGTAATGTTTTCTGTTTGAAGTGGAATTCCCAAGTTCACCCTTGACTTTTGCACTGTTATGGCCCTGTGTTTTGAAGACTGTTCTGCTCACTATGGTATAATCAAAAGAATACGTACACTCTGTTCACTAGAGACTAGCCTCACCTTTAATATCCAAATACCTTTGGACAATTTTAAGTACTCCTAATTGGGAATCATTATTCTAGAATGTTCTTTTTAGATTTAAAAAATAACCTGTAATCTCCTGAGAGCTTATGACAAAGACTTCACTGGTGACATTTGCTGAAGTCAGCATGTTAATGTACAGGGCATGTTATGGTCTCATGTGAATTTTCCCTTTTTCTGCTGTTCTTCCTGTCATCTCTGCATTTCACGGTCACTGTCTTCCTTGCTGTGAGTGGTGCTGATGGACCTTTGGAGTCTTTCTGACTCTGTGGAGCACACACTCTAAGATCACTCATTTCTCAACTTTCTCATCTCCTCTCCTTTACCATTTACCATTTTCCTTGTGCAGTTTATTCTCACAAGCCTTCAAAACAATTATAATGCAGACCATTAGCAGTTTTCTTTCCTATATCTGTTTCTGTGTTTTCTCCCTTCCTCTCTCTCTCTCTCTCTCTCTCTCTCTCTCTCTCCCTCTGTCTGTCTCTCTCTATCTCTCTGTCTCTCTCTCTCTCTTTCTCTCTCTCCCTCCCTCCCTCTCTCCCACTTTCTCTCCCCTTCCCCTCCCCCTCCCTCCTCTCTCTCTCTCTCTCTCTCTCTCTCTCTCTCTCTCTCTCTCTCTCTCTCTCTCATTTCATTCCCCATCAATGTCCTATAAATTTTCATGTCACTTTCTCAGAGATTTTAATGAAAGTATCTATAGTGTGTTACTCTCTAGCATATCATGTGATTTGTACTATTTAAGTATTCGCTGTAATTTTGATTTCTGCCTTAGTTTTGTTAGAACATAACGTTTGCTTTCTGTTTTGCTTTTCTTCCTCCTGACTATATTTCCTAACTTTTACATAGCAGATGCTGCATACACTTGTTTTTGATGGAATTGAGAAAGACCTGTCCTTGGCCAGACTTGAAGCTCTCCTTCTCTCTTCTGGCTCTGAAACTATGGCCTGCAATGTCCTTTGACTTGTAATCATTCCTACTACTGAGGAGGTTTTTGTGCATGTTCTGTCATGCACTCCCACAGTGGCTGTCCATGTTTGCCTTTGTGCCTGCCTCTGCCCCTCTGCCCCTGGGCTGCCTGGAGAAGCACAAGGGGAACTCAAGATCTGAAACAGCTGATTCTTCAATTCCTGGAGTCATTCTATCGGTGAAAATGAAGGATTCAAAAGAGGCTAAAAAACTCCGACCTTGCATTGCTGGGAGCTAAATGAGTGCCAGGGAGGACAAAGGAACTCCTTTCAAATCTTCATGTAGGGAATTATTTACCACCAGAGTTGCTAAATGGAAAGGCCAGGTTGTGGGTTGCGATGTCATTCTTTCTACAGTGTCTGGGGAGAAGCAGGGAAGGTATCTTTGTAGCCAGGGCCGCTGTGTGGGGACACCATGAAGCTGTGTCTTGCCTGAGAGACAGCTCTTGCTGACCCAGTTTCAGCACTAGGACGCCTGACACAGCACTGCAGTCCGCAACTTTAATAACTTGGTGACACACAAAACAGTCTTGATGCAGAGTGGAGCTGACAGGGCAGCAGCAGAGGAATCGCTCTGCCTCTTGCGGAGCAGCGTGGGGAATCCACTCAAGGTGACTGCAACCTTCGAAGCCCCACCATGCCCTGAATTTGCGTTGCGAATACAGATTCTTGGCCTGTTTTCCAGGAGGGTATCCACAGGGGTGGCACACAGACACTGTGAAGGGAACATGCTTGGAAGGATGGGCTTATAGACCCTGTCTCTTCTGCTTTGATATTACACCCTTACTACCCCATGATGCCCCTTTCTGCTCCTCTGCTCCGAACATCATTCAAGTCTCTGTCAATGGTTATTGTGACAACTGCAGTGTCTTCCAGGCCTGAAACAGCCTCCCTCCAGACAAAAATGTCATCTTCAAAGTGTGTTTCAAGGCCCCGATTCCATTCTACCTCAAGTTCTTCTCATTCACCCATTGCTACAGAGGAACCAGTAATGGAAAAACCCACATGTTGGCTGTGAGGTCTTTAAGCTACATGTTAGTGTCTCCTACTTATACCTACTTAGTCCTGGTCACCTCCGGCTTCTCCTAGCTCCATCAAATAAAGCCACAGTTTCCTGATGGCAATTTGTTAAACAGACATCATACCTTTTATTTCCTGAAGACCCCAGGTCATGGCCATGTGGTGAGCATCTGCAAGCTACCTGTGTTGGGAAGTTCAGCGTTCCACAAAACAGTCTTTTGGAATCTCAAGGAATTCCCCAACTTTGCATATGAAATAGATTGCTCTAGAAGTTTAATATGGCACTGCCCCTGTACTTACTTCACTGGAATTGCTCTGTGTGACGAATCTCTTCTGAGAAGTGAATTTAATAGAATTTCATTTCACCATTGTCTTTCCTGGGACAGACGTGCTAGAGTCTTTGACCCATTTTTCATAAGACAAGGAAGATGCTGTGTTTCTCCTTCCAGCCTCCCTCTCTCTTCCTTTTCTGCACCTGTCTAATGTATTTCAGGTTCTCCTTAGAACCAAGGGGGAAAATTGTACCTTGTACATGTGAAGATAATGATAATAATTATAAGCTATAATAATAACATTTACCAGCTGTTTTTTTTTTTTTTTTTTTTTTGGTCCATTGAGATGCATGTTTTGACCTATTTTGAATGTCTTTTTCTCATATTTATTCATTAGCAATAAGGGTACAGAAAGTGAAATATAACTGTGTCTGTGTCTATTTTGGAGAGTGGTGAAGAATCCTGTAAGTAGAAATTACAACTCAGTGTGACAAGCAGGAAATTGAGCTCTTTAACCGCTGAGAAGACACCCCTCACCTAAGGTGAAATACAGAAGAATTGAGAAAATACTGTATATAAATTGCTAACTACCTCAAGACTTGAGACTTCAGAGGAGATCACAGTCGAGGAAAATGGCTAAGCACAGTACTGATTGTGTATACACCAAAAAGAAAGGGTAAACAAAGGTAAACAAGAAGAAAAGATAAACCAAAAAGGATCAACAAGGGATAAAATCTCAGACAGGGGTCAGCTTTATGAGAGGACTGGACATTCCCTTACAAGCATAATCTATAAAGAGTTCAAATCCTGAGTCCAGACTGCTGTTCAGATAGAATTCTGGAAGGCAGAGATTGCTAGGAATCATAATTGTCAGGACAATCACTCTGGAAGAGTCCTTAGATGGGTCTGGAAGTGAAAATACATGATGGCTAAAATGGAAGAGGAGAGATAGATGTCTATATGCAAATGAGTCCACACACATCTACAACATATGCATTTAAACCTTAAAATGACTTTCACTTACCTTCTACTTTGGTTTCCATAGTAACCTTGGCCACTTATTTTTCTTTTAACCTCTTTTTCGTTGTTTCAGGATGAGGTGGGCTGCAAGAGGGTTAACCAGTAAGGGGAAGACAAGAGATTTTACAACAATTATTTGGATCTTTTTTTTTTTTTAAAGAAAATTGCTAACTTTGCTATTTAATGCAAACTGTCTCTAGTATATTTGCCCTGAAGGATGCTGTAGGGAGAAGCAGGAGCCTTGTCGTTTCCTCCTCCCTGACTTCTATTATTACTGTGCACTTACTGCTAATACAGCATCTAAACTTGCAATCGCAATAACTATGGCGATGAAATGGGTGAGATTCCTTTCTCTTATGACTGGAATTGTTAGGACTTCACAAACAGCATGTGCATTTGCACGGGGGGGGGGGGGGGGAGAGAAAGATGCACTTTGGGGAAAAATACTTATTTTAACTCTCTGTGGGGCCTTGGACTTCCTGATTTATCAGCCCACAGCCACACAGAGAATTATCACCACCAACTCATGCCAGTAGATACAGATACAAGATATCATTGATGTGTAAAATCCTGGGCTGAGGTAGCAGACCTGTGCTCTGGGTATAGAATCAGACAGCCATGTCTTAAAAGCTTAAGAGACAGGTAGGAAAGAGAGCAGGTTATATTCTGTGGACCAGCAAACTTTTTCTCTAAAGGACCGAGCAGTATTTCTTGAGCCTTTGAGAGTTGTAAGGCTTCTGTTGCCACTACTTTTCTCAGCTCCTGCTTTACAAACAAACTTACACAACAGGAAAGATGAAGTCTCAAGGAATGTGTGACGTGTGTGCCAATGCAATTTTACTCATGGATGGCGGGATCTGAATTTGGAATGCTTTATGGTTGTCTTTGTGAGAAGCACTGATGTCATTTCATAACAAGAAGACTGAACACTCCAGTGAAAGCATCAGAGGTTTATTCTGTAGATGCTAGGATCCACCTGAAGAAAAGGCAAAAATGAATGATGTGCCCTTTGCAGGATCAAAATTCAGATCTTATGAAGATCTCCCTATAGCAATTAATATGATAATCCCGGAAAAAAATCATCCATTCGACAGGACTTTATACTATGGTAGTTCCAAAGTCTTTCCATCCTCCTCTTGGTTCTAGTCTCTGACTTAGTATTTATTTTGAACAAACTCACATATTCATACCCAATTGCCTTGCCTTGGTTCTGACAGTTTACCCTCATGAACCACAAACGTCCTATAATTAGCTGCTATTTCCATTCTTCCTATGCTTCACTTCTCTTTGTACTCCCCAGGGACATTTGGGGAGGGGTTCTTGGAACTTTTTGGGGCTTAGTCAGAGGAGAAGAACACCCTAGGGCTGTAGGGGAAGAATTGCTGTCTTAATCTCCAAGGAGGCAAAAGATGTTAATTACACAGGACAGTTACAGGGAGAATAATGAGAACTATGAACAAAATACAGAAAGTGGCCAATTTACCTCTTACAGAGCTTATTCTAGGTCACTAAATACATCTTCTTCCACATGCAGCTGTGATGATAGAAGAAGCACACTGAGTGGGGTGGAGGATTCTCCATTGAGAGCTCAAGGTCCTTTTTTAAAATACTTGGGCAGAGCTTTTCTGAACAACGTTACTTACTCAGTGACTCTGTGAAAGAAAGAATTTGGCCTGCTCTGCCCTTGAATTTTGGGCTGGTGGGGTTATCTTGGAGACACCAGGTGACCTTTCTGGGTATAAATTTTTTCTGTTATAGCCATTTGAATGGATGTGTTCTCCAGCTTCAGAGATTAACCGTGACTGCCCCTCCCACACTGCTCCTGAAGACCATACACATCTGTTTTCAGTATCCATTACTTCGCACACGTTGATGAGATTTCTTTCTTCTCTTCAGTCCCTAGGAAATTACTGCAGTTCTTTCTTTGGAAAGAACATTAACTTCCCTGTACTAAGCAAATGCATTCAGCTTCTCCCTATCTGATTTCTCCTTTTCTCATTTGTCAGCAAAGAAGAAACCTCCTAGCTATTAATCAAACTCCTGGCTCTGGATAGCTTTAATTGCAGAAACCATGGGCTAGATGAGGAATGTTCAACTTTTCCAAAGAGAATTGGCTGACTAACATAGAAGAGAAACAATTAATTACCTGATTTTCCTGTCCACAACAGAAATGCAGATGAACTAACAATGTTATTGCTGGCATTGAATTTTTTCTTTCCCAAGGTGGAGGGGAATGTCCAAGATGGCATTTATGGAGTGGATACCCAAATTGCAGTTCATGTATCAGACTCTGGTTGGGCTCACACATCTGTCTCTGTCTAGCATCTGTATTTGAATATGGATGTTAACTTTCTCCATTCCCTATTGAGGAAATCGACTGAGGTGTTCTCTAAAATAAGATGTGGAAAAAGTAAAGACATTCCATTTTTAGGTGAAATACTTGAAGGGGGATGAGTATAACTTTTACAAATCAAAATAAAAGAGATTAGAATTATTACCCATTTTTCAATTGACAGAAAACATACGGGTAGTATTCACATTTTCATAGAAGAATAAAGATCTGGAGTAGGTCTGCATCGTTCATGCCTTCTTTTAGCGTCTTTGTCATCTGTTTTGTCCAATTCTGATGAGTCAGCTTTCTCAGAGCATAGCCTAACATACCAAAGCAAAGCATTAGACCTCAGAAGACTGTTTTCTAGTGAGACATGGTCCCAGGTACATATGCAGCACAGAATGACATTCTCCATCATCAATGGGAGGAGAGGCCTTTGGTCCACTGAAGGCTCCTGTTCCCAGTGTGATGGAATGCCAATGTGCTGAGGTGGGAGAGGATGGTTGGGAGAGGGAGCACCTTCATGGAGACAATGGGAGAGGGAGGGGGGATAGGATTGGAAGAAGGGGATAACAACTGAAATATAAATGCAGAGAATATCCAATAAAAAATCCTCCTCACCACCCCCCAAAAATAAAAGGAAGTGGACCAGTTTTGGAGGTGAGAAGAAACTAGGACCAATAGAGGAAGGATAGCTGTAGTCAGGAAGTATTATATGAGAGCAAATTTGATTTTCAATAAAATAATGAAGAAGGAGGAATAGTAGGAGGAAGAAGAGAACAGCAACAGCAACAACAACACCCATAACATAACCCATAGGCCTGTGACTTTGTTGAAGAGGAGACTCTTTAAATGCAGTGACACTCTCGTGTGAGCAGATGTTCAGGAAATTCTGAGTTCTGTACTGGATGAGAGGTCTGGTAAAAGGGCCAACCTTCTGTAGTAGTTTTCTGTTTCTAGTGTCTTTGCTTGGCTGAGATCTTTTGCTTGTTTCCAGATTTTCACGAGACAGAAAATGAAGAGGCAGTAGTAGGAAGAGGAAGGATCATCACAGCTCTTGCTCTAAAGATGATACCTAATAGTTTGCACCAAACCTAATATGCATCACCATGGCTGAGGAACAGAGGGTAGGTGACACAGAATGACTTGTCTCACTGAGAAGGTATTTCATGTGAACCTTTTATAGCGACAGAACGGAAGATAGTTGTAAAGTAATTCATTTACCAAATGTGTGGTTAGGGTCCTTGGTGAGTAGCTAGATGACGGATCACTGAAGTCTTTGCTGTATTCTCTCCTGAAATCTGATGACATTATCAGCTTCTGGGTTACGAGAAGCCAGTGGCCTGCTAATATATATTAATACATTCCAAAAGTTCTGATAGTCACAAGGATGTTAGGGCATATAGCAGGATGGATGATAAATGGCTACTAATGTGACCAAAGACAACAGAAGATAATTTTGGCTGACAATTTGCAGTGCTCTGATTCTCTATAGTCACAGAACTTTTAATCAGTGTCACTGGATGTGACACTGTGAGACAGGGAGAACCAACCTGAATGGAGCGACCTGAATTTTTGTTTGCTAGGTGAGTGGATTCTAGCTGACCATATAAACTTTCTGTGCCTCAGTTTCCTTATGTGACTGACCCTCTAGAGGACTGAATGAGAAATGCCAAATAACCACAATGAATATATAAACAACCAAGACATTTATTCATTACTCAAAACCTGCTCAGCAATGTTCTATGCATTTCACATTTATTTACTTTTATTTCCTCGATATTTCGAAAGATATATATTGTGTGTATTTGCAAATGTATGTGTGTATGCTTATGTGTATGTGTCTATGTGCACATGTGTGCAAGGACAGAAATATTCGTCCCCATGAATGTGAAGTTAGAGGCAGTTGTAAGCGACCTAATGTGAATTGAACTCTTTCCTCTGGTAAGGAGAAGTTGCTATTATTTGTTGAGCTATCTCTCTAAATCCCCTTTTGTCAGGGGAATGTGCATGTGTGTCCAATATGCTCAGCAGTTAATTGATGTGCAAAGCGTTGCACAGTGAGAAAGAGATAATACCAGGCTATGAACCAGCAGCACCAGGCCCTGGTTATCTCTTCTTGGTAAACACTGGGTATCATCCCCACACCATTGAATACCTGCACACCAGCTTTAGCTCCTCTACCACGACTGGCCTCCTTCCCTCTCCTTTCTCTCTGTGCCACACAGATGATTCCCAGGATCTTGGGACATGCCTACCCTTACTGCTTAGAGCACTTCCTAAAGAGCCTTTCACATTCTCTGCATTAGATTGATGCTGTTCCCCTGTTGTGTGCATAAATATTTAATGACATTGTTTCTTTAATGGAATAATGGCATTTGCATAGCTATCTGGGAATCTCTGTTAAGTCTCAGATTAACACCAGACTTGGTTAGCTGTTCTCTGTTTCTCTGTTTATGTCACCTATCTACCTACTGATTTGCAGGCAAATAGTAGGTCTGAAAACACACATTGTCTTTAAAGCTAGTGTCCAGAAACTGAGTCTGTTTAGGCCTAAGTATTTCACCTAACCTCTTTGGCAGGTGGTTTTCTCTTCTGTGATGTGAAATATAATCTCTATGATGCACTCAGTGGTCTGTCTATAGTTCCTTCTTGGGGGCCAGGAAGAATCACACTTCTCAACATTCAAGGCTTCTAAAGAAGAAATGTAAGTTCCTCTAAGAAGCCTCCACAGTTCTTTTATGTCACTTGCCTAGTTGTCTGGTTCTGTTTACCTCAATCCCTAGTAAGCCCCTCACACCCATCTTTCTTGGAATTAGCACTTTGTCTTGTCAGACTGTAATGAGAATGTGCAAGGTCAGGCATTTTGGCAGAGAGCCTCTCCATTCTGAAATTTCAGCTTTAATTTTCCCTTGAAAAACTTTAGTGTTCCCCCCCCTCTTTCTCCCTCCCCCTCCTTCCCTCCCTCCCCCTACTTCCCTCCGTTCCTCCCTGCTGCTGGGATCCCTGGAGACCATGCCACTAGAGTCTTCTCTGAGTTGGTGGTTCTGGGCTGTCAGGGCCAGGTTCCCCTGGAGGCTGCTACTGAACTCTTCTAAGAAAGGACCCAGCTCTACCAGGGCCCAATGGGCAGCCCGTGAGCCTACAAACACTTCTGAGGTAGCTTTCAAATGGCTGACTGCTTTAAAAACAGAACTTTAAAGGATGGCTCCCTGACTCTTAGGAAGGACTCAGCTCTGCACAGGCCTGCTGTTGTGTTCACCAGACTCTTCAGCAACGCCAGCATTTGCCCGGGAGACAATAAAAGATCAGCACAGTCTGGCGGCTGCGCTGGCTGTCGGACTTATTTACCACAGGCGCTGGAGTTCGCCAGGCCATCAGGATGAATGAGCTGTTTGATGTAAAAGCATTGAACGCTTTTCTTTGGAAAAAAATGAAAATTATATATATCTTTGTTTTCGCCTACCCATAAAGTCTGAGACTCTGTGTTACTTAGGGATAAGATATAGCAGGGTATGAACACTCAAATACAGAGAACGTTAAACGAGATGATTCAGACCCTCTTTGAGGTTGGCAGTCTACTTTCTATTAGGAGGGTGGAGCGGCTGCTATGTAGACCAAGCAGCTTGCTCCCCTCTATGGGTCTCTGAACTCCTGATCGAATGAGCAGGCAGTCTTCCAAAGGCCCAGGGGAGAAGTGGCAACATTCACTTTCCCGAAGATTCTGCAAATCAGTTAACATGAGAAGAAGGTGCTGAGGACCTAGCAAACTCTCATCTTCCTGTCACCATGTGTGTGACATTAGAAGGCCAATCCTGCCATTTGACTGCTTCTGGTTTTTAAACACCCCTTATATCGCTCTGGTGTAACTGACATTGAAAAGCTGTACAAATTAGACTTTGGGGACAAAAGTACATTCAAAAGTGTAGAGGCTGTGAACGTCTCCTTTGCTTCCCACTATGTTTTCTCTACAACAAAAATTTTATTGTTGTTAATTATAGTTTTAATTATATTGGTTTTTTTTTAATTTTTATTTTTTTGAGACCAGGTCTCTTTGTAGCCCAAGCTGTATCCCTTGCATTTACAATGGATCTGACAATGGTCTTGTACTTCTAGAGCTCCAATGGTTATGTGGTAAGAATGCACCATTGGATTACTTCCTTGGTAAACTTTATGTATGCCATATAATACTTTCACCTAAGAATCATGCCATTTTTAACGCAAGGGAGCTGGAGGGAATTTCTCTAATCCATTAAGACTCTGAATCCTGCTGTTCCAAGGTTAAATATGCAACAACAAGCTGATCTACATTATTCTCCTCCCTTGACTCCTTTCTATGTTGCCTGCCCCTCCATTTTCTCAGCAAACTCAACCAAATATCAACTTGATGGTTTCTGGGATGAACTACAATCCAGAATTGGAGGGCTCACCTATGATCCAGATCTTGAGGCTGGAAGACACAAGTTTCTGACCTGGATCTTGGCACGGCGATCTTGAGACATAGTGGCCCTGAAAAACCTAGGCTCAGGCAAAGTAATGCTTGCCTTTAATCCCAGGAGACTGCAGCAAGGAGATCTCTGAGTTCAAGGTCATCCTGAGTCAAAGCAAGTCCTAATTCCGGGAGTGGTAGTACACACATTTAATCTGGGCCACGCTTTCTGCTGGAGACCCACATAAGGACATTGGAAGAAGGCAGATTCCCTCCACTTTGCCAGCTTGGATTTACTTGTCAGCACATATGCTGGAACGTATATTTACAAAAGACTACCTAGAACGCCTAATCCCATGAGACTGAGCAACTACAAGATCCTTAGATTTTCTATTCACAGCTGCCCGTTGTTGGATTAGTTGGACTGCAGACTGTAAGTCCTCACTGCTATTCCCTTCAATATAGGAAGACATTCCATAAATTCTATGACTCTAGAGAACCCTGACTATCTTGCAGAGATATCTTCTTTTCTGAATCTTTCTAAAAGGTGAGTTTTAAGACCTATCATGGAGTTCAAAGGCAGCACAGAAAGTGACAAATTCTGAACATAGCAACATATAGTTTCTCTTCCTTTAAATGGTCATTCTTTCCACTACAGCACACGAGGTAAATTGCCTCGCTCCCTCCCCTCCTGCTTTTCAACCCTCTTCCTGGTTTGGACATTATCTCTTAATTCCCTTCCTCAAGCATTTGTGTCCTAGAGCCTTATCAGGCTGTGACAGGCAGTCTTCGGCAGACAGCCCAGGATGCACACCCTGACTACTACAGCTTCCATTCTCTCATGCATGCCATGTTGTATCCAAAACCCTTCCCCACAGAGCAGGAGGGGACTGTTAATTATGAGAGGCTCAAGGGAGCTGTGTTTCAAAAGACCCCCATGCCTGTCTTTGTGTCTAGCCCAGCCCAGCAGAGAAAGGTTAAATTGTCTTTGTAAGTCTTACAAGCAGAACTTTAATTGAGGCATAAAAGCATGTGCCTTGATCTTCCTGGGACCCATGGTTCTCCCATCACCTTCTTTCTATTTCTGACAACAAGGGTTGGAAGAAAGCCTATAGCTAGACCTGTGCCAAATGCACCTGGCAGGATTCGAGGAGAAAAAGTTATACTCTGTGTGATTTGTCTATCAGGTATGTGAACTGTAGCCCCTCCATGACTTCTCCATTCTTCTTCCAACACTTCAACTTCAAATATTTCTATGAGACATTCCCCCTTCTCTTCTAGAACCATACCACTCTGTTTAGCTCTCTGTGGCCTGTTGTAAACTATAGTGGTTGGATTTCCCTGATATGGCTGCATTTGTACTGCCTGATCCAGCCCCCTCCATTGCTCATTCTTATCGTTTCTCTGCCACACATTTACCCCCAGATTTCTCATTCAACTATTCATTTGTTCCATTATTACTCTTTGATTAGACCAATGGAAATTACTTGAATAATAAGTAGGAAAAATTAAGGTATAAGAACCCTATAGCAATGACCTAATAAAATCTAACCAAACTCTGAGACATAGAAGGAAAGTAAACAGGAGTTGTGCAACTGCCTAAGACTATATTGTCCAAGTCTGCTCTAGGCAGTGGAGAATACATTAGGTCAGGAAGTAAGAGAAAGACGTGAGTTCCAATCTCAACAATGCTCTTTATCAATGTGGTAGGTTTAGGCAAGATCAAAAATTTATGAAGGGCCTGTTTAAAAATAAAATAAAAGGAATGAGAAATGCTGTGTTTTGGAGATATCCCTGTTTGTAAATGGCTTGTGACATACTCAGGAAGACAGAAGTTAGGTTCCCAAAACCCATAAAAAAAAAAAAAAAATTCCAGGCACAGTGGGTATTTGATAATTCTAGCATTGGGAAATCAGGGACAAATAGACCGCTTCTGCTCTCTGGCCAGCCAAATTAGGTTACTCATTAAGCTCCAGGATAATGTGTAACACTGTTCTTTTTTTTTTTTTTTTTAAAGTAAGTTAGGTGCCAGTTACTCACACCTTTATTCCCAAAACTCAGGAGAAAGACACAGGTGAGTATCTGTGAGTCCCAGGACAGCTACACAGAGAAACTCTGTCTCAAAACACGAAACTAACCAGCCAACAAACCAAACCAAACCAACCAATCAAGCAAACAAAAAATAAGATGGATAGTTACAAGAAACAGTATTCAATAGTATCCCGTATGCATGCTGACTGTGTGTGTATGTGTGTGTGTGTGTGTGTGTGTGTGTGTGTGTGTGTCACCACCATCACAAAGAAGATGTTTGTCCTTGAAATTCATCATGGGTACAGATAGAGTTTGTGTTAGTGCATAGGTTCTGGCCTGAACTTGTGGAGTGATATTATTATTCCAATTGCAGCTGCTCATTCCTAAAGGGAATAGTGGGTTTAGTGAAACTAGATATCATCTCTGACAAGTGACATGCCTTCACTCAGACACCTGAATATGCTTATAAGATAAAATCTGAAAATGGAGCTTCACTGAGGAAGCCTGCAGTACAAAATGAAAGTGTTTGGTGGTTTGGAATTCTGCCACTTCATTATCATATAGGGAATTGGTAAATCTTTATCTCTAGGGCAGCAATGGCAACATTTGGGAAAGAAAATAAAAACATATGAAAGTACTGATGAATTCAGTATCTTTATTTAGTTCAGCAATATCTCACCTAAATACCTTTTCATCCCCTGTTTAATGGACACATCCTTTATCCATTCAACTAAACTACCTTCTTTCTTTCCTTCATTAAATCTTTTTTTATGGATCATACTTGTGTTTGATTTAAGTTCACAGAGCTACTAGATAGCCAAGAGAGGCTTGTTCTAAACTCCTCCTTTATTGCTATTGATTTCTATGGTAATTTAAAAGGTATAATCTTTTTATTTACTTTTCTTGAAAAGCTCTGTTCTGTTCAGGAGACTTCCTCTTAGAAAATTCAATACCCAAACTAGATAAGAGCTCTTTCTAGATGAAACTGATTATGATGCTAATCCATTTCCTCTCTCAGAACGTAGCCATCCCTTCCTATGTAACCTGGCAAGGATTCAGGAGAATCCTTTTCTCACAGAAACTAAAGATATCAAGACATAAAAAAACACTGCCAACAGCATAAAAGTGGACCATGTTACACCAGAATTGAAGTATTAGCCCAATGTGCCAGTATGCACAACAGTAATGTCTGGCACATTCGTCAGCCACAATGATAATTTTGATGCATGAAGGAGGGTACAGTTTAGAGATGTGAGATTAAGGAGGTCTAGGTAAGGAAATCCTTGGATCTTTCTCTGTAACAGAATCCCATTCTTCCCCATACTTTTTCTCCTCCATTCCCATCATGAAGTTATTAGCTTTTCCTCTTTCTGAAGCAAGACATAATATACACACACTAAAAAGGGGTGTGTTCCCAGCCCTACCAAGGGCTACAGTCACTTCATTTTAGGTGTATTTTCCCCATAGACTCACCTGCACACTATAGATTCTAAAGCTTGAATGCCTTCTAAGGTCTTCAGACAAAGCTGTGAGGTGAGCAACAAACTCCTTTCTACATGTAACTGGAAAAAGCACTGTAGAGACTCTGTCTTCTCTAGCACACAAATTGGTAAGTTGACCAAGGCAGAGCCAATGGTGGCTTCCAGAAAGCCTTCCAGAGCAGGAGCAATTCCCAGCCTAGCTATCACTTCCACACTGAGGTCAGGCAATGTGGCCTTTTCTGAGATGCTCTTTCTGTTTCTCACTTGACACCCATGTTTTAAGTGAGAGAAAAGTCTCTGCTGAACAAGAGAGTCATTATGGCTTTCTGTAGCGAACAAGAAGAGTTCTTATATGAACCCGTCCTATATGAATGGAGTCTTTTCATTTTTGTTTGGAAATAAAAGAAGATCATTAAAGGAAAAAAATCTTTTAGTATGTGCAGTATTATTTCTTTGAAGCTGAGTAGCTGTTTCCAGAAACAGGAAGAGGCTTTGGTGTATCACCCCATTTGATACTAATCACCTGTTTTATAAAGAAAGAAACAGGTTCCAAGTACATATGCAAAGCTTTAGTGTTCCTGACTCCAATATTGCAATATTGATCTACCATATGAACTATTGAGTTTATTTGTACTGGTCTTTTGTATACCTTGCACATTGATCCCAGAACCTACCAAATGCTGGGCAAGTGATTATCAGCAAACTAAGACCCCTTGTCTAGCCATGTGAAGACATATCTCTACTGGAATGTCATACACTTTGGTAAAAGATGGAGTTTTGATGTCAAATTCTTTACAAATCACTTTGGTGAAATTTTATTAGTGCATTCCCAACATATTTTAGAAGGTATGAGTAGGTTTTTTGTTTGTTGGTTTGTTTGTTTGTTTATCTCATTTCTCAATATTTCTGGCTTCCAAAACTTTTTCTTTAAGGCAGGCAATGAGAAAATGGTATTTTTGTTTTCTTCTTAAGCAGTATAATTTCAAATATAAGGAAAAGCCACAATTCTGAAGTAAACTACACAGTACTCCAACTCTCTAAAGAGGTATTTCCTAATCAAACAGTCTTCTACAATAGTAGACGAGTAGGTGACATGAGAGAGGAAAGTGTACCAGAAGGGGAAAGCAGCTTAAGGTGATGAGGAATTTTCTTCCAACAGACTGAAGCTCTGTTTTTGTGGCCACTTTTAAAGTACAGCTTCTATAGGTGAGGTGCTGTTGTGCTCTCCAGAAATGCCTGTCTCCTGGTTCTCAGCTGACAAAATTAAATCGGCACCAGACTGGCCATGTGGTACAGGCTATATGGCCATAAGGTACATGCGAGATAAAGTCAAATCGTTTAGTAAAGAACTTAAGCACTTAACATCTTGACCCTAATTAACCTTTCCCTCTTTATCTCTTAGAAGCACCAATCTTCCTCACAAAAAAAAAGGGGAAAAAAAAAAACTTTGTGTGATTTTTAAAATCCTGCCCTTCGATGACTTTACCACTTTATCCAGTCATACCAGTCCCCACTAACCCCAAGTCCTAGCTTACTCTACCTCCTACTTCTCCTCTTCCTTCTCTTCTTCTTCTCCTTCTCCTTATCCTTCTCCCTTATCCTCCTCCTTCTTCTTTTCACTTTCATCTTTTCTCTTTCTTTTCTTTTTTCTCCTCCTTTTATTCCTCTTCTTCCTCCTCCTCCTCCTCCTCTTCTTCCTTCTCCTCCTTCTCCTCCTCCTCCTCCTTCTCATCCTCCTCCTTCTCCTCCTCCTCCTCCTCCTCCTCTTCTACTTCTTCTTCTTCTTCTTCTTCTTCTTCTTCTTCTTCTTCTTCTTCTTCTTCTTCTTCTTCTTCTTCTTCTTCTTCTTCTTCTTCTTCATCTTCATTTTACCTGCTCTTTTTACATGTCTGGGTCTAGAGCTATGATGAATACTTCCCTCTTATCACCTATTGATTCTGGCTCTTCCATTTCCTTTTCTTTTTCCTTTGGGAACCATTTGTTTTCTGTGGTTGTTTTAATGAGAATGTCCTCTTGGGCCTTTAATATTTGATCTTTTTTGCTATCTGATTGGTGCCTTTATTTAGGGGAGGAAATGATGAGGTAAAACTTCACTGGGGGAAATACAACACTAACCATAGGCTTCAAGAGTTCCTAACCTCTTCCTTCTTCCAGTTTGCCCTCTACTTGGTGGTTAGCACCCGTCGATGTGGTCTCCCAGATTCCTGCTCTAGCTTACCAGCTGACATGCTTCTCCAATATTAGGACATGGTTGAAATATTTATCCCTAGAAATACAAGAAACATTGACGTTCTACCAGAAAATAAGCACTGTTTATTTCTCTGCTATATTTCATTGTCCCTAGTTCTGTGACTGGCACATGGCTAATTCTTTAAGTTTGCCCATTGACTATGCTGTCATCTTTGATGGGATTCTATGCTTTTAGATTTCTCTGAGGAGTTTACATATATTTTCTTTATACATTCTGTTTATCAAGCAACTGATTTTCTTTCTCTGTTCATTTGACAGGATGCTTGAACATGATTTAGCTTGGGTAAACCAGTTTTATGTCTAGACTATGCATTTTTTGATTCTGGCATTTTTAAAACTTTGAATTAGATCTTCTATGTTATGTATAATTATACATTTATTTTTACATTGTATTTATTATTGCATGTACACATGATTGGTGGCAGGGTATATGCCAGAGAATGAATATGAAGGTCCGAGTTGCTTCCCTCCTACCATCTTTAAACACACTCCTGAGATTGAACTCAGATCGCCAGTCTCGTGATGCAAAGACTTTACCTGTGG
The DNA here is from genome assembly GCF_963924665.1 of Micromys minutus. Classification (NCBI taxonomy): domain Eukaryota; kingdom Metazoa; phylum Chordata; class Mammalia; order Rodentia; family Muridae; genus Micromys; species Micromys minutus. The sequence continues at coordinate 12,651,911 of NC_137963.1, read as the reverse complement.
CACCATCTTGCTCATCCACAATGAGTATATTCTCAGATTTAATAAAAAATGCCAAAGGATTTTTGTAGCTGTGGCAACATTTCAAGAATTCAAATTCATATACAGAGAGACATGATTTCTCACTGTAATTATTTTTTCTATAGTTGAGGAAATGATCTCTGCTGCCTCAGAGTCACTACCAAAAGCCCTCAAACACAAGAAAATGAAGTGAAAAATTATGACGTACGCTTTGGGGCACAGAGGCCTTCTCTAGAGCCATAATGTGTCATGAATTTGCAGTGTGACACTGGGCAAGTTTATTTGCTTCTCTGATTTAAGGTTTCTTTAATATGGTAGTGCGAATGGGTTCTCTTGGGATAGTTTTGGGGACTGAGTTAGACAATGCATGCAAAATGCTTAGCATAGTTTCTAAAGCTTGTGCAGAGATAGGGAGATCAAGATAGTGGAACTAGGCTGTTACATATTAAATACAAAGATTGCAGTTCTCTTCACTGAAAAGTTGTAGCACCAATTTCTTTGCTTACCACTGGGGAGAAATGCTTTCTACTTGTTAAGCTTAAACTCTAGGTCTTTCCAATAGGGCTGTAAGAGATGGTACAAACTAAATCCATGTTTTCTGACTTTCTCAAATGATAATTCCAAGTTCTTTCTATTACTACATCACTTTGTGTATGCTTCTTTTGAGTACAAATTATCAAACATATTGATAATGTTCTGTGTGGTTTGCTGCATCTCATCAATTATGTATATGTATCAATATTTTATTGAAACATTCTTGATGCTTCCTGGATATTTAAAGTACCTTAGCTCTTCATGTAAACTTGCCTTAGCTTGTAAACTATCTCAAATTGCCTCCAATACTTCTCTACGACCCAAATCAAGAGTTATCATTTCAGTTAATTGAGCTACCAATTAGAAGCTGCCATTTGTTTATTCTCCCATTAGTGGCTGTTTATTAAACATTTGCTATGATTCCAGGCACAGTGTTCCATGTTATACATACAAATATCCCTGGAATGATATGCTGGCAGCTAGCAAGAAAACATATTCTGTTAAGTGACCTTTTTAAAATGAATAGGAGGAGGTAATACTAGTTACCATTTATGAGGCACCGAACCTGTGTCAGAAAAATTATAAGTTCTTTATGTTTGTAATTCTCAAACATGATTGAGAAAGAGAGACAACTGTTCTTAAATTTTAAACTTTATTTTAATGTTAATGTGTGCTAGTGCTCTCTTTGCATGCACATCCATGCACAACATGCATGGTGGTACCCACAGATGTGAAAAGTTGGTGCTGGATCGCTTGGTCTTGGAGTAAGGGACAATTGTGAGCTACTATATAGAACTATACCGTATAGTAGAACTGTGCATGAGTCCTCAGGAAGACCAGAATGTGCTCTTATCCACTGAGCTTGCAGGTTATTCTGTTTATTGATAGAAAGACTTTATTTAAAAGAGTAGGTTGCTCAGTGTTTTACAGCTGTGATGGGAATGAGAATTAGAGACGAGAACTGCATGCCCTTCAGGCTTATGCTTTCCCACATCACTGTGCTCCTTCTTTCTGAGCATGTAACAGCCATATCAACAGTGGCTGAGAAATGTAGATTATACACAGCATGAATGCAAGGCAATCCGTCCCTAGTATTGGAGAACCTATCTAAGGTATGGCATCCGACAAACACTAGTGGAAGCCAGGTAAGGGACAGCACCGAGGCCCTTCCAGACATCTAGTTTAACCTTGATGTGAAATCAATGGGCATCAGTCCAGGAACTTGGAATTGTCAATCCTAGAACAGCCTGTGTAGATAATTGTGTTAGCCACAGGAAATTTTCTCAGGTTTTGTGAGCTATCTGCCTGCTATCACTCTATGTTCAAGGCACATCTGGTTTGCAAGGTGCTACACTGTGCTCTGGATACTTCATATATCCATCATGAGCACAGCTGGAGCCATCTCTTGAGCAGGGAAACAGTTCACTTTGATTCCATTAATTTGCTTTCCCACTTTACTGAGAAACACCCAAAGAATTGTTCCACATCCTCAGTCATCAGGGAAATGCAATCCAAAATGACCTACCAGTTGGAATGGCTAAGATTAAAAACTCAGGGGAGAGAAGATGCTGGAAAGAATGTGGAGAAAGAGGAACACTCTTCTTTTCTGGTAGTACTGCAAGCTGATACAACCACTCTGAAAATCAGTCTGGCTGTTTCTCAGAAAATTGGACATAGTACTACCTGAGGACAAAGCTATACCACTCCTGGGCATATACCCAAAAATGCTCCAACATGTTACAAGGATACACTCTCCACTATGTTCAGAGAAGCCTTATTTATAATAACCAGAAGTTGGAAAGAATCCAAGTGTTCCTCAAAAGAAGAGTGGTTATCAAAAATGTGGTACATTTACACAACAGAGTATGACTCAGCTATTAAAAACAATGACTTCATGAAATTCTTTTGCAAATGTATGAAACTAGAAAATATTATCCTGAGTGAGGTCATGTAGTCACAAAAGAACACACATGGCATATATTCACTGATATGGAGATATTAGGGGGGAAAGCTCAGAATACCCATGCAGATCATATGAAACTCAAGAAGAAGGAAGACCAAAGTGTGGATACTTCAGTCCTACTTAGAAGGGGGAATAAAATAATCAAGGGAAGTAGAGGGTGGGAGGGACTTCAGAGCAAGAGAGGAGGGGTGGAGAAGAAGGACAGGATCAGGTGTGGGAAGAGATGGGGGGGATGTACATAGGGTCAGAAAATTGAACTGAGGCATGTATCAACAGGAATTGGGAACTGAGAGTAGAAACCAGAAAGTCCCAAATGCCAGAAAAGTAAGAGGTTAGGCATGGTCCTTGGTTGAGGGATGGCATCACCCACCATCACAAAAATCTTAACTAAGAATTGTCAAGAGAAAATACAGGGACAAAGAGTGGAGCAGAGTCTGAAAGAAAGCCCATCCACAAAATGCCCTACCTGGGGATCTATTGCACATACAGACACCAAACCAGACACTATTGCTGATGCCAAGAAGTGCTTGCTGAGAGGAGTCTGATACAGCTGTCTCCTAAGAGGCTCTGCCAGAACCTTACCAATACATATGGAGACTCCTGCAGCCAACCATTGGACCAAGCACAGGAACCCCAATAGAGGAATTAGGAGGAAGACTGAAGGGGTTTGCAACCCCGTCTGTCAAAAAAGTATCAACCAACCAGATCCCATAGAGCACCCACTATCTAAACCACTAACCAAAGAATGTGCTTGGAGTGATTCATGGCTTCAGCCACATATGTAGTAGAGAACTGTCTTATCTGACATCAATGTGAGGGAAGGCCCTTGGCCATGTGAAGGCTTGATGCCCCAGTATAGGGGAATGCTAGGGCTTTGAGGCATGGTGGGGCTTTGGTGAGGGAACACCCTCATAGAAAGAGGGGGTGAGGGAATAGAGAGTTTGAAGAGTGTAAGTCAGGAATGTGGATAACATTTTGGAATGGAAATAAATAAAATAACCAATAAAAATTTAAAAAATTAAATAATAGGTACACATGAATATAAAATATTGTTTCAAGTACCAATATAGTGACTTTTAATAGCAGTTAACTTATAAGGAGTACAGTCAGCACTGAAGAAATATAGCCTACTTTGTGTACACACACACACATATACATACACAGTTATGTATATACACATATACATATATATATGTACATACATATACACATACATATACATATGCATATGTATACACATATACTTTCAAATATATCCCTGCTATGTTTTGACAATTGCACATATGTGTTTCACATTTACAAACATATATCCACAGGACCACACATGCATATATACACATATATGTGTATGTGATTATAGTTTAACATAGCATATACTAGATGATGTCTGTAGAGTGATGACTCATAGTTAAAGAATTTGACTGGAAAGTAGGCAGGGACATTTTCAAGTTAGAGGATGGAATCTTAGTCATCTCTGCTTTTGGATTCTAACAGCATTTTATGCACAGTAAACATTAACCAAATTCTGCTTAAAGTGCTTACTTTACAGTGAAATGTTGAACTAAACAAAGTTCTTCTTACGTGGAACTCTAAAGCCCAACAATCTGTGCGTTACCCATGTATTCTAACAGGAATTCTGAGGCAATGTTTGTGTATGTCAGAGTGTCTGGCTCCTTTGTAAATGATTGTCATCTGGGGGTAGAGAGGCAGTATCAGAGAAGCTCCTTAGGAATGATTAGCTGGGATTCTAGAACGAAATCGTTTCCTGACTTTTGCTGTGACTCTTGGGTTGAAGGCTTAAGAGAGCAAAGCACAGAACGGCACAGAGATGGTTTTACTTCCCGAAGCATCCAAGTGGTGCGTGTGGAACAATTCAGGGAGATTTTCACACCCAAAGTCTTTCTTTTGAGTACCATGGTTAAACTAGTTCTGCGGGCTATTTTCCTTGTAGGAGGAAAGTTTCTTGGCTTCCAGTCCTCTTCCAGGTGACATCTGCTCTAGCAGCCAGAAGCTAGGTCACAGGCTTCCTGTTTGTCAGCATTCGTGCAGTGTGTGGTCCGGAGGCAAGGAGCAATAGGAAAGGGAGCAGGCAGTGGATTCCTTGCATGTGGGTCGTTTAAGTGATGTCTTCGGGGCTTGGTAAAAATGCAATTTGGTTTCAGTAGTTAGCTGGCAGTTCTGCAACGCATCACCCCAGATTAGGGGCAGAATGAAGTCATTAGGCCCTAATCGAAAGCAGCTAATCAGGAATCAGTGGGAGTGCTACCAATTATTCCCGGCTGGAACCCAAGGAGCTGAAATACCAAAGGCTGGATGAGTAAACGTAATGAAATTAAGCATCAGTGCCATGCAATAGTGCCTATCCTCAAGGATGCTTATGATTCTTCAGCCCATCCTGCCCAATGGAAAACAGAGGCCCAGTGCCAAAAACCCTGGATGATCTGGGTAGCAGCTTTTCAGTTTACTCTGTGTTTCTTGGAATTTGAGATGTTTGTAAAGCAGAGCTTGACATTGGATGCTGGGTAAAAGAAGAGACGTTGAAATTCTTTAGTGGAATAACTCAGTGAGTCTATGATCCTGTACTCAGCACAACAGCTGGCAAAAGGGAGCTGCTATGTTGACAATTGTGGATTTCTTGACATCTACACAAAGCAGAGACTTGAACTGTGTGTTATTTCGTCTAAATTCGCCATACCTTTTCCTGTGGCGTTTAAGTGAAAGTGCTCACGGACTATATTTATTCAACATGATGGTTCTAACTTGTTTCTGTTCCTAGTCATTCACATACACTAAATTACAGCCTTGAAAACCATACAAAGGAGCCTAACAAGCCAAGCTTCTGAGTTGACAGGAAAATCGTCTCCGAAGAGGGATGCATTGTCATGATACTGGTGTCCTGCAAATCTGTGCAAGAACTCAGACGAGAGCTGAGGTCATGATTCTGGGTCTCTCCCTTGGTATGGGCCCTTTGCTTTCTTTGTTAATGGCTGTTCATTCTTAAGTGTTACTGCTCAGTCCATTGAGATTTCTGGAATAATGTATATGTTCAAATTGGGTCCAATTAAAAACTTGTAGAAGTAATTCTAGAGTCTATGCTTGTGACCAAGGTGGTGAGTTTGGGCCATTTGGGTAAGAGAGTCATCCACACAGAAAGGTTTATGATTAAAAAGAGAAGGCTCCTGTGTTTTTGAGTGATACCTGAAGTGATGGTCATTTGAATATAATCTGGGTTTGAAAAGAAATAGAGCAAAGGGTGGTAAGAGACTAGATCCATGTTTGTGTGTGTGATATTATGTTGTAGATGTTTATGTTCATGTTTGCATCTTATTTGGTGCTCAGAATGAGATAGTGGGATATAGAACAACTAAAGATGATAGGCACTGTGTCTGAGGAATGTATATGTGTCTAATGTGTGTATATGTACATAAACAGGTGTGAGTGTGTGTGTGTGTGTGTGTGTGTGTGTGTGTGTGTGTGTTTATAGGAGTTTTTCAAGTTTAGTGTTCTCAATATTTATGAGATCTGTTTAAAGGATCCTTGGGTTTGTGAGGAATTCCAAGGAATGTGCTAATATATGTATTTTCTTTTCCAGTTAGTGTGTGTGTAGCATATGGGATATGCTGCATGGATGTGAGTGTATAGATGTGTATGTGTGTCAGTGCATATGCAGTTGGAAACTAGAGCAGGATGGCAGGTTTCTTTCCCTATTACTCTCAGTGCCAGTGATATGAGATAGGTCCACTCCTCTTGGACTAATGTGGCAATGTTTCAGGTTCTTGAAATCTCCTTCACAGGCATGCAGGGATTTGAACTCAGGTCCTTGTGCTTGCTGAAAAGGTGTTCCTACCTACTGAGCCAGTATAGCCAAGCATGTTCTTTTGATCTGTGCAACAGTTTTTGACATTTCTATTTTGCATTCTGGGGGTCTGAAGATATAGGATGGGCTGTGTTTGAATGGATTTATGTTGTCAGGCCGGCATTAGTGATTTAAACCAGGATAAGAAAAGAAGCATTTCCAACTGAGAGAATTTCTGTGTTCTGGAATGCATGTTTGTTTCGCTCAGAATTGTCGAATAATTTTCAAAACATTTTAAGGGGGATGGTTCTGTGTATCTATATGTTTTTATATATGACAATGGGTGGTGTGTTGTAGGGGATATGTTTATACTTACCACATTAAGGGGGATGTGTAGTATATTATCAAAATGGAACATTATTACTAATAAGATGTTTAAGTGTGTCAGTGAAAGCTCATCTATGAATAGGTTCTTATGTATATTTATTTTTGTGCAATGTTGATAGTATCATAAAAACACATGAAATAACTAAGGTCAAGAGGAGAAAATATGTCGTCTTTTCTTAGGTTTTAGCATTAGAAAAGAGACCTTAAGAGAAGTAGCATTTGAAAAGCAGTCACCTACAAAGCATTGGATTATTATTTTTTCTTTAACTAGATCAGTGAACAAAGGTGGGGAGAAAGGGCACACATGTCTTGTGGTGACAAAAACCCAAATCGATAGGAAAAAAAAAAATAAAAGCATAAAAATGAGCAGTCGTAAGAAAAGCAATGGGAACTGTATTGTGTTAGAAATTATTTTTTCTTGCTTAACACTGGCCCTATTGTAGCATCTTCTTTAGCACCCCCATCCCTAGTGTCCCTTGTGCCCCATGACTAACTATGGCTTATGATGGACAAAGCAGCAAAAGATTTTCATCCTCTTTTCTTCACCATTTAGGAAAAGGAAAAAAGAAAAAGACTTAGTGTGACCTCCCTCTGGGAAGGGACAGAAAATGAGAGGGGGAAGTCAGAGTGAGTCAGAAAAGAAACCCAGGGGTGCTCCTAGTTCCCCAACACCCTTTCAAAGTATATCTCCTAATGCCCCAGTTTATATACAAGCTCACTGGGTTTGTGAAGTCCACTAGCTTAGTTCTCTGTGTCTTTGCAAAATACAATGGAGAGATGAGAATATGGGCGTTGCTACTCGGTCACATCAGTGGCAGTTTCTCAATAGCTTAACCTCTCAGTCATCATTCCCTGTGTTCTTTCTCTGACTTCTGCAGTGGATCCTACACTACTGTTGCTTCTAAGTATCAGGATGGTTCTAGCAGAACCACTAGCAGTGTTTGATGAATACAGATGCAGAATTCTTTTTGCCTTGCTATTGAAAGGCTGGGTCTAACTGCGTCCTTTTGAAACTGTGCTGAAAATTGTGACTTATTTGACCAAGAGACATCATTTTCTGCACTGCAGAGGGGTATCTCAAAAGATGCCTGTGTCCGCTACATAGGGCTTTTTGTCCTCTGAAAAGCAAGTCACTACTACGAAGAGTCAAGATTACATGAGAATATTGCACTGGGTGCTCTGGGAAGCACTCTGCTCTGTTTCTGGAGGTGAGACATCTGACTGACAAACATTTCACTATCCAAGTGACTTCCAAGTTCAAGCAGGGAATGAGTGAAGAGGACATTTTGGATTGGATGCTTGTGCTAGTATTCTCCAGATCAGCAACACATGGCGCTTCTCTTTTCTTATATCTGAAATAAATGTTTGCTGGCTGTCCTATTTCTGGAGCAGCTCACTTTATATCATCAGCCAATGGAAAAGCAAGAAACACCTATTAAATGTTGAGCCACAGTTAGCTCGTCAGAGATCTCTTCTGGGGCTCTCTACTTGCATCTTTACCTACTTATCTATATTTGTGTTTTTGTCTCTCTGGGGTGGCAAATACTAAAATGCATATTATGACAGAAAGCCTTGAGGCATAGGATCCGAAGCCATATCAGAGCTAAAGAGCAGCACTGAAAGTGGGTACCATTGTTTATCATCTTGTGTCCACAGTATCTCTGGACATAAAATACCTAAGACCTCAATTCATAGTTCAGTAAGAGAGAAGGCAAGGAGCTAATATGTTAATGAGGTTCAAGGCAGTCATAATGAAATACAGGATCTTTGAGCCTCGCAATGACCTCTTAATCTTTTTGAGAATTGTATGCCATACAAATTTTTATAGCTACAAGATGAGCCCTAAAAAAATAAGGAAATGTTATTGAACAAAGAAAAAAAACTAGACATTCTATGCAACTATGATCAAAGAGATAAAGTGGCCCAAGAGGAGAGTTTTCCCAAGGACAGGCACAGAGATGTCTAGAGTCAAGAGAAGTAAGAAACATTTACATTCAACTTTGAATCCAAGTTGGAGTTGTTATTACAAGATCAATAGCTTGGTATAAAAAGGTTAAAAACAGTTATTCCAGATTATCTGTATTTTAGAGTAATACTCTGGGGCCTCGAGAATGATCAGGAATAAAAGTGGAGAAATGGAAGATTTTCCAATACTCTAGAGTAGAGCAATGGTGGTTTGAACCAGAGGCATTGCCTTGAGCACTGGAGAGATGCAGTGAATAAGAAGGAGGGACCCAGGTGACAGCCGGCCTTAGATAGATACAAGCCAGTAAAGTATAAATGTGCCCCAATACTGATAAGTGACAGGTCATGTTGATATACTTTACATCCTGAAGCAGGACAATGTTGAAGAAGAGGTTTTCTTGCCTTGGGAAGATGAGGAGAATGAGTTTCACAGAAGGGCAACAGATAGGATAAAGGGTTCTGTCAAATTGGGGGACAAAATAGGTTTTGTTTACCCTAGGTTTTAGACTGTAGGACCACAGGAGCATTAAGCCAAGCAGGACATTGCAGGCATATGCTATCTGTGATTGAGACTGAACTTTAATGGTGGTGAACCCTATCTGACATAATTAGGCTGATATTAATATAACGTGTTTCTAGAGTGAAATTGTCAGAAGAGCAGGGGATGGGGGAGGTACTCTATGAGACTTCAGAAAAGCAAAGATAGAAGCTCTTTTTTTTGTGGCTGGAAATGAGTCATTTGTCAGCAATGCCAAAGAAGTGCTGTCAGCTCTTCAAGAGAGATGATGGGACACCCTGGGAGGAGGGCTGGTGAAGGTGTCAACTTCCAGTCACCAAGGGCCATGTGTGGGGTAAGAAGTGTCAGTCACATCACATGCCTGCCCTGACCTGGGTTAGAGGGAAACCAGGGTCACAATACAGCCTTACTTTAGCCTTGTAACCAAGGAACAACTGTTACCTGCCTCTGTCAGGAGAGAACTGACAGGCACAGAGAGTTCAGAGCTTTAATTTCTCAGGGGATTTTCAGTTTAAAAGAACAGTAGGAGGGCAACATTTAGAAAAAAAAAAGAAAGAAAGAAACTCAGTGGCTTGTGGATGGGTAGGAGCTGGTTCTGAGCAAAGGCTTCCCTAAGGTCACTGAGAAGGACCACTGAGGTCAGAATCTTCTTGTTACCCACTTGGTAAGCCTAGCTGCTGTCTCTAAGTCCAGAAAGCTTGCAAGTAATCCCGGGAAATGTCAACCTGCCACAGCCATGAGGTCTCAGCTATTTAAGACACTGTTTGACCATCTATTCTAGCACATGGGATACTTGTTTGGGCTCTGACCGTGGGCGTCTCTATGGACACTTCCTGTTTTCATTGCTTCTGCTACAGCCCTCACTGCCTCCACTACAATTTTTTTTATGTGAAACTTTCCCAGTTCACCATGATTTGCCAGGCTTCCTTTTATTTCTAGCAACCTCTAGAGATCCAGTCTCAAGCAAGCAGCACAACAAGCATGCCACGATTGTGGTAAAGTTCATATTTTGTCTAGTAAATCATATTTCTACCTCCCAGGACTGTGATTTGGGTAAAATGGTCAGTGAGTCTCCACCCCCAGCAGCTTGAATAGCACAACCTGGTATTATAGAGGCTATCTGGGAGGGAGGCAAATTCCCACTCAGCTCTTACCTTGATCTCCATTTATCCTACAGCCAATGTGTTCAGTGTCTTCATCAACCGTCTTAGTACCGAGACAACTCTTCTTTGTTTTCTGCTTTCCCTGCATTTGCTTTTTTCAGTGTCTTGAACACAGTGACATGCGTGTGTCATTCTTCTTTGTTAATGCCTGTTTACCCATCCTTTAGTTCAGTCTAAATATCCCTTCTTTAGAGAGGTGGTCCCTGAACCTTGTCTAACTGTAACTTCCTTACATATACATTTTGTTGATGTCCAAAAACTTTGATTTGTAATTTTTACAGCTGATTTTGTTATATTGTTGATATTATAACCTCTGTCCTCTTTAACTACATTCAGCCAGAATATGTTTCTTGGGGTTGTTCTGACCATTGTATCTTTATTATAAAAACAACACCTCGTATAGGTGCTACACAAATATTTGCAGAATGAATAAACATATGCTTATGGGAATCAGAAAATGAACAGTATTACTTCAGCTACTTTGATAATCAGAAAAGGTCTGCCCTTCACACACCAGATACCACAGAAATACCAACTAGCATGCAAAAGAAAATCAAGCACACTTACCAACCACTTTTCCATGATGTTTATCATTGCTTCTCATTCATGCCTTCAGCTGCAGGTGGCTTTGAGAGGTGAAAGTTACAGAATACTCTACAATAGACCACTGGATCTTAACATCTCAATAAGTGCTTGTTGAAATACAGAACTCTGAAGCCCCAGTCCCCAGTACCTCTAATTTAGAAGGTTCACAGTGAGTTTTGAGAATTTACATATCTGGGGAGCTGGGGAGGTAACTCAGCAAGTAAACCTTTATGCAAGTTTGGAAATTTGAGATTGGTTCTCTAGCAACCACAGCCAGATAACGGTTATGCTCCATTCATTGTCCCAAAGGAACGGTATCTGCCTTTCTTTCTTTCTTCCTTCCTTTATTTCCTTCTTTTCTTTCTTTTCTTCCTTTCTTCCTTCCTGCCTTTCTTCCTTTCTTTCTTTTGTTCTTTCTCTTTTTCTGTTTTTCTTCCATTCCTTCTGTGGCTTTTAGTCTTAGCTCTCAGGATACTTGACAAGGTCCTTCAAATTACAGCAATAATGAGTAATTACAGTTCATTATATTAATTTTCCAAAGAAAAGTTTCATTTTATTAATATCATCTGATTCACATTTGATGTCCAGAGAACAAGCATAACTAATAGTGATCAATCTTTATAGATTATCTTCTGATTGGAACATGCCTTCACAAATTGTTGATGTGTGTCATTTAAGAAGTCTGTAGGACATTTTATGGCATGAGAGCTTAATAGAAATTACTTTTTCATTGTTTCAAATCAACTGCATGTATGGGATTAAAGAGTATGTTGATTTAATTCTGTTTATAGTAGTGGTTATTTAAATGTCTGCAATTTATTAATTTTCTTACTGTTATGTATATGAGTGTGAGTATGCATATATACCATGTTCATATCTGATAGCTTTAAAGGTCAGAAGAAGTTGTCAGAGACATTAGTACTGGGGTTATAAATAATTATGAGCCACCAAGTGAGGGATGGAAATGGAATCAGGGTCCTCTGCATGAGCAACAAGTGATCTTAACTATCGACCCAACTCTTCAGCCCCTGTACTGGTTGAGTTAGATTGTCAATTTGAGTGTACCTGGAATTAACTACAAGACATGCTGCAGCATGTGTTGGTATAGCATCTCTGTGTAGGAAGGATTAAGAGATGGGGGAGGTCTTCCTCTTGAGTGGTCACAGCCTTGAAGGAGCAGCTCATATATAAAGTCTTTTGAAAAAAATCAATGCTGCTTGCTTGCCTTCACTTATAAAAGTGAGTGCTTCTCTCTCTTTGGTGTTACTGCTGCTTCTGCTGCTGCTGCTGTCACCTTTCCATGTCATTGGAACTCGGATTTCAGAATGTCTGTCTATGTACTTCGGACTAGCAGCTCTCCAGGACTCCTCAGAAATTTTAATGCCACATTGAGACTTCTGAGGCATCCACCCTTGTAGACTAAGTACTGACTAAGTTCTCAACCTCCCCATCATGCAGACAGCATTGCTGAATAATCAGTCAGTATCTTTAAGCAAGTCTTCCAAAACCACTTTGGTCATGTATTGTTATATGCCCTCTGTTCATCTGGAGATTCCTGACTATTGTCACATCTATGTTTGAGACAGTGAACAGATTTACTAGTGGTATGTGGAAAAATCAATGCATTTGTATGTAAACACATACATATTTAAAAATAGCATGCATATAGATTTGGAAAGATGTATGTGTGTGTATATGTATATATATATATATACATATGTATATATATATGGAGATATGGATATAAATGTAGCAAACATAATTATGTGTATATATCTAGTATATATCTATCTACCTATTTATCTGTCTTACCTAAACTCAATGTTTTCATAGTGCCTATGCGAATTAAGTTTTCTTCTGTTTTGTTCTGTAAAATAGCACAAATTACAAAAAGCATTACATCATCTCATATACATGTGAAAACTATATATTATATATAACTCAATGTTGGCATATGCCTCACTCTCGTTTACTAAGACTTTAGTAAAATTTTAAAGGAATGGCTTCTGAAATTTCTAACTGAAATCTACTAGGCAGGTGAGTGATTTTTTTTCCTCCGTGGTAAAGGCATCAGGGAATTTACTAGGCTGATTTAATTTGGAGTCACACCCATACTTTTCTCAATATCGCCCTTAAATCTCTAGCTGAACCCTGTTAGAAATTGATGAAATGTCCTGCCCTGTGTCACATACACACAGAGTTCAATTTCAGAATGAGACTCTCATTGATAGCCTGATTCCTACTTAAGGAAAATCCAGTGTACTCCTTCCTCTTGATCTGCACAATTGCTTCGGCCAGACAGAAATGGGGACTAGTGCACAGAGCAGATGCTATGATCAATAGACCTAGAACATAGAGATCATTATTGTTTGTGGAAAGATTAAGCAAAGGGTGAATCTAGAAGTAGTCATGGGCTAAAGTTAGGATCTTGGAAATGGCAGAGTAATAGACTGCAATCTGAGCCTGTCACTGGCAACCATGACATACGTTTGAGTAACGTCAGTACTCACATTGCAGCTACTTGGAGTGGTTGCCAGATGGAAATTACACACCTCTAAAACATGAGGAGACAGCACTTCTTTTCGAATTATGTGTAGTTGCCCAAACACCAAGCAACTGAGTAATTCTCTAAAGAATTTCAGGATAAGGATTTAGGACCTTCATAAAGCTGCTTTGAGTGGTCTTCACCATCTCAACATCTTCTCCATGCGTCTTCTCTGATTCTACTTTCTCATTTCAGCTACTCCAGAATCCCATGGAGTTTGTCTAGAGTGTAACAATCTGCAGCTTGACTTAAAGCTATGTCCTCTCCAGGCATGCCAGGCTTGATGGAATTAATGGGAAGGATGTAAGAGGCTGGTATTTAAATATACCAGTATTAGTTTGCTCAACCTGGGATTTGCTTCTCAAGAAAAGAAAAATGGGTGTGGGGAAAAGAGTATGGAAGGGAAGGAGAGAGAAGGAAGAAAAACAGATTCGGCTTAATTTTTTTTGTTATTTGATTCAATTTCATTCTTTCCACCCTACCTTCTTAATGCTAATAATGTAATGATAATATAAATAGTATAATTAATGTAATAGGATATATAGCTATAGTATATGGTGTACTATAGCATAAGCAGGCCATAAAGGGGTGGGTTTTAAAAAGGCAAAAGTTTGAAATACACATAAATCAGTATCCTTAATATTAATGTTAAGACAAGGGAAGAAACAGTGATTGTTAGGGAAAAAGATGAAGAGAGTGGGGGATATCATCATGGAGGTATGGTGAGGTATGGCAGGGTAAGGAATGCCTCTAGGGGACCCATGGTGGGAATTGCTTTCCTCTGAGGGAACAGCCATATGAGGTATAGGTAGTGTAGAATAGAGTTTATTCAGGACATGGGGAGGGGAGTTAAGAGGGTAGTAGGGGCAGACAGAGAGAAAGAGAGGGGGGGAGTGGAGTAGAGAAGTAGAGGTGAAGTTGAGCATGAGTGGAGAGAGAGGGAAAGGGAATGGGGAGAGGAGGGACAAAGCAGGTAAGAGGAGGAAAAGAGCAAGGGAGCAAGAGGGAGAGGAGGGGCAAGCAGCCCCCTTTAGAGTGTCAGGTAACTGGGGCAGAGCATGCCTGGCTGTTGCCAGGTAACTGTGGGGTGGGGTTTACAGAATCCCAACAGTAACTAAAATTCATTATCTTTGACCAACAAAATAAACAAACCCTAACTGTGAAGTTAAACCTCTTAAGAAATTGATTACTCTGATCACTCACACCTTTCTGTTGTGTTTATTCCTGATTTTTTAGTAAATTCTAATACATCTGTACAGTTTGTGTGTGTGTGTGTGTGTGTGTGTGTGTGTGTGTGTGAACCAGTACAACATTTTAATAACTGTCAGATAATTTTAATAGGTTTTCTAGGAAGCAAATATTAAAAGCAAGCTACCAGTGGGAATAGGGAAAATCCAGTTTGAACTGTTTAAAAAACTGACATTATTCAAGAGTTCCTAAAAGCTATTTAGCCATACCCAATAGCTTGCCAGCAATACATAAATCCTTCTTATTTCCATTGAGAACTTCATATCTCAGTAAATCTGTGTGTACTAAGATGAAATTTATAAACGAACACAGTATAAATCACAATGTAAGAAATTTAAAAATATTTATAACATTCGGCAACTGAACTAAATAGGGGGAAAATGTATCTGAAAGTTTAGATGAGTATTACATAAGTCCTGTTCAATGCAGACACCACTAGTGGGTTACAGCATTTTTCTACTGAAACAGGAAATGGGATTAAGATCTTTCTCTCTGTTCCAAGCAATTGAATCGATCAGTCTCAATTTTGCAAGCTGTCTTAAATTTAATATTTAAGTTTTAACTTTTAAAGTGTATGGAATATTGTGCCGAGAGAGAGAGAGAGAGAGAGAGAGAGAGAGAGAGAGAGAGAGAGAGAGAGAGAGAACAAAGTCCTCTTCAACAATACTTTTCTGTTCTTTCACAATTTCACCCTTAAATTGGTGTTTTTTCAATCAGCCCCCTGTCTTCCTGACTCCCCATTCTGTGAATGGTACTGGTGCCTCTCTCAGTAGGAGATGCCAAGTAAATGAAGCTTGCTCCACAGGAAACCCTGTTTGGCAATTCTAACAAGGCTTGAAGAATGGATTTTCTCATTTAAAACAAGGGAAGCTGCCTATCTGGTGCATTTCCAATTTCTGGGCACCAATCTTAAGGGCTCCTCTACTTGAACAAAACATAGAAGCATGAGGAAAACAAATAAAAATCAAATACTTGGTAATGGTGCGATTAAACATTCATCTTGACTACAGGAGATAAAAATTCCATTTCTTGAAGCGCATTTCCTGGGCTGATGGGCTGGCTGTCTTTACAGTTTTTCAGAATTCCTTTTCTAGATGGGACTTACCAACTCAGTAGCTTCTACCTGGGGTCTGCAACCTGTCACACTCATTTCTCTTCAGGTGATCATGCTAATAATCTATCAATTCTATTCAACCTTCCCTACTTTCAGCTCCTTCCTTGAATTAACTCAGTCAATCTGTGCAAGCTATCTAGAAAATGTAACCCTAATAACTTTCAACAAGCAGAAAGAGAGGTCAGGTTGTTTACACAAACCTCCACTGTGGTAAGTGGCTCACAGTGCTTTTTAATCCTTGTAATCTGTTTCTAGGATCAAAGGTTGTAGTCATTAGATCCTCTAAACTACTTCATGGCCCTCTCTTTCCTCCCTATTTCCCATCTAGCCTTATCCATCTTTTCTTTGTTTGTTTGTTTGTTTTATCTTCTCTCTCACTTTTGTCTCTGTGCATTGCTTTACCATCTTACAGTATTGTTAAAATTGCTCTTCAGTTCTAAATAGAATTAAGCTTCTTAAGTAGCAGGTTTTTTTCCTTCTTGGTTTATTTTCATTCTGTTCTGGCATTTAATATTTTGGCAATAGATTGTTCTTATGTTTTTGCCTGCCACATGCATCCCAGAAGCCATTGCTGGAATTACATGTGTGCCTTTATTCTGCATTTCGGCATTTTCTCTGTGTACGTCCAATTATGTGAATCTATATGTTACACACACTATAATAAAAGATATACATACGTGGTATCTGCACATGTTCATTACTAGCTAACAGTTTGGGGGTTTAGGTGCTGCTGGATTTTGTTTCTCAACCATAAACAATGTTTCCAATGCTATCATCATCCCCTAGAGAAGACCAATAAAATTTGACTCATGAAGGGAGAGAAGGGGAAAAAAATACAGTAGGCTATAGTAATATGGGGAGAAAATGAAAGAGATTTAGTGCAGCTATCAGTAGACCGTTGTGCTGTCTTTAAGAGTCTGTTGAAACAACATAATAAAAGGTAATAAAGATTGGATTTATCGCTTACCTGGTGGAAATGGCTTCCTGTTTGTATCCTGCCCATTTGCAGCCTGTGTTTGTCTTAGATGTGGGGACTTTTCTTTCAGGTCCCACTGTTACAGTCTCCTTCCTTGAATATAGGAAGCACCAGTGGGGATCCAGGTAACATGGACAGATAAAGGCAGCATGTTTTGTGATTGAATGACCCAGTGTTTCTTTTGAATGGCTTTTGTATCTGGATCAGACATCTCACCCTGGCTACTAGAAAAGAGGAGAGAAACCAAATCCTAAACATGCCAGATCCCACAAGGTTTGATGTTTCAACACCTTCATGTTCAAATAAATCCCTGTAACACTCCCAATCAGTACACATTATGCTTCTGATAGAAAGATGGCATCCATACCTCAGGGGAGAGGCTAAGTCAAATTGTAGAAAGACAAAGAGGCAATGATTACCTTCAAAAGTTCTCGACTGTGATTTGAAATAAGGTCAGGACATAATTCAGTCTCCTGAATTTATATTGCTTTCTCTTAACCTAGTCTAGCTATTTGCTATTTATCAATTATAAAAGGGAAAGAAAAAAAATGAATGTCGAAGTTCACAATCTAATTAGCATCCGGTAAGAGACATACAACATTTTAGTCTCTCTGGAGTTCAGTTTTTCAGTTGTGTGAATGAGGGACATTAAAGAAACTGCTAGCCTGGTCACTCTATGATGAGATGGAAGGTTGTTTGGTGTGTGTGAATAAGAAGGGGGATGGGTATTGAGAGGCATCTTGAGGAGTCCAGAGCTGAGAATAAGAGAAGCAGACTTGTGCAGGGCTGTCTCCTATAGAGGCAAGAGAGCACAGGGAGTGTGAGGCAGTAGAACAGAGGAGAATAGTGTACTCAGTAAAACAGCAGGAGATAGGGAAGAGAGCATAGCTAGAATGAGGTACCAAGAAAGCAGAGAGAATAGCAAGAGTTTTAGGAACTATACTGAGTGATAGGCAGGATGAGCAGCTGCAGAAAGAGAAGCCCAGCCGGTGAGGTGGAGGGAGTTTAGGATACAGGACGAGGTGAGAACAATAAGGATGCTATCACCGACTTTGAAACTCATAAAGAGTCCCTGTGAAGAGAGACTGGGAGAGCCCAGAAGCTAGCATTGACTTTCACATGCTGGGAGATGCCACAGATCTATGTCATTGGAGAGACATAGATCCCCAACACAGTCCAGCTTGAGCTCCTTTTGGGACACATGGACTACCTCTAAGACTTAATGTTCCCGTCTTTTCATTGATGATAAAGGCAAGGTAATCTTTGCCTACTTTGAAACTTAAATTCCCGGGTCTAGGAAGGCAGAGAGGCCAGGAACCTAGTGCGTTAGAGAGGGGAAAGAAGGTCAGCCAATGACAAAAACTGGGAAAATTTCATCAGGAAAATCTGGTTTGCTGAGCCTGAAGAGACACGAAGCTACCTCAGGATTACGAGAGGGATGGAGTCTAGTAGGCTGAGGAAATGGAGGAACAAAGTACTCAAGGAACACGGAAAGTTCTCCATGTTGTGGTTCCTAGCAGGATATAGTTCCCAAGCTAGGTCTCTTCGGGACAGGTTTGACACCAGATGTATTCGAGGGAACATTGCAAAGAAGCTGTCAACATGACCACTCCATTATCAAGAGGAAGGTGTTTACTATAATACGGGAGAGAAAATAGTTACAGTCATCTAGAGGAGGACAGAAAGAGAAACAAACTGAACACGATCAAGGCTCTCAGTGACAAGCAGGAGAGCATGAGAGAACATGGCAGGGAAGAATAGTGGATGTAGACAGGACAAAAGACAGCCTACAGGAGAAGCGAGCAAAATGACACTGTAGGCGGTGGAGTGACCATGCCGGTTATGAGGATGAGTAGCTGGGGAGGGAAGGGTCGACTGTCTAGTGTAGACTTTGAAATGTAAGGCATGTGTTGAGGAATCCTGAAGGCTAACAAGGCCTTTCCCATGTTCCTTGCTGCCAGTGTTATGTTCTAATTTTCTTTTCTTTTTTGGTGGGGGGTGTAGAGGTAAAGGAAATGAGACCTTTTGGAGAATGGGAAACCCCATTTCAGAAGTTCCTGTGGAATGGTGGCTTTTATCTAACAGGCAGAAGCAGAATTCTTTTTGTAATACCTCTTAACCAAATTTATGGATATATGGACTGCCTGAGACCAACACACACACACACACACACACACACACACACACACACACACACATACTCCACACGCACGCACAAAACGAGACTTTGTAGGTTCTGTTTTGTCTCTGATATTCTACGTCAAGGATTAGTGGGATCCCATGTCTGCTCTGCCACGGGGCAAGGCCAATGGGGAGGTAGGGACGCTGGAAGTTTGACCTGCTTTCCCCAGGCCATCACCATCTCCAGGCTGTAGGGAAGCCGCAGGACACTTCTCAGGGGTGGGAAAGCATGCCTGAGGTTTCAGGAACAGAAGCAGCTAGATCAGGCATCCCTGACCTGTAAGGAGGCTGGGGTCATCTGGTTCTCAGGCTCTCCAGCATCCGGGTGCTGACAGATGCCACGGAGTAGCTGAGAACCGAGTAGGGTCCCACGAACTAGATCTAGCCCTGAGCAAAGGAGGAAAGAAGGGGAGCTATGGCCTGCCCCACAGGGAATAGATTCCCTGGCTTGACTCTGGACGGCTTGGTTTGATGGTAGCCATGGCTGGAAGCACAGAGAAGCCTTTTATGAGAGATTAGAAAGCATCTCTTTAGGCAAAGAAAGGCTTCTCTGTGGCTCCAAACAGCAGATCCCAATGAAAAGAGACAGTCCATAGTTTTAAGACATCTATTGTCATGGTTGAAGGTGGATGAGTGAAACTGTGCCCCACTTCTCAGGGTAGACCTGAGATTAAATACATTTTGCAGGGAAGAGTATTTGGAAAAGAAAGGTTATTGGCTAAGCCTCTGGCCCTTTACCTACCCCATTAAAATGAATACCTGTCTTGAGACTTACCTGACCTGTGGTCCCATACTCTACTAGTGGACAGGTTTGGGGTGTTGCCCTAATGTGACTGATGGCTACAAATCTAATGGAGGGCTGTGGCTAGTGACAGGAGCCTAGTTTCTCAGGAGTCAGGCAAAACACCTACTGTACCTTTAGGGTCACGGGGGCTTCTAGCCTTAGTTAAACCAGCTGCCTTTCATGGTTCTACACTAGGCCTTGTCAAGAAAAATGGCAGAATACCAGTTTGGATTTAGGTTTATGATAGCAGGTCCATGAATCACATCTTTCTTTTAGAAAATGACATATATATGTATATATATATATATATATATATATATATATATATATATATATATATATATATACTCATATATATATATATACACACACACACAAACACAAGTATACACATACACACACACACACACACACACACACACACACACACATACATACATATACATACGCACATTTGTATAATTGACCCAGCAAAGCAGCTGTGAAAGAGCAAGGTAGAAGGCTCAACCATTTTGTTAACAAAAACTTTTAATGGTTACCCCTTCATCTCTTCCTTCTGAATAGTAGTTGAAGCCAAAAAAAATTAGGGTGTTCTGGTGGGAAAATAGATTTGTGGCCACATAGTTTTAACAGTGAAGAGAGAACATGCCAGCAGCAAACTGCTGTAGTCAGATTATGAATCATGACAGTGTAGCAAATGAAAGTCTGAGGTCAAGATAGACAGCCCTGTACAATCTTACAGATGCCATCAACACAGAGGAGCATCCAGGCCAAGGTTGTACTACCTCTCAGAACAAGTCAGTTTGAGAAGCATGGGATGAGAGCTTTGGTGTTTGAGGTGATGAGTGGCAGAATCCTCTAAGGACATGGACCCTTTTTCTGTACTGGTTAGAAATCCTCACAATGGAAGTCACACCAGTACAATAATGGAGAAGACAATGCTGTCACAGAGTGGTTCTCATTTGGAATTTGGTCCCCTTAATAAATTGTGAAACTGAAGTTACAATGGGAACTTTGAGATCTTGGAGGATCTCCACATTTCCTGTCCTCTTTATTTTCCATCATCTTCAGTTTTTCTTTACTTTCTCTTTTTTTTTTCCTTTCTCTTTTTTCTTTCTCCATTTTCTTTTTTCTTTCTTCTTTTCTTTTACTATATCACCTGGCTCCCTTTGATTTTCTATTCCTTCTTTACTCTTATCTATTTTTTTCTGCTTCATTTTCTTTCCCAACCATTCTTTGCTTTGCCTGTTTTCTTTACATCTTTTCATGCCTCTATTTTCTACTCCATTTGCTTTTATTCTTTTAAAATGAGTGTCTTTTTACTCCCTTTTCTGCCATTCTAGTATGCCTTACAGTAACCTTAGACTTTCTGGAAAGAAAATAAGATTATATACTGGGATATGTGAAATCCTTGCGATTTCATTGTTTAAATGCCATCTTCATGAACCTCTATGTTTTCAACATCCCAACTAAGTTAAAAATTTTAAAGCTAAACATGAGTACAGGGTAAGGGGGTGTGTTCATTAGGTATTTAGGTATTTATTGCCATGACAAAATACCATGACCAGAATAATTTTGTGAAGGAAAGGTGTTATTTTATTTTACAACTCTCAGTTCATATTGCGTGACTGAGAAAATTTAGAGTAAGAATTCAAGGCAGGAACTTAGAGGTAGGAAACAAAGTAGAAGCCACAGAGTAAAGTTGCTTCTTGTCATGTCCCTTTTGGCTTTCTCCATCTGTTTCTTATGCATTCCAGGATTTCCCCCTCTGGAATGGCAACAGCCATAGTGGGCTGAAGCCTCCCACAGCCTTCTTTAATCACAAAAATTCTCTGTAGCCTTGCCCACACAAAATCTGGTGGAGGTATTTTCTGAAGTGAGATTCCCTTTCACACATAATTCTAACTTTGTCAAGTTGACAAAAAAAAAAAAAAAAAAAAAAAAATCAACCAAAGCAAAGGACCCTTTAGTAGAAGATCTGAGGTTAATTTGCAAATATGATTGAAATCCAAATAGGATGTGGAATCATATATCAGTGGTCAAATGTCCAAGCTATAATGATTATCTAAGCTATAAAGGAAGATTGAAACTTCAAAGACTCAGGTGTAGTTTGTAGTGACAAGCTTGTAAATTACTCTTGTCTGCACTAGGGTTTTGCTGGAATACCTGTCTGTCTGTCTGTCTGCCTGTCTTTATATGGATGTGAGACTAATAATATGTAAGGTAGACTTCTATGAAAGGACATTAGAAATTGCTAGAATTTCAGTCTTATAAAATATGCTTTTTCATTGCTACTGTTTTTCCATTCATAAAATGTATATGAAAAAAATTATAGCATTTCTCAACCACATTAATCACAATTTCCAAATCTTCAATAGAAAACTACTTTATCATGAGTATTACATGGAGCGCCAGTGCTAGTTCCTTGGTTTTACTGGGTATGCATGTAATTTCCATGGAGTTTTCTACCACTACAATTTAAGATATAAACAACTATTTTTTTCTAATTCCCTTTATATTGAGTGAACCAGTAGCCAATAAAGTCTCCAAAGGTTTGCATTGCAGATACTTTCTAAGTAACTATTTGATTCCCGAGCCTAAGAGAAGCTACTATGCCTCGTGCAAAACTTTTGGTTTGCATCTTTATAGAGGATTTTAACCATGTCTGGGTCTCCCTAGTTAACAATAGTCTTTTTTTTTTTTTTTTTTTCTGAGCTTTGCCAGCCTGTCAGTGACTGAACTGTGTCTCAGTTGAGAAGTGGCATGTGAAATGGGTTGTGATGAGCAATCCTCTCATTTATAAGCAGAGCAAAATTTGGTTGTCAGAACTTCAAAGGGCTTTATATACTTTATATACTATTGGGAGAGGTCAGTCACCAATGAGAAAAAACAATAACAAACAAAAACAAAAGAAACCAAATGACCAAGCATAAAATAAGACATAGGGATGGGCATGTTATGTTTCTCTTAGTAATTTAGTCATTCTTCACCCAAACTGTAGACTATCCTTTCTATACATAGGCACATATTTCCATATAGAACCAATTCCAAATGGTATCTTCTCGTTGATGTTTCTTTGACAGCACAGTCATATTCACAGGAAAACCCACCAGATCCCAAGCATCCCAAGGTCATGATATTTTTTTCACTGTGTATATATATTAAACTGAAACCTGTGCTTTCATGACACACTTTCTTCTACAATGAGGCCTTTCACTATCTTTGCAAAGTGTTATTTCATGTCTGTGTTAGCCTATGCCTTTTTATAGATGTTTTAACCAGCACTAAGTGGAGTAAAAGTCAGATTGCATGACTGCTTGATGTTAGATCAGAAGAGCAGTACTGATATCTGAGGCCCAAGCCTCAGATAGACAATGGGTGCTGAGCCCCAAATTTAGTTTTCCCAGCTAGGTTTCTGAAGAATCATACAGAGCAGTAGACAAATAAATTGAAAGAGTGTTTTAGCTTTTAAATCATGGGGGAGGGGAGTAGAATGATGCTGTCAACCTTTGGATATAGCTGTAAACTTAAATAACATTTAAAAGTACCTGGCAGTGTCTGACATTTAGAAACCATTTAATGAATATGACTGCTTCCTCTTCTTCTAACTGTAGTAATTTTAATGATTCATTTGTCTTATATTTTACTAGAATTATTGCTCTCTCATTGCAAGAGTTGAATAGTATTTAAATTACATTGGCTAGTACACACACACACACACACACACACACACACACACTCACACACACACATACACACACACACACACACACACACACCATAAGTATATAATACTTTTAAAATAAGCATTCAAATCAATAGAGGTTCTAGACTGACACTTGATATCGCTATGTTCCTTCTAATTGTAATCTTTTTTTTCATTCTTAAAGAATTATTTTATCTTCTGATGGTGGTCAACTCAGGAGGACTTGGAAACAATTTACGAATTCTTAAAGAAAGTATGGGGAGGAAAATCGCTTACCTCTCATGTCAACAACCTGTATAGCAGGGCTTTCAATAGAATAGATCACCCCAAGGCAATGAGGAATTACCCAGAGTCAGAGCACTATATGCAGAGCATTCTGTGAGCTAGTGACTGCCCTAGAGGTGGCAAGGGAATTCGAGTGACATTTTCCATCAGCGCTGCAGAGACTGATAGCAAATAGGCACTTTTTTTTTTTTTTTTTTTTTTTTTTTAGTTTACATCTTTCATGATTTATTTATTTGATTTTATGCTTATGAAGGTTTTCACTGCCGGTGCAGATGAACAGCATTTGCATCCCTGGCACAGAGGGTAAATGAGTTCTTTGGCTGTTCTGGAAACATAGTTGTAAATTGCTGTGAGCCCCCACTTTGGTGCTGGAGTCTGACCTCAAGTCTTCTTGAAGAACATAGTGTGCTTTTGACATCTGAACCATCTTTTCAGACACCCAGATTTCATGTTCTCAACTCTGGTGCTAAACAACTTCAACTTGTAGCATTCTTCAATCTGCAACAAACCTTTTGGCTTCAGGGTTCTATTCGGTAATCATTGTGTAAGGTGGTTAGAG
Organism: Micromys minutus; assembly: GCF_963924665.1. Lineage (NCBI taxonomy): Eukaryota > Metazoa > Chordata > Mammalia > Rodentia > Muridae > Micromys > Micromys minutus. Next base: position 12,627,585 of record NC_137963.1, on the reverse strand, counting down.
GTGTCCAGATAGAGGATTGTAAGTCCAGTGCCCTGGTGCATGGGCCACTTGTGAAGAGCCTACCTTGCTTCCTTCAGCAGTGCAGAGAACAATAATAGGTCTGTGTCAGTGGAGGAAAAGTATTGATCAGGAGCTGAAATTTAAGTGTAGTTTTAAAGACGATTGCTGGTCCATGACTAATTGTCTGAAGGAGCTTGCAAGAGATTAGGGGATATGGAGATTGGGAAAAAGCCTTCAGAGACAATAAGCACAGAATGCAGAAGGCTAGTGAAGCAAAAATGTAGGTTCATAAATCCGTAAGAGCATAAACACTGCGTGAGAAAAGGTTATGGTGTATTCACAAAAATCCCTGATATAGTTCAGAATTAGCACCTCAAAAGGTATAGAATGGATTTCTCTCTTTTTATGTAGTAGCAATGCCTGATGAAAATACCACAAAGAATGCAAGAAACGTGACCTTGAGAGGGTTAACGGGGCGCTAAATGCCTTCCATTAGCAGAATCTTTGTGTCCAGTTTTCCTTCCTATTACTTAGTGAACCACAATTAGTGTGCAACTCATCTGTTAAGAGGAAGACAGCCTTTCTGGAAGTCTAATAGGAGACATGAATGTCTGAGAATTAATATTCCTTATTTTATAGCAGAGAGGATGATACAAAGATGAAGCCAAGTAGGCATCTGAAAGGCTTACACAACAACAACAAAAAGATATCATTATGTTACTGCTCTAAGGATGCCATGAAGCCTGCATGCAAGAACACATCTGGTGACTTTATAGTCCTGCCTGTGTCCGGATATTAAAAATAACTAAAAATAGACCTTGAGTTCTGTAGAATTGGAGTGTTGCATAGTCATGAAGAACTACGGTGCTGAGAACTTGTCTCTGTCTTCTGGAACATCAACTGGTGCTGAGCCATCTGTCCATCTAATACTCTCTTCGAGTTTCTACACACACCAGACAGCCACATGTATACCAATACCCGTATACATACAATGAATGTATAAATCCTGCTTTGAGACATTTCACCCTATGACTGACTGGCCCACGTATTTATGTAGAACATCGGTGGAGTTACAATTCTTGGTAGAAGAAAACTTTGCACTCCATGGTGAGCAGGTGAGAGGGATGAATCAGGTTCACAGCCTCATTAAGGATGCATTGGCTGGAATTAGTTCTACTTTTTCTAGATTTGTAGGCTTCTGAAAATAATACTACTAGCTGGGAGCAAATCTCCTAATAATTGAGGGTTATTTTAGAGGGAGGTACAACATTTGGTTGAAACGTGAAATGTTAGGCTGCTTATTGTTTATAAGACTAATATATCCTCTACTTTGGCGCAAGGGTTACAATTATAGCCGAAGTTCCAAAGGAAGACTGATTAGTCAAAGCTTCACAAAACCCCAACTGATTGAGAGGAACCCGCTCATGTAGTCATATACTTCCTCCAAATTTAGAGGGCTAAAGATTTCTTATAAGCCATGAAGGTTGTGGTAGATTTCAATTCACAGATTGGCTAGGAATTTTCTTCTCTTCCTCTTTTTTTTTTTTTTTTTTTTTTTTTTTTTTTTTTTTTTTTTTTTTTTTTTTTTTTTCTTAATGCACATCCAATTGCAAGAAGTCTGATGCTGCTTGTTGGAAAACTGCAAGCTAAAAATAGTCATGGTTTTCCCCGACATAGCATTATTTCGATGTTGGTCTTTATGGCCTATTTTTATTCTTTTTGCTAAGTTCTTGTGGCTCCCCCTCCACGCTCCCTTTCACCTTCTGCTTCTGAAACATTGGCAGGCACATCACACATATTGACGTTCCATGGTTGTATAAATTCCCATAACCCTTATTATGCTTGTGTATTCATCCATTTATCTTTTCCGTCCATAATGTTTCTTCAGCATTTTAAATTTAGAATGCTACTGTCTCTGAGCGTGCCTTTCTCTTCTGTGTGTACTCTTTTAAGCGTTACTGAGCTTCTAAAGGGAAACCTAGTAATAAGAATAAGAACAATAACAAGTTACCAAGTGTGATAAGAGATGTAGAGGAGTAAATACAGTTATACACACACACAAACAAGTACATATTTATTCACACACATACACACACACACACACACACACACACACACACAAACACATACACAGAGTACTGCAGAACATTGTGAGAATTCAGTTGGAAATCTCTATTACCTTGGGAGTCCTCTTGGAAGCCCTTGGGATCTGGAATTGGGAAGCAGAAGAATTCCTTCTGAAGCAATTTTTGCAGTAGGGAAGATGAAAAGGACTTGCCAGAGGAAAGGATCAATATATTTCCAGTAAGCGGAGCATGGGAGCTGAAGCGGTGTGCATGCAGGCCTGCAGGTTTCGTAGGAGCCTTTTGATAAATGATGCCCAGTAGTCCCTGTTTAGGCACCACCTCCTGGATTAATTGCAAAGATTATATGTGATAGTTTCAGTGGTGTCTGACATATTTCCTGGTACACAGCAGGCACAACATGCAGTGTGCTTTGCAAGTCACAAATCCTTGGGTATACAATTTCTGTTATGTCTACCCAGAGAACCTCATGGTAAGTATCTGTTTGGCAAAGTGACCTTAAATATATAAGTGTGTCCTCTGCTATTAGGTTCAGTTCTAAGTTTTGTCTCCTTTTGAGAAGACCCCAGGGACAGAAACAAAACAGACACTTCCCCAGGTTTCTCCTCTGCTTGGGGAAATAGCTAGCAGTGCCTCCTTCACAGGCAGTTTCTCAGCCTCTAGGGAATGTCATCTCATGTAAATCCTGCAATTAGAAGCTTCCACCCTCTCCATAGAGCTGCATCTGCCTTCCTAGGTATGCACCCATTTGATTGCGAAGACATAATCATGGGGGCTGCCACAGCCTTCCACTTGGTGAGGATAGAGGTTCTGCATAAATTGATGGTTTCAAGAGCAGGAATCTCCTTCCTGTCTCACACTGCTGCTTCTTGTCTGGCTGTATATTTAGGCCCTGCAGTCACAAAATTTTGAAATGTTTACACTTTTGAAAACAAAAAACCTACAAATTATGAAAGACATAAAATAATATACCCGTGTTGATAAATAAAGACGGTAAGGCTTTATTGGATGAAGAAGTATTTGTCTGAAGTCATGGGGATGACTAGATTATGTGTTCTGTAGCTTTGGGATTTTATTATTGCTTGATTTTATGCCCTCTCTGGGGTAAAACAATGGGGTATATAACAGAAGCTTTTCTCACGGAATTGTCAAGTTTTTATAGGGTTTTTGGGTGTGTGTGTTGGGGGGGATGTGTGTTCATTAAATCAGGTTAAACATTCAGGTTAACTTTTAAAAATTATTTTAAAAAAACAAGGTAAAGGAATGTACAAACTACCTTAAGGTTTTGATGTATAATTTCCCCCATAAGCTCTGTCATTTAAGACTCTAGAAGGTGAGAACTCAATGGATTAGAGAGTCACCAAAGGTGGGATTTCTGAGGGACTAAACCTAGGTTCTGCTTCTAGTCTTGGTATTTTTATTCTTCTTGATCCTACAAGATAAGAGTATGCTTCCCTATATTTCTGCTAGCAGAGTATTGAGCCTGGCCTCCAGCATGGCATCTTGCTCTGAGCCATACTAAGTCCTTCCTCTTGTTGGGTACTTTTTGTCAGGTTTAGGTCATAGCAAAAGGAACCTGCGATACATAGCTCTCCAAACCAGAGGTGCTTTATGTAGTGTGTCCAGCTCTTCCTTCCAACCCTGTGTTCCCAGAAATAAGACTCAAACTCAAAATATATTTACAATACCTTGGTCAAATTGGTAGGCTTTTCTCTTAGTAGATTCATAACTTAAATGATCTCATTTATTCTAATCTACATTCTACCATGAGGTTGCTTACCTGTGCTCAGGTATCAGTAGTCTGTCTCCTCACATCATCTTCCCTGGCAGAACTCCCTCCTGACTCAATCCCAGAATTCTTTATGCATCCCAGATGTCTCACCTTTTATTCCTCTCTTTTCTATAGGCTGTAGGGTTTTTAATTGACAGGTTTAAAATTGAAAGAATAGGGAGATTCTCTCTACCATCGTGAGGTTAATACAGGAAGTAGGCACATAGCCATTGGGCTGATGAAGAGCCTGTAACACTGGCCTTCAACAGTATAGGCATTGGACCCTGCAGGAGTCAGCTTTGCTTTCCTTAGCCAGTGCCCTCCTTGACTGCACAGATCACAGGAGGCGCCTCTGCTTCAATTGTCCTTCTACATTGTCTGTCATGATGAAAAATGACCAGTTATTATTTCCTATCTTTGTGTTTGGAGAGCCACAAAAAAAATCACTAGCCACGTAGGAATAGCTGCTGTTCTTGTAACAGCCTTTTCATTGATGGACTTAAGTGTGCCGCATTTGGCATCGATTGCTAACATCAGTCTCAGGGAGGATATACTGTAGGGAAAGCAAACGAAATGTTGAGAGCAGCACCGTCAGGCTGCAGCATGCTGAGTTGTATCTCTGGAGCTGGCGAGGGAGTGTGTTTGGGTTACAGAGGTATATTGCCTTGCAGAGTAATCATATGCCTGCCAAAGTTTTTTTTTTTTTTTCAACAATATCACCCTATAAAGCAATTCCTGACATCTTAGTGTTGAGCTTTATAACAGGAAATATTTGGAAATTTCACTCCCAATTTGATACTCAGTGGACTTTTTTCATTCTTTATCCTTCCATATTTTTTGTCATCTTCAACCACTGATACTTAAAGGCAAGAAAAAAAAAATCAAATCAATAATTAAGGTTCTGTTATGTTTTAAATGGGTCCTGTAAAAGACCTATTAATCTCTCTCCCATTTTTCCACCTCTTCTGGTCTTTTATGCTATCCTCTCCCTCCAGGCTTTATGCTTCAATTGTTCCCTCCCAATCTTCCTTCCAAAAACAAAGGTGAAAACCTAGGGCCTTCAACATTGAAAACAAAAAGGTGCTAAGCATTGTGGGAAATCCGACACAAGTCAAGCCTTTAAATAAATCCCCTGGTCTCGATTTCATACGTTCAGTTCACATGTGTTAATATAATCTTAAAAAAAAAAGAAAAAATAAACAGAATAAATGGGAAAGAGGTCAGGGAGAATGGAAATACAGGGGTAGAGCTTTGCATATTTTAACTTAGATCCCAGAACACCAGAAGATAAGCCTATCCTTTTCTCCTGGTAGAACTTCAGTGGAAGGAATAGAATCAATTCCATGTTCAGGGATGCCTCACCCTCAAGTCCCTGCTTTTTATTTACATCCCTGAGACTTTTGCATATGACTCAAGTTCAAACTCTGGCCTTAACCTTTCTAATGTTTGGTTACCTCTCTCATAAAACAAAGCCTACCAGGATGATGATGAGTATTGGAGTGAAATCTTGTGTTCGATGCAGCCCAGCAATCACAAATCCACACCCATATTTCCATCCCTCAAGTCAGTATCCCTCTATGGCACATCACAATCACTACTGGAATCTTTAAACAGTCTGTTTAAAAAGTGGATAGACAGACATTCTGGGAGGCTCTTCATCTCAAAAGACAGTAGCAGCTCCTTGCTTTGGCAAAGAAACAAACTCAAAGCAATAGGGTTCTTAGAATAATAATCCCACTTGTTAACAATACAACCTATCTGCAGGTCCTGTTGAGTAAGCTTTTACATGGAATTTACATGGAGCACCCTAGAAACTCAGACATGGTAAATGCTACTCTCCCTGCAAGGTACTGTACAAGCAGAACTTTCTCTTCTACACAGCCATTTAGCATTTCCTCTCCAACTCTGCCACTTACTACTTATATGTTTTAGACACTATAACTCAAATGTGCCTAGTGTTACACAGCAAGCTGATAGTGATGACCATGCAAAAATAAGGAGCCCCCTGATACCAAAAGAATGATTTATTTTTCAATTAAAGGGAACTCTGGGAGTAATTTTGGGTTTTCCTTGGATGTGGGATAATGAAACTGTTATTCTACTTCTCTGGGACAATGATGTCCTCTGTAGAAGAAAACATTCTACCAATGAGTGTCTGAAACTAATTCAATAAATTATTATATCATACATCATACAGGAAGCAGGCATCTAGAGGCATAGATACGACATGTTCCAAGGCAAGACCACCATGATGTGAAAATAAGGGAGAAGGGGTAGAGATGGAAAAAATGGTGCTGGGTCAAAGGTGAGGAAGAAAAGATACAAGTGGCTGAGAAATGCAGCCTAATTATCTAAAAGAAAGGCACAGTTTAAGAAAGAACTAGTACAAATGAGAGGAGAGGGAGGGAGGAGAGAGAGAGAGAGAGAGAGAGAGAGAGAGAGAGAGAGAGAGAGAGAGAGAGAGAGAGAGAGAGAGAATGAGAGAGAAGATGCTAACAGGGAAATACATTGTTCTCTCTGCCAGCAGCCAGCAGCAGGGGGCATCAGAACTCCATGTAATGTTAGGAGACTGGCCATGTGGAGAGTATTAGAAGGAAGAAAGAAGACATAGGAACTAAGAAATCAGAAACCTTCGTGATAATTTTGTATTCAGAGAGAGGACAGTTGTTATTCCTGGAGCCCTGTGTTTTTGGAGTCCAGAAAATTCTTTCGGGTGTATTCCAGCATGCTCATTTTTATCCCAGAAGGCATGTGAAGGTGTGTTTCAAATGATAGCAAAGATGGTGCTTAAGGGACATTTCAAACACTTAGGCACTGTATTAGGTAGGACACATTCAGTTGCAAATGGCATACATAAGGGAAACGTGCTTACACTGCTGCCTTTCCTTTATTTCACGTCCTCCCCAAACAAAATCATTCGGACTTTAACAAGATTGTTCCTAGATGAAGAAGTGGTAGGGGGTAACATACATCTTCGAAAGACAGGACTACCAGATAGATGGTAGAGAACTGCTTTGATTCTTTCCTTTTGGTTTTCTTCTTTCCATCAGTATTATTCTGTCAGCCTTTTCTAATTTTCCCCTCTTTTTAGGGTGCTGTACACCAAATCCAAGATCTCTAAAACACATGTGGTACTACTAAGACACATCCTTATTCCTTACCATTATTTAAGGAGGAAGCTCACATTTAAATCTCATATTTAAACCTTTACCAGAGTTTAGAAAAGGAAATGAATAGAAAAGATCTACTTCGAACATTATAGGACAGCAGCAGAGGTTTGGATCCCTGAAGACAGTTAAGGAGTCATTCAAATTCAGGGACCTATTATTAGGAGGAAGTATCAAATTAAATGTCTCTGAAGCCCTGTCCATTTAGACGTACTAAGTATACCTTGATTATTAAGTTGCTTGAGCTAGCCTTGACTCAATTTACACTTTTACCAGAAGGCATTGGCAATACTTTCTTGCTATCTCTAGAACTAGTTAAGGCATTGAACTGAACAGAAAGCAAAGCACTTTGATTTCCACTTAGAAAACTAACAACTGGGCCAAAGACGAGAATTCAAAGCATTGAGTTCTAGTTCCGACCATAGCATTGAGCAAAGACTAGCCACCTCTTTATGTCCCTGGACTTAACATTATCAATGACAAAGTTGGAGAAGTTAGGAAGCTAATTAATTTTGTACAGTCTGTTAGGTTATGTCTCCTGTGGAAGAGAGTAAGAAGGACTCTTTACTGTTCTTATGGACAGGTTGAGGGATCTTACCAGTTCTTCCTGAGATAGCCTATATAGGTATCCAGTGTGCTTGGGTCAGTGTCAGTGGGTGGACAAGACAAACAATGCCTATGAATGGATGCAATTGTAAAGCTATATTACAGAGGAATATGAAAGTGTTGAAACAGTAAAGGCACTAGATAAACCATAATCCAGCATGCCAACAAGGCTGACTGTGAAAACCAATATCCTTTACTTCTTTATAACTTCATTTCCATATGACTAACTTTGCAAAATACTCCTGTCATATGCTTTAAAAATCCCATGTAAAGATAAAAGAGAGGGAGAAGAAATAAACACTGCTCAGAAAAATCCTTTTCCTGAACTGCAATGTTACATAGAACAAGCTGCCCAATTTTTTTTTTTTTTCTACACAATGCTTTTCTAAGAACCCAACACTTGTGTCTGTAGTTGTGGCCATTTTTTTTCCAGTAATAAACTTCTTCCAGTCCTTATTTTCTTCATCTTTTAAGCTTCTAATAGAGCTAAGAGATAGAAATCAATAGGCAGGGGTCAAACTCTGCTTTATATTTGAGCCCCTACAACTCCCATATGTTCACAGACCCCTCAAAATGAATTTCTGGGTTAGATCATCTTCAAGGTAATATCTGACTCAGTTGAACTAAATTTTAAACAGCACTTTATTTTCAGATAAAACAGAAAACTCTGTGAATCAAGCAGATACATCTCTATTTTCGAAAAGCCCTTCCACATCATGTAAGTTCTCCTTATCTCTTTCCTTTAGCTGACTCCTCTTCTCTCCCCTTTTCTTCTTCAAACTTATCATCTTCCCTCCCCCACAGATAGTCAAGTTGAGAGTGTGACTTGAAGCTTCTTCTCAATCTGTGTTAGCTGCAGGAAGTGCTGCTATCGGGAAAATGGATGGGACATGTATCATTTCTTATCTGCATCTCCAAGAATGTAAATTATTTCTGTCCTCTAACCAAAGTAAATCAAAGGAGAGGAATCTTAATTGTAGTCACCAGGTGGTGAATCCAATACATCCACAGGAACCTCTGTGTTGGCAGTGTTACAGGAGCTTGTCTCTCCAGGCAGAAGGATAATGGGATTGCAAGAGTCTGGAGAGAGAGAGAACTCTGGGGATTAGAGCAGTAGCTCTCTGGAGAGAAGGGAACAGCCAGGCAGAGCCTATTAAATGAAAAGGCCAGAGAAACATTGCCTCTTGTCAGGGCTGGCTCCTTTGTGAGTAGTTTCAAGAGAGGACTCCTGGGGGTTACCCACACAGGCATTGCCCACACAAGTTGTGGATGGAGCCCACATACTGATCATTTCCCTCTTCTCAGTATGTTCGGTTCAGTGGACGAAGTTCACACACAGGACTTAGTGATCTACACTGAAGTTGACTCTGCTAATTGTTGAAGAGCTTCCATAAATGAGTAGGTAGTAGATGCCAAGGGACAGAGCACTGCTCTAGATTCTGGCCAGATGTCAGGGAACGTGGGGGAGGAGAGGTCATAAGTACCCAATTCCTCAAAATTTCCTTAAGAAAATGAAAATAGAAATGCATGCAAAATACTGATACATAAATGATCATAGAATATTTGGATCAACAACAATCCAGCCAATGCAAAGAGAAACAGACAGTTCATTATCCCTCTCACAGCGGAACTGTATCTCACAGTAAAAGAACAGTAGGACTTCAGCAAAAGATGTAAATAGTCAAAAGTATTTTTAAAGAAAAATACAATAAAGTAATTTTACATGATTTTACTTATAAGAAAATATAAAGGTATGTACATCTATGCATAAATTTATATACTTGTGTGTGTGTTTAACTGTTTTAGGTAAAAAAATCACACATTTATTTCTGACTAGTCTTGAGGTTGCAACACACACACACACACACACACACACACACACACACACACACATACAAACACAAGCCCATCAGGTTATTGAGTCATGAAATTATAGGCATGTACCACCATGCCTCACTTTGGATAAATACTTTGAGAACATCAAGTTTGTCAAACATCAATAGTAGGACGATTAATAGGCTTCCTTTTCTTCATTCTATGCTCTCTATGCTATATTTCTTCAGAAAAAATATTATCTTGATACCTAAAAAATAAATATACGTTAATGAATAAACTAATGCTTCAAAGTTTTTTGTCAAGTAATCATAAATCCACTTTTGATTGTATTTTTATCAATTTCATTTTATAAATGAGAATGGCAATTTTGGTGTTAAGGTAACATATATGTTCTATCATCTAAGAATTGTACAATTCATGAATGTGTTTAATAAGGAACACATTGATCACAAAGCCTTGCTTCTTCAGTTCATATATTTATCCCAAGCCATAGTCAAAGATAGAAGCATTCTGCACCCCATAGTGACTAACAGTCATTAGTCATAATGCATGTTGACAAAGTTTGGAAACCCTGACAACTTGGATTCAGTGGGTCTTTAAGGTTCATAACTCACTATGTTCTTCTGTCTACAGCCAATTTCCACAAGGTCAAGGTTTGGGGAATTGGGATAATTTGAGGTCTCAGATACTCTGAGGTCAAAGGCCAGCAGCTAGTTCAAAGTAGGTTGTTAAGTTCTGCTTAGGAACTTGGCTGCTTTTCTGGAGACACCATTAGGCAAATGAACAGGTCTGAGTGTGGCTGATAAGGCTTAGTGAGGAAATGTGCAGACTTTCCAGAGAGGGTCCTTTGAAACAGCTACAGAAGAATAGAACTGCTGGCTGGAGATAGGAAAGGTCTTGAAAAATAACCAAATGACGACCTCCTCCCTAATTCCACGCAACTGAATTTTATCAGGACGGCCACTTGTGCTTACTGAAAGCCATAATCACTCATGAAGGGATGCATATTCTCAGTGAGGCTGGAGTTGCTGATCTAGTTTAAATATCCAGCATCCCGTACAAGGCACTCTATTCAGAGTGAGGCTGCCTGTGCTTGTTCTTAAGACTTTGCTGGCATTTCATAAGCACCTGAGCCATCTGAGAATCTTTTTACAAGATACTACCTGTCCTTACCAAAAGGAGTAAGCCTGGGGAGACAATATTGGTATACCAGTGAACATTAATTATGTCAGTCTCAAAAATGATGCATGAAAGGCACATGGTTAGCCCATCTTCTGAACTGTTTGAAAACCTTGGTATTGATGTTCCCCTCTGTCGAAGCTCTTTTAATCTTGAGTAGTCAAAAACATTACCTTGGAACTAGGACAAACCAAGTTCCAATGCTAGGCCATTCTTTTATCTATTTCCCTTCATTCCACTCTCATTTATAAAGCATTTCTCTTCTGGGTATGGTCAGCCTTTGACTTTCATAATTAAAGAAATGAACACCATAATGAGGTAAATGTTATTAATTAGATTACACAAGGAATTGATTTGCAAAGAGGTTAGGAAAGTTATTTAAATTATAAGATATATTAAAAGAATGCCTATAATTTAATCCTGGTAGTAATTCCAAATAATAATATTAAATATTTGGAACAATGTCTCAGAGGGTAATGGGTTTACTGCCAACTTTGGCAACCTGAGTTCTAACCATGGTGCGACATGTTTGAAGAAAGACCTGCTACATGGCTGAAGAAAGGTTGTTCTTTGATTTCTACATACATGCTATAGAGTATATTTACCTCTGATAAATAAACAAATTTAATAAAAGTACACATTTTCTACGGAATATGTAGCACAATGTATTCTGAGTATACATTGCACTCCTACAATATAAGAATTTTGGAATCATAGAATGGTTAACATGGCAGCATGGTTTCAGAGAGGCTAAGAAATCTTACTGGAAAGCAGAATCCAGAGCCTAGGTGTAGCTTAGTTTTATGAGATACTGGAGTTTATGTCCTGGATCTTTTAGATGTATCTGGTTTTATTTTATACAATCATTGTTTCCTGAAAGTATGCATGTTTATCTTATGCATGAGTTGTGTCCTTTCACGTCAGAAGAAGGTGTCAGATCCTCTGAAATCGGATGTTCATGTTTATACCTGGCACTATATTAATGCTGGGCACTGAATCCCAGCTCTCTATCAGAGCAGCAAGTGCTCGTAACAGCAGCTCCATCTCTCCAGCCCCTGAAGCTGCTGTTCTTTTCCCAAGACCTATGCCGTTTATCTATACTTTCTTCCTATCTTGCGGAACTTCACTGCACTGAAAATTATTCTTATTCTCTAGCCATGGTGTTGTTGCCTCTACCAAGCTCATTTACACTTAGTCTTTTGCCCATAGATAAAAATTCCCTGCCTGATGCTCGCATTCACACTATCTGTGACACTTGAGTTCAGTTGCCAAGATATTTGGAGATTTTACTAAGGATTTCAAGAAAAGTAAAATCTCTGGGTAATGAGCAAATAGCAGTGATTTGACCTCCCCACACTACCCAACATTCTCTCTTGTAATCTGCAGTAATTTGATACTTGCCGATGAAAATGGTAATGAGGATCCAAGAGAATTTTAATGCTTACGTTGGAAGATGTTTCTAAGATCTTAGGATTGCTAACTGAGGGGAGAAAGCTGGGTTTTTAACATGTGAATTCTTTCTTGATTAAACAGTAGGAAGTTATTCATGGCAGTTGCTTTAAAAGTCAAAGGCTAATAGAAGAGAAGTATAAGGAAGTGAATCTTTTCATAATTAAAAAAATATTTTACATGGAAGAGAACTCATGTTCCATAATTCAGTAATATTCACTTCTGAGGCTATTAATAACTCATGGCTGGACGTATGTAATCGTCAGTTACCTATGACACTACAGGTAAGAACAGCAAACAGAGTATGCTGACTATGTATTCCAATTCGATTGAACTGTCAACTTGGCAAAGCCTAGAGTCACCTGAGAGGGGAATCTCAACTTAGAGACTTCCCACATCAAATGGCCTGTGAGCATATATGTGTTGCATTTTTGTCATTGTTCATAGATGTAGAATTACTAAGCCAACTAGAGCTGCATGTTCCTTTGTCTGGCAATCTTGGGACATATGAGACATCATATGTCAGGTAGCATGAAACAGCCAAGATGTCAACAAACTACACTCTTCTATGGTTTGTGCTTCAAGTGCCTGCTTGAGTTTCTTCCTTGACTTGCCATATCATGAAATGAAGCTGAAATAAACCCTTTCTACATATGAGCTGTTTTACCTCGGAGCACTCTTCCCAGCAAAGAAAGGGAAGTAGACGTTGGTGTTTGGAACATCTTATTGGAACTGCAACAATTTTGAGAAGCAATAAGGAAATGGTACAAGCAGTTTTATGAGAGTAGATAACAAGAGGTTTGTTTTCACCATGTGTACATACCTTTTCATTTTCATTCCAACATCTTCCACTACTGTGAAATACATTTTGAAGTATTGATTTGAGACCATGAGGAATGACTTAACTGACTCTAATGACATGTCCCATGGAGTTTAGATGTAGGCTCCTAATGACCTGACATACCTGGTAGTTCTAGGAGATTGTTGGCTTATGCACTTGTCCTTGGAAACTTACAATTGTACCTTAGACATACCCATGAAAAAGCAAGTTTTTTTATTAGGGGAAGTTCAAGCTTTCTCAAGGTAAGGTATAAAACCCTGAGTGCCAGGCAACTTGCTTGTTTACATACTTAAAGAATAGTCCATGTGTGATGAAACTTAAGAATTGCCAAAGTGAGAACAGACTCCAGTTCCTTGTAGGGAAAGCAATGTTACATCAGAAATGTTACTGTTGACCACACTTAAGAAGGGCATTTTTATCATTTCTTGCTTACATTCCTTCTGAGTTGTACCTATTTAAATCATGACTGCTTAAGTTAGAGCAAACTGCTTGGGCTTTTTGTTTGTTTGTTTCTTTCTTTTACTTTAAAAGAAATGTTTTTATATGTTGTTTCTTCCTGATGTTGAAACCCAACAATCCCATTTGATTCTATAGTTATGACTAAATATATTCTTCATATACTGATTATATTGTACCAACTGTTTTTCTTTGTCTGGCATGTTTCACTTAGCAAAAGGATTGTTAATTTCTTCAATATCACTGTAAATGGAAGGATCTTTATGTCTAAAGTTAAAGACATTTCCTAGTGTACATTGCCATATTTTCTTTATCTACTTATCTCTGAGTGTACATTCTGTCTGTTTCCATGTCCTGGTCATTGTAAGTAATGTCATAGTGAACACAAAGGGACAGATATGCTTCAGAATCGTGACTCAAGATCTTATTTATGTACCTGAAAGTAAGGTTATAAATATGAGGTATTTTAAGTTATATTTTATTTTTTTAGATTTTTGATTAAATTATAACCATATCACATTTCTTTTTCTCTTTCCCTCCAAGTTATTCTATGCTTCATTGATTCTTAAATTGACAAACTCTTTCCATTTTATTATTGTTATTATTATTATTATATACACACGTGCACACAAAAATACATACACATATAAAAACACACATATGAATATAATTACATATATGTATACATGATTGACAAAGTTCTGTAGTGTCATCCATAGAACCTGGACAAATGACACTTTACAGACTTATTCACAAATAAAATTAAATTTTCTGCACTTACTCTTGTCAATACTTTCTATCTTTAACGTCTAAATAGCAGCACACTAAAAGTGTAAAACGTCATATCTTATAGCTGATTTGGATATACCTGATAATATAAAATACTTCATATTATTTTATATGCTTATTTTACATTTGCATGTATTTTTGAAGACATTTCTACTTTTTCCATTTGTCTACAGTTAAAGTCAGCTTTTTACAATACTAGACATGGAAATACATATTTATATATACATATATATATGTGATATTGAATATTAATCCATTATAATTATAGTTTACTCTCTTCTTTAAAATTTTCTGTTTCTTTCCTCTGAGTAATTTGGTATAATCTTTTTGGTTTATTTCTATTTTGTTGTCTGGGCATTTGATGTCATACACAAAGACAGCTGAAACCAAAGTCTCTCTGCTTTTTATTCAAGATATTGCCTCTCCATCAAATTTTATAGTTTCAACTGTTAGATTTATGTCTTTTATTTATTGAAGTTGAATACTGTGCATACATAGTGCGAGAGCCCAATTTTGTTCTTGTCTGCATGTGGATTTTGTTAGTTTTATTGTGCTGTGACTAAATGCTTGACAGAAACAACTTAATGCAGGAATGCATTTCTTTGCTCAGTTTCAAATGATTCAGACCATTATGGAAGGAGACACAGAGCTGAGGAGCTCATGTAATAGTTTTCAGTAAACAGAAGGAGGATACTGAGGAAGGGGCTTAGCTCAGATGCAGCTCTCAGTGACACAGTGACCTAGTTTCTCTATCTATGTCCTATCCTCTTTTCTCCATCTACTAAAATGCTGCCATATTATAAATTCTCAAGAAACTGACCAGCAGAGAAGATAAGGGCATTTAGGATCCACTGAGTTTCAAACAACACACAGTGAATGGTTTGTGGTTACCATTTCCTATTTAGCTATGCATGTTTATCCAGCTTTCTCAATAAGAGGTTTTTTTTTTAAGAGATTGTGTTTCTTTATTATGTGTTATTTATATGCTTGTCAAATATCAGTTAATTATGTCTAAGCATTCTATTCTATTCTTTTTTGCTTCAAATCCTTTAGTATGTTATTTATGTTAGATTTCTATCGCTTTGCAGTGTACTTTGAAGTAGAGAAACATACTACGCTCAGATTTTTGTTGATTTTGTTCAAAATTCCTATGCCCATTTGAATATTTTGTAGGTGTCATAAAACTTTAAGATATTTTTTCTATTTTTTAAATCACTGGCATTTTGATAAAGATCTATTGATACTGTTGGTTACCTACGTCATAAGGGTTTTTTACTTTATTGATTTCTATAATAGAATATCAGAGTTCTTTAATATCCCCTTATTTTCTTTTTTTCCATTTTTGCAGCATTGACTTCTACTGAATGCTTGACTTCAGTCCAATTATTTCATAACTCTGAGCTTCAGGTTTCAAGCACCTATGTGCCAAGGTCTTTCAAAGACCAACAAGATGGTTTGGAAATAGTTAGCCGCGACCTGAATTCAGAGGTATTAGTGACATTTTGGCTTTAAGCATAAAGGGAAAGAAATGTAATAATCTTCCTGTTTTCTAATAACATTTTTATAAAACGATTTACCTCAATTTATAACTTATTCCTGTCAGTTTTTAAGGCATATTTGGTTGGATTTTAGATAAACGGGTGGGTCACAGAGGCCATACTTGTTAAAGAAAGTCCAGTTGGTTTAAATGGCAGGCATAAGTGGAAATTTTACACTTAATTCTGTGTTATCCAAAATTAACACATATGGGAAGACTTATTGCATATGCTAGGCTCTGTCTACATGCCTATATTTTATGCTTGTGTTGCTTTTTGAAGTACTGGAGATTGAACTTATGTCCTTATGCATGTGATATAAGTATTCTACCACGAAGCTATAGACTCAGAATGTTTATTTCAATTTGAGATGGATTCTTGCTAAGTTACCTAGTCTGGAACCCATGATCCTTCTGTATTGTCTTCTTCAGTGTATGTGTGGCATTACAGTCCTGCACCAGCAAACCATGTCCTGGGTACATTTAAGTGCTTTTTAAGTCCCTCGTGGAAGAGTCTGAAAAGCAGAAAGAAATGATATGGCCCTATCTTTCACCCTGTTCTTGTTCTGTGCAGCACACTGCACACCCTGGATGTTCTCATTGAAGGCTTTATAGAGGGTCATATACACACCTGCTGCTGATTGTTTAAAATGCTCAGCTAGTGAGTCATAGATGTAACCTCAGGTTTTACAGCACCAAGGTCCCATTTTTATAGTTAGGATTGTTAGTATGAATCAAGAACGGTTCACAAGATTCAGACTCATTTCTTTGTTTCAAGCAGAGGTAGTGCTATTCGCCAGCTTGAATCCCAGACTGTTTAAACTGCTAAAGAACATGAACAGCAACATGTATTCATCTCCTTGTTTCCCAATTGTAGATGCAATGTGCCCAGCTGTTCCTCACAATGATGGACTGTACCACTGACCTATAAGTTAGAATAACCCTTTTCTCTCCTAAGTTGCTGTTGTCAGTGTATTTTATTGCAGCAATAGGAAAAGGAACTAAGACCTTGATATACAGTTTTTTTTTTCACCTCTGATAAAAAGAAAGGGACATTGAGATGCCATCAATCACCTCCTAGGAAGGAAATTCTAAAACATCCAGTAATGCCAGGAACAGAGTCACACTGATAACTTTGAGGTGCTTTAGTGATCCAATAGGAACTGAAACTCACTTGGGGTAGAACACAGACCCATGCAATAAAAGGTTTATTTCACATGCTATATGAAATCTTTTTATTTATTTATTTAAACAACCTTATTTAAAAAAAACAGAGATAAATATGCAGATTGTTAAAAGCATTTTTTTTTTTACATAAAATTCTATGAATATACTTTAGTCAGTACTTGGTTTATCTTGAAAGGTTTGATAGTATGCATTGAAATCTTACTAGTTACAAGGAACATAAAGTATATGTAAAACAAAATGTAACATGGAAAGAGTCAAAGTTTTCTTGGTGAGTAAATATTAAACAGAGCAATTTGCCCCACTTTTTCCCTGCATATGATGATGGTAGAAAAGTGGAAAAGAAAAAAAAAATGCACAGAGAGATTCCTCAGTTCCCTTAGCCACATGCATATTTTTCTCCTTAAAAGCTGCTGACAAACAGAGATACATTTTGGCACTAGAATCTCATAAATTTATTTGCTTGTTACCACACTTTCCCTAGTTTATGGTTTTATCCCCCTAACTATGAACATCAAAATGTCAATGTGTCCTCAGGGGTGTATCAACCTCGTGATCTGAGTCTGATAACTAGATTATGCTCTGGCCTGCCTAAGAGCATATGAAGCTTAGAGAACCAAGATCTTAGAGAATTCTACTACAGTTGGTCAAGCACGGTAGTTGAAAATTAACAGTTTGTTAGAGGACGAAGTTATCTTAAAGCTAATCCTGTCTGGTTTCCTTTTATTCTTAAAGCCCCTTTCCCTCCAGAACTTGCTTTTCTATGCCACTGATGTTAATAAATGGAAAGATTCAAAGGCAAAGTTGGTTACTAATGTTTGTAATGTAAGGATGTGGACTCTAATGAACTTGAAAGCAGAAAGGGGAAATAGAGGCAAGAAGAGAGAAAACAACTTAATATACAGGATAAAAAAAGTACTACCCAGTAAAACATAAAAAATATCAATGTGATTTCATCATTACTGCTATTGTTGCTTTAGGTATCTGCTTCCCTGCATCTTCTGACAGGGGATCAGGTCCTTGCCTTTTCCTTTGGAAGCATTATTCCTCCCTATATTTCTGATAGTGATTTGCAAGTTCCATATTAGTTATTTTTTCTTATTAAGGAGACAAAAAAAATCTTGAAAACAGCTGCCTAAGGAAGGTAGGGACTTATTTTTATAAAGATTTCAAGAGATGTATTCTACCATGTTGACACAGGCCAGCATAGGAACATGAGACAGTGGATACCTGTCACAGGAAGTAGAAAGTTACCAGGAACCAGAGGGGAAATTTACAGCCTAAAATCCTGGTCTCAACTCGTAATGACCCACGCACTCCCATGCCATCTAATTTCCTAAAGCCTCTTTAACCATCCCTACTACCACTATGTGGGCAGTAAAAGTGCAAACATGTGAAATTACTGCAGGGCATTTTCCATTCAAAGGACACCAGTGTCTAGCTCTCTATTCTGTTCCCATGCTGGCCAAATTTTGGCAGTAAGAACTCTGCAGAGAAAAAATAATTCATAGTTAAATATGCAATTCTCACATGACCCAACCATTTGATTGGAAATTTTTATGTAAAAGAGTTTCGACACATGCCCATACAATATCCTTATTCAAATATTCACAGAGTATTTATTTTTAACAGCACCAAGCTAGCAAAAGCACAGATGTTTATTGATAGGTGAATGATTAATATGTTATGTCTCTTAATAGAATGAAATAGTACTTAGCAGTTAAAAATGATAAAAGATGCATGAAGAGTGAAATTCTATTTGTGAAAACACAGGAATAGCAAGCTAATTGACAATAATGGGAGTGACCTCAACAGGTCACTGTATCTGAAGATAAAGATAAGGGGCAAGGACAGAGTTGGCATGGGATGCTGATAGGTCATAAACTCTTGTAATTGGTGGGTACATTTATTATCATGCTTCTTGTATATGCACATCATAATCTATCGCACGGTGTAATATAAAATGCATATGGTACATTTTGGCAATTATGCCTCATGGAATTTATTGAAGGCAAGAGATTTAAAGCCTGTGTCAGTCTTAATCTTTTGAGTTAGGCAGAGAATACCATCTGCCTAATTGTTGACTCTACACTACATGAGTCCTTCCATAGTAATTCTATATAGTACTTTATCCTAAAACCTAATCCTTAAACATGCATACTTGTCACGGTTTGCTGAGCTAAGTTGGATTCCAGGATTTAAGTAAGATTCTATTTTTATGTAAGTTTCATGTGTATTTTATACTTAGAAAAGTGACCTGGGCATTAAAATGTGCTCTGTGTGCCTAGTCTGGACCAGGTGGATACACAAAATCTGTTAAATAGCATTCATTTCATAGTGTATAATAAGAAAAAATAGTTAGAAAACCAACCAACCTGAACTGGCAAACATACAGCTTGATATGTCAAACACAAGCAGCTCTCAGTGTCCAAAGAAAGCCAGAATGAAATACAACTTTATTGAAGTAGAAAATGGACTCACTAATAAAGGAGAATTTATGATGAAAAATGTGTGTGTGTGTGTGTGTGTGTGTGTGTGTGTGTGTGTGAGAGAGAGAGAGAGAGAGGGGGGGGTGGAGGGGAGAGGAAGGTGGAAGGGGAGAGGGAGAGGGAGAGAGGGAGGGAGGGAGGGAGGGAGGGAGAGAGAGAGAGAGAGAGAGAGAGAGAGAGAGAGAGAGAGAGAGAGAGAGAGAGAGAGAGAGAGAGAGAGTAATAGCAGGGACATGGACTGACCCATGTGTACTCTTTGGTTGGTTTAGTCTCTGGGAGCTCTGAGGGTCTGGTTAATTGATACTGTTGTTTATTCTTTGGGGATGCCATCCCCTTCATCTCCATCAGCCCTTCCCCAAACTCTTCTACTGGGGTTCCCGAACTCAGTCCAATGTTTGGCTGTGTGTATCTGCATCTGCCTTAGTCAGTTGCTGGCAGAACCCCTGAGAGGACAACCTTACCAGGCTCCTGTCTGTAAGCACAACTTGGCGTCAGCAATAGTATCTGTGGATGGAATGGATCACAGGTTCGGGTCATCTCTGGATAGCCTTTCCTTTAGCTCCTGCTGCATTTTTGCCCCTGAATTTCCTTTAGACAGAGGGAACTCTGGGTTAAAAATTTTAGGTTGGTTTGTGGTCCCATCCCTTGACTGGTTTTGGTGTCTATCTACTGCAGGTGGGTTTTTCAGGTTCTATCTTCCTGCTGTTTGGTATTTTGGATAATATCATCCAGGCACTTTGTCCTGTGGAGGCTTAGTGCCCCAGATAAAAGGATTTCTAGAGGGGTGAAGCATCAGTGGGTTAGGGGACATGCACCATTTTAGAAGCAAAGGGGAGGTGGATGGGTGGGAGATTGTGGAGGGCAGACTGGATTGGGGATAACATTGGAAATGTAAACAAATAAAATGATTAATAAAAATATTGTAATGTAGGAATATTTACATCTTTGGAAATTGTTTATTCTATAAATTTTTGCCAATCATTAAAAATAGGAACAGATGTGCCCACAAATCTACTAATGCATAGAAGTTTTAGCTTTGTAAACTGATCAATTTTAGATTTAATTTTATTTGGGAAAAGAAGTTCATCAATATATACTTATCATATAGTTTGTAAAACTATGACCAGCTACATGTAGACTCCACTGGAACAAATGTCATCCAGAATTAATTTAGCCTTTTTGTATTTGACAACCATTTCTTGTGAATTATTTTATTCAGTTCTTGTCACTGTGAATTAAGGTTGGATTGAATATTCTATTGGAGCAACTGAAGTTTATATTTCAAGGAAAAAAAGAATAATTTTAGCATCTGATTGGCTAAATTGAAGATCTCATTATTTTTCCAATTTATAATGACTTTGCTCATAACAGTAATAGCAACACTCAAAATATGACATCAACGACATTTGTGATATTTCTGTCTCCAGACAAAGATAAATTCCCTCTGAGAAAATATATGTATTATGAAGTTTTACAAATAATATCTGACACTCAGCTTGCTGTGTGAGTTCTTGACTGCTCTTAGACCTGAAAATTATTCTTCAGTTTGAATTGTATAGCATATAATAAAGGAGCAGTGTATCCACAAAACTGTGCTTGCGTGTCTTTTACATTGTACTGAGTGTCTCTGAGACCTTCTGAAAACTGCATGATTCTCAGTAATCTTTGATGAGCAAATAAAATTACAATGCATGTCCTGTCTAACTGTTGGCAGTTAAAAGAAGTGAAATTCATTTATAAACTACAAAATCCCTTAACAATATTAATTTAGTGGCAGCATCATAATTGAATCTCCAAGTTAGTTAAGAGCCAATACCTTTATGGGCAAAATTTTAGTTGGAATATTTAGGTGTAGAAACATTTATTGCCAGAAGAGAATATACCTGTGAAATGATTTTTAATATAGACTTACAAACATAAATTATGTCTTCATATATGACAGTAACCACTGCTACATCTGGTAGGCCCAATACAAAGTCTGTCCCCAAGGTCTTTAATTACCCAGGGTATTCCTGAGCAATCTGCAGTCCACAGCCATCAAGACATCTCCCAACAGTGACTGTGATGCTTTTTTTCTTATACTTTCCTCTAAGAAGTCTTTATTAACTCCTCTGCCTCTGCTGGACCCTGGAGGCCAGGGAGGTGATTAATGGTCCCTGAATTATGATCCAACCAGAAGGGCTGTTGGTAGAAATTTATACTCAGTGTGGTAAGCTAGAATTCTTTCAGCCCAGGTAGTCGACATTCATTGCAGAATTTAATTGTAAGAGTAGTAGTTAATGAGTGCACAGGGGAAGAGGGTAGCACAGGAGCTGAGAATCTGGGCTGAAGGCCAGTGCACTAGCAGGGAAGTTACTGCTGGGAGGGATGAATCACAGAGTGGACAAACTGCCACTGTAGAGTAGGGTTCGCATCAGTCTGATATTTTATCATGGAGGAAATTAAAGCACACAGGGCCGAGAGGTAAGGTTGAAGGTGATGTGCGTGATGATTGTATTGCAGTAAGGACCTCACCTTTTATGAATCAGTCTATATGTAGAAAACCTTGCAGGAACCAAAGCTAGTTCTCAAGGCCATATTCTAGCATTAGATATTAGCAACAGATTTTGCACCTGAGAAGGACTGAAGTTAAGGCAGATCAAGTGACTTATCCAAGGTCACAGAGAATGACTTCTTTTTAGGGCTCTGCATAGATTGTATTTGAATTTAAATGTCATTGCTGATGTCACTGAAATTGGTTCAACCAATATTCTTGGCTTTGTAGCTACTGTATGACTACCATATGCCAGTAATATATATATTCATAGTATATACCTATATATAGTATATATGTATATGTATATACTATATATAGCCATATTATAATGTATCACAGTATATATATATATATATATATATATATATATATATACATATATATATGTGTGTGTGTGTGTGTGTGTGTGTGTGTGTGTGTGTGTGTATCATATCATATCATATAAAAATCCCAGTTTCTCAATGAGCAAGATGTGCTTTTATATAAGGAATTCCTAAAGTTCTGTGACCAGCAAGAGACTGGCCACAGAGATTTAAACCACTCTATGTGCTGGAGAGATGAGGACTCCAGCTATCAACATCACTGGCTGCATATTTTGTGAATAACCAACACTCTCATATAAATTCTTAATGCTGTATTCCTAATACCATTTTTAGTAAAATATTCAAGGCTGATGAAATATGGACAGATTTGGTCATAATGGCTAGTTAGTTTTGATATCTTAGGATTAGATGAGTTGATACACAGAATAAGAACATTAAAATATGTGTCAGTATGTATTAGTTCTCCTTAAATATAATCAGTCTGAGAGAAGGGAAGAGACCATTTTTCAGTAACTGATCACAGCCTGTATTGATCCACAGATTCAGTAGGGATCATAAGTTCAGTGATTTATACTCAACCACTGTCTACACTGGAGGAATTCAGAAATCAGTGAAACCATACTGTTCTATTTGACTAAAAATATTAGGTGTATCTAGCTGCCAGGATGTATAGAAATGTCTTGGTAAACAAATTATAAGAATAAAGTATCAGCTTTATTAGCCTATAAAATCAAGCAAGTGAATGTCTT
Source organism: Micromys minutus (assembly GCF_963924665.1). Lineage (NCBI taxonomy): Eukaryota > Metazoa > Chordata > Mammalia > Rodentia > Muridae > Micromys > Micromys minutus. Next base: position 12,604,591 of record NC_137963.1, on the reverse strand, counting down.
TTATGTGACTGCGGCAGAGTCCCAATCAGTCATTATCATTTGCAATTTCATATTTCAATAAAGTTTTATTTATTTTCATTTGCATTATTTGCTGTTGTGGAAACGAGACTTAATCTGACAGTGCCAGATGGTTAGGAGAAGATTGTATTTCCATCCCTGGCCATTGTGCTGACCAGACTTTTGAGTGTGCCTTGTTCTTCCCTACCTCTTCTACCTGGCTATTAATATACGTGCCATTTTCTTTCCAATTGCCAAATTATCTTTTTCGCAAGTAAAAATGGAAATGTATTTGTGCATTTAAAAAACATTTTCTGAATACATATTATGCATCAAGAACTTTTCTAAGTGCCAAAGACACGGGAATAATGAGACAGACACTGAAGTCCCTTCATAGAATAAGGGATCCAAACTCAATTTTACTTATATGTAAGGCAATAGAAGGCTAGCAACTCTAAAACATTCCACAGAGGTTTTTATTTTTATTTATTTATTTATTTATTTATTTATTTATTTATTTACTTACTTTTTCAGTTAAAAATCAGTGAGATTTATTCATTTGTACTTTACATTTTTGAGACAAAGTGTCACTGTGTACTTATGACTGCTTTCAAATTTACAGGGATTCTTTGTTCTCACCTTCTACCCAAGAGTGCTGTGATTATAGGGTTAGGAGCATGTGTCACCATGTCTAGCTCTGAGGACTACATTCAATACAGAAATTTTGCTTCCCAACCATCAGGTTATAGAAGTGGAGGTACATCTCTCTCTTTTTTTTTTCTTGTTTTTACAGTAAAATGTTTAGTAGAACCCAACAGCAATCATATAATTGTTTCTTTTTTTATAAACGACTTTATTTTACAAAACAAAGATAAATGTACAGATTTTTTGCTTAAAATTAAACATTTTTGTCAGTACTGTTTTTTTCAGATATTAAAATAATTTTTACATAAAACTATGTGAATATATTTTTTAGTCAGTACTTGATTTTTTCGAGGGCTTGACAGTATGCATTGAAAACCTAATCGTTACCATGAGCGTAAAGTACATGCAAAACAAAACCCAATATGGAAATAGTACCACAGAGGTTTTTAAACAGGCATACTTTAAAATTTTCAAGTGGAAAAAAACCCAACCCTTTATGAAATAGGGTAAAATACAAATCAGGTGAAGTGGGCACATGACAAGGAATGGAAAAAAAGTCAAGAAAAGCAAATAGAAATCAGATACATACTATGGAGAATTTTGCAAGCTAACCAAGGTGTGTGAGAGAGAGTGTGTTGCAATCGAGCAAGTCAAGCCAAGCACAGCAAAAACTGTATGTGGCTCCTGCAGGCTATGTCTTTGACAGAACAAATGTGATTTGTTTGCAAACATGTCTGGACACCATATAGATTTCTAATTCTATACTACTATAGACAGAGCTTCTGGCATCTGTATGTTGTATAACAAATTGTGGTAATGCATGTAGCCCAGGTTTTGAAGATCTTGTAATGATCCATTCGGTGTCTGAAAGAGGACCAATAAAAATATGTTGACAAAATGAGGAGGGGAAAATACTGCACTTTGAACATTGTTTATTCAAAGTTCCAGGGTAATTCAATGCTGGACTGAGCATGGGTGACCACTTCCCTCATAACCATATGTTAATACTGCAATGAGAAAATGCCAGTGCAAGCAGAAACTCAAACAAAGACACAGAGATGAAGGATTTTCTCCCTGGGGCTATGGTTTTAACTATTGAAATATTTGGCCAATATAAAGGATTGCCTTAGCTTTAGCCAGTTATTAGTTTTCTGATTGGGAAACAATTTTCACCATGGTCATTTAAGACAAATAATATAAAAGTGAAGAGAAAAAGAAAGAAAAGGGAGCTAGGGAGAGAGGGAGAGACAGAATATGATTTTTTCTCAGAGTCACAGAGAAAGCAACTTACCCATGTCTCAAATGATGAAGCAAATGACCCAATACTGGCAATGCACAGTTTCGGATAACTTCTCCTTTTGGAGCATTTATTCTTTGTAGTTTTTTTGTTTGTTTGTTTAATTAAAAAAACACTGAGACATCTCTAAATATATATACAATTTCCACTCAAGTTTGTGTTTTTATTCCTCTCTCTCTCTCTCTCTCTCTCTCTCTCTCTCTCTCTCTCTCTCTCTCTCTCTCTCCCTGTCCCTGTCCCTATCTCTCCCCCTCCCCCTCCCCCTTCAGCGCTCCCTCTTCCTTTTCATCTCCATCTCTATGTCTATTTTTCTCTGGTTAGGTCCACAGGCTTTAAGACAGGTAGGGTGTCTAGACAAAGCTACACCCTTAGTGGACTATGCTATTGACTGCTGAAATACAGAAAAAGGCAGTTCACTAGCCTCCAGGCTCTGGGTTTATGAAATGCTGAAAGAGACATCAAGTGGCAATTACATCTCCTCTGGTCTCAGTTTCAGGGGTGAATACATTTTTGACATATAACAACTGAACTAAAGCCCAGCTGCTCCTGATTTCACATGCAGGGCTGTGTCACCACCTTTCCTTCCAAGAAAGCCAGGACAGAAGGCATGAGGCATAGTGTTTGGAGTTCTTCCAAATGGTTAGGAGCTGGCCCAAGCTCCCTCAATATGCTTACCTGGTGATAAATGTTGTCACTGATACTCACAGCACTTACTGTCTGGTGCTTATGAGAAAAGACAGTGATTTATAGCTGAGTTACCAGTCTGAATTGGGTGGAGAAAAGAGTGCCCTGTGCAAGGCCTGAAGGTTTAGTTTTCTTTCACTGAAGCAAATAGTGACTATTTTTCTATTTGTAACCATCATCAGATTTCTCTCTGACTCATTGATCCTTTTTGCCTGAGCACCTTCTCCATTTTTTTTTTATAATTAGTTCTGAAAACCAAACTGGGTATGTTTATAACAAAAGAAGAAGAAGAAGAAGAAGAAGAAGAAGAAGAAGAAGAAGAAGAAGAAGAAGAAGAAGAAGAAGAAGAAGAAGAAGAAGAAGAAGAAGAAGAAGAAGAAAGAAGAAGAAGAAGAAAGAAGAGGAAGAGGTGATATTTAAGTAGGTACCAATACCTCCATATGGTTTTCCTGTTCATCTATAAAATCACAATTACTGGTTATTTATTTTAATTCATAAATCATGATAGTTACCTAGTGTTCACAGGGTCTGTAGGATATAGACTTACAATTAAAATTCAGGTCTATTTGGCTTCCCAAATTAGTCCTCTGTACCCTCCTTTACACCACACATCTCTATGTGCCCTATAGGTCTCCCTGTCCCTGCCCAGGATGTATGCAACAGCATAGTCCTTTAGGGGACACTAAGTTTCTATTGTGGTAGAAATTAAGGGATCAAAACTACATGAACCAGAATGCTCACTACAAAGCTGACTCCAACTTTCTTTCCTTATGTGCTGTAGGCTCGGAGCTGATAGACTGCACATCAGTAAGTATATCATGAGACAGAACATTTTTGCATTCACGTATTAATTCTTTCAGCAAATGTTTTTTTTAAATACCTATCCTGTGCCAGGCATTAATCTATGCCAGAATTTATCAATCCTTGCTGCATATTAAAATAACCTGGTGCACTTAAGAAAATACTGATCCCTGGCTCATCCAAAGAATTCTATTTAAAGCTCAATGACTGGGGTTCTGCCATCCATATACTTTTAAATCATCCCCAGAAATGGGAGGAGGGAGCTAGGGATGAAAATCACTGTTCCTGGATCCAAAGAACATAGGAGTGAATAGACAGGATAAATATACTGACTGGATTCACAGGTCTTGTGTGCTCCTTTGTCATCAGTAAGATAGGATAAAGGAAGAGAGGGAGAAAGATGAGACTGGAAGTCTGGGTTGCCCATTAGTCATGTTGAGCCTTAATCTTCATTTCTGTACTCCACCCCGGATAAATGTGGTTTCTTTTGTGAGAATACATCATGTAGGCCTTGCAGGTGTGTGTGTGTGTGTGTGTGTGTGTGTGTGTGTGTGTGTGTGTGAGAGAGAGAGAGAGAGAGAGAGAGAGAGAGAGAGAGAGAGAGAGAGAGAGAGAGAGAAGTTTCTATAATCACTTAACTTCTAATATGATGTGTATAGTGTGCATTTTGGAAGAAGGGTTTTACAATAGTACACACCAGCTTAGAGGAGATGCAATAGCCTGTCAAAATATATCATCTTCTCTAGTGAGGATGATGCTGTGTGGTCAGATTAAGGTTTCAGATACCACTGGATCATAGATGTTATTTTAAAAAAAAATGAGATAGAAAACCTAGAATTGTACTAGGTCTCTCAGGCAGTTTAATCTGCTTGAACAAAAATGTGAGAAGAAAAATTATGTGGAGATTCATAATTAGGAAAGGCAGCTCGCTAAGCTCCAAAAGCATCTCAGGTCATGAAAAAAGGTACTTTTAAAAGGTGTCTTAATTTGAAACAATATTTTCACACTGGTAAAGAAGAAAGTTTCTTTCTTGCAAGACTTGATGTTCTTGCCATACAGAGCTTTCACATGCTTGGTTACCCTATGATATTTTATATTATTTGTGACTTTGTGGAGGGTGTTGTTTTCTATTTTTTTTTCATGCCATGTATTGTTTGGATAAGGAAGGCTACTGAATTGTTTGAGTTAACTTTATATCCAGCCATGGTGAATGTTTCCCTTTGTGAATTTGAACACAAAGGGTCAGCAGGGTTGAGTGGTTACATTTATCTGGGCACAGTTAGAGAAGGGCTAAGATAGAGTAATAGCAAATACAATTATAATCTTGCTTTATACACTCTCAGGACATATGTCTCTTTTCTATTGTCCCATCATATTTTGAAAGTTTAGAACAATAGAATAGATAAGCAAGACTTGAGGAAACATTAACCTCTTTAAGAAACCCTTTGCTCCACTAAATGAGGTTTTCTGTTCCTGGTCATCTGTGGCTACTTCTACCCAGGATTCTGGCTTCTAGGGACTCCTAACAGTCGTCCTTATCTACATCCTGTTTTACAGAAGAACCACTCCCATGTACTTGTAAATGTCTTCTTCTTCTTCTTCTTCTTCTTCTTCTTCTTCTTCTTCTTCTTCTTCTTCTTCTTCTTCTTCTTCTTCTTCTTCTTCTTCTTCTTCTTCTTCTTCTTCTTCTTTTCTCTCTCTCCCTCCCTTTCACCCTCACCCCCTCTTTCTTTTTGCTCTCTCTTCCTTTCTCTTTTTCTCTCTTTGATTTTTATTGATACTATATTTTTATTGTCCAGAAGTTTCCACCTACCCAGTCTCCTCTCTCACAGTTCCTCATCCTATTCTTTCTTCCATTTGTCTCCAAGAGGATGTACTCCCCCAGAACCCCACTCCCTTGGAATGCAGACCTTATTTCCTCCTGTGTCTCTGAAGGAAAGTCCTGTTAAGGTATTACTCCTGTTAAAAGATGACATCACTCGTATCTACACCAATGTTAGGAAAAGAATGAAGAGGGTGGGGAGGGGGAGGGGATATGGCCTATAGAGGTGTGGCGAGGCCTGGGGAAAAGGGAGATGCTGCTCGGGAGCCCATGTTGGTAATCCTTTCTCTCTGTGGGACCACCCACATGACTTTATAGCACAGAGTAGAGGTTGTTCAGGTCACGGGGGAGTTAAGAGTGTAGTAGAAGCAAAGAGAAAGACTAGAGGAATGGAGAAGTAGAAGAGTAGAGACTGGTCATGAGCACATGGAGATAGAGGTGGGAAGGGAAGGGCATGAGGAGGGACAAGGGTGAGAAAGCAAGAGAGAGAGAGAGAAGGGAGCAAGCAGCTCCTTTTATAGTGTCAGGTAACTGGGGTGGAGCATACGGGCTACTGAAAGGTAACTGAGGGATGGGGAATGCCTGGCTGTGGTCAGGTAACTGAAGCTGTGGGTCTATCAAATCCCAACAATTATAATAACAGATATAATGGGAGGAAGGAGGATATAGCAAGTCAGGAGCACCTCATCCTCTTCTAAAGTCTCTAATTCAGAGTTTTCTCTGATAGCTAGCCAGTTTCTAATTCTGGGCACGTAATAAAGACAATCATGACTGTATTACTTATAGTCTTCTTCCGCTAAGTGTCCTCTAGATGTCACACATACATCCCAAAGACTAATTAGGAACATGTATCGCTAGCCCCATTTTATAGATACTAAAGTTGAAGTTCAGATAATGCTGTTGCTCATCTATTGACTAAAGGCTCAGAGATGTCTCCTGCCTTAAAACATTTAATTCTCAAGTAATAATATTAAGTGAATACTATTACTCTGACAACTGCTGATTTTGATTTTTTTTATAGCATCTTTAAATCCTGTTCTGCTGGGCCTCCCTCTGGAAGAAGACTGCATCTTTTTGACTGCAGACTAACTTGTGATGGCAAAATGGAAGTGACAGAAGCATCAAGGGCTGGAAGCTTTCAAATTTTGGGCCTGTTTTGTCATATCTCATTTTTCTCTGCCATTAAACTAACACAATCTGAGATTGAGGTTGTTCAGTCAGCGTGGTCTTGGAACGGAAATAGTCGAGGGGGAGTCACCGCGCCACACAGATATGTAGAAATGATTTCTGACATGTAAGGGTCATTTGTTACACTGTTTGAAGTGACAAATACAGCTTCAGACGAAACTGAAAAGGGAGAGGTTGGTACCGAAAGAAGGTGAAATATGAAGTCTAAATTATTTTGATCTTCATGATCTTGGCCTTTATGTTATAACTCTTCTTTAAACCATGTTTTTTTCTCTTTCTGTATTTTACAGAGATTGCTTTTCTAATAAAAATAAAATAAAATTGCCATCAACTACTTTTAAAGAGAATGAGAATGTATAAATTCTCAGGGGCAGGGAGAAAATTGGGTTAGGCCTGTGACTGGAGACTTTAATTGGCCTATGAATTCTTTATAGTTTTTTTTTTTAATTGCAAATACTATCATGATAGGATTAATGCACAACTTGAGAATTGACATTTTCTACAAGGTACTAGAAGCTCATATTGATGGCAGCTGTGCTTCACTTTGAGTAGCAATGGACAGAAAGATTCCTGTCCCATTGGCATATTATTTATAGAAAGGTATAATAAGACACATTTGCGTAGATTACATGGAACTGGAACTAGAATTAAGCACAAAAAGGAGGGTAGCAATAAAAGGTGCAAGAGTGTTCACATGTTGTGCCTGCATAGTTAGAACAAGTTTCTTTGCTTAGTTTTCTGTGCTTCATTTCATAGATTTTTTTTTTCTTTTTTACAGCTGCAAAAGAACTGCTTTACCTGGCATCAGTGGCAACAGAGGTGCTTGGTCCTGTGGATGCTTGGTGCTCCCACAGAAGGGACATGTTAGAGAGTGATGGGGGAGTGAGTGGGTGGGTGGGGGAGCACCCCCTTAGAGGCTAACTGTAAGGGGATGGGGTGGGGATTTAAAGAAATGGAGACTGGAAAGTGTGACAACATTTGAAATATAAACAAATAAAATGATTAATAAATAGAAAGAAAGCTAAATGCATACAAAGAATGTGATAAACCACCAACCAAAGAATACACTTGGCTCCAGCCGCAGCATATGTAGCAGAGGATGGCATTGTCTGGCTTTAATAAAAAAAGAAGCCCTTGGTCCTGTGAAGGTTTGTTTCCCCAGTGTAAGGGAATGCCAGAGTGTTGAGTTTAGAGTGGGAGGTTGGGAGGAGGAACATCCTCATAGAACCAGGAGGAGAGGGATGGGGAAAGGGGCAATAGGGAAAGGAGACAACATTAGAAATGTAAATGCATGATCTATCCAATAAAAAATACATATAAAAATTACTACATGTTTTTAATTAAAAATATATAGAAGTTAAAAACCATTTTATGATTCAGTGATCTTTGATTATTAAACACTACATTTTACATGTTTATTTCTTATATTTATGTTTATATTTTTATCTTGTGCCCTCTGTCTTAGTCATAACTTCAAATTCTTTACAAACTTGCAATTGCTCTGCCAGGCCTCTTTAATCATCCTCAACATTATAAGCTATCAGAACATAATTCCTCTTAGAAATTTTATGTATTATGCTTCCAAATTGAGTTGCACACTGCCACAAAAATATTTGATGAAAATTCCCTATTGTCTAAATTATATCCAAATTGTCAAACTGAAGATATTCTAGGCCATTCACATTCTAAATTAAAGCCCAAGTGTGAGACCTGATTCATCCACTGATAATGTGTACTTACCACAATGAAACACCCCATCTTACTGCAGACACTGCTACCATTCTTCCCTGTTCCTCAGTATGCAGAAGAACCACAGCAGTAAAGCAGGACAGGACTCATAAGTCGTGTTGATACATGGGTTTCCTCCCTTTTCTTCATGACAGAAGGAAAAAGACATTCTTGATATCTTCCCCAAATAGTAGTGAAATGCCAAGAAAATATATCAAGTATTTTTTAATTCCTGCAAGAGGAACCTCATAGCTGCCTTCCCTAATCAATAACAGCTACAGAACCTGGAAGAATACTTTGTAATGAATCATTATTAAATAGGTTCATATCTGTAAATTATTGGGCAGAGTAATTTCATCTCTAGGTAAATCCCCTCCAGAAATATTGGGCTCATCCATTAAAAGACCAGTCTGGTTCTGGGGTATGCTTGATTTTTCTCATATATAACAATTTCTCCTTCCTTCATTCCTTTTCCCCTCTTTCCCTCCCTCTTTCCCTCCCTCCCTCCTTCCCTCTCTCTCCTTCCCTTCCTCCCTCCCTCTCTCTCCTTTCATCTCTTCCTTCCTCTGTCTCCCTCCCTTCCCCACATTTTCTGTTTCCTTTCTCTAAAATTCACTTAGCAACTATGCAACTTCCCATGAAAAGGGTGCTTGCTGGTCCAATGTTGCCACAACTCTAACAGAAGTAACAAACTGATTTGTGATTGGATTTACCTAAGGTCTGCTTTTGAGTAGGAGCTTAAAACCAGTACTGTGGACCTAGGCAAAGGTCTATAACTGGTAAGTTCATAGGAACTAGTGGTGAACCTTCCATTCTTACTTTCTTCATAAACAAGCTGTTGTCCTGGTTTTTATATATTTAGGTATATTTCTCCACACCACTGCTCTCTCCTCAGCATTTGTCAGAGAAGTGTCTCTTTGCTGTGAACAGATATTAATACAATGACACATGGCTGCTAAAGATGCTGAAATCAAGTCATACTTGGATGGTCAGCTTTGAAAGGACATCCATGTCACTCATTCTAAGGCCCAGAAAAGAAGAAGAAAGGGAGTAGAAAAAAGAAGTAAGAGCTGGGCAAAGAAAAGGATAATTATGAAGTGCTGTCTCACACACAAAACAGACAGAGTTATGAATCTAATGATCTCACATCAGCTGTCATTTCCTGCAATAGTGTCTTTATAGGAGGGATTCAGGAAACATCTATCATTGATTAGAGAGGGGATCATTAGCCCCACTGTGTCCAGGAGAGCTAATCATGGTTGTAGAATTCTGGGAGAATAAAGAACTCATTGTCTCTAGTGATGTAGTTACAGGCGAGTTACTAATGCTGCAGTGATGCAGTTCACTACTGCAATGCCAATGTTACTGATCCACCATGGACCCCGTGGATCAAAACAGAAAAGTAAAGAAAATGACATGCAAGTGACAGGAGATTTGGTGTGGAGGATGTTAATGAGGTATGAAGCAAGATAAGTGACAGTAGGAGGAATAATGTGGCCACAATGTGTCAGCAATGTCCATGAAATATTCAAGGAATAAATTAATAAAATACTCCATTACATTTTAAAAGAATGTCAGTAGCAGAAAGAAGCTTGGTGCCTGTGCCCTGTCTCCCATGTTGACTGACATGTCTTTCACATTACACCATGTCCTACTTCTGCACTCCGATGTTTACACACATTCCTGGTTGTTGTATGCCATTGTAAAGGCAGAGCGATCAGAAGGAAGAGACTGAAGTAAGAAAGTTTAAAAAATAAAAAACCTGGCTTCAACCCTGGCTATGCCAGTAGTGGCTGTGATCTTGGGCAAATTTTAATTTTCTTTAATTCACAAAATGTAAATAGCAGTAGGAATAGCAATGGCATTAGTAATAAGGAAGTGGTCTATTGTAGCACCAACATCTCTTACTGAACGCTCTAAGATATTAATGAATGTAATGTGTATTCAACTCCTGCTCGGCACCTGGTATTCAAATAGGTATAGAGAATTCTCTAGTAAATAACAGAGCTGTGATCTGCGATATTCATTCTGCCATTTATGCTTTAGGTCAGGGCTTGGAAAGGTACAGTACACATGGATGCTCAACTTAGTTCGTTTGCCTGTTACAGTGTCCTTGAGCTGAAACCGGTTTTACATTTTAAAAGAGTTAGGAGGAAGGTATAAACACAGCAAAAACTCCTATGTGGCCAACAAAGCCTGAAATATTTACCATCTGTCCTTTTATAGAAGAGTTGGCTGGTTTATTAGAACACACAGTCAACACTCGATAGATAAAGGCTTTCCACATGCCAGATCACAATCTGAAGTTCTTTGCACGGGTTTCTGATTAATTTCTGTATCCCTTTAATTCCTATGTAGGCTTATCATCAGCCATGCAATAGAAATCAAACGTTTCAGATGGACATAGGTCCTGCATGAGTGAACCCTGGGCTTCTCTAGCTACATCCAATTATATTCTTATCCTCCTGCCCCACTGAGTTTCTTTCTGTTCAGCAAATATTGCACACATATTTCAGTCCAGGGCATCGTAGTTTTGTATTCTACCTGCCCTCAGCCTTTTTGATAATGCACTTCCAATTTGTCCTTCAGAAGTAAGTAGCAAAGTCACTTCTCTCGGAAAATCTCCTTGTGTTCTCTGTACTGCATCTCCTGTGACTTCTGATACTTATGGAAATCCCATATTCTTCTCCATGACATTATTACTGTCACCCCCACAAGTCAGTTTCATGAGGACAGTGGTTCTCATTATCTTATCATTTTATAGCATTCTCACCTCATGCTTAATAAATACCAGGAGAATGAAGGAAAAAATGAATTATATAGTGTCAAATTTGTGGAAAAAATAGGGTAGACAATTTATGGCGTTCTTTCTGTATGAATGCAGTGTCCTTTTATTTTTTCCAGGAAACCACATTCCCAGTGTATTTTCTATAGCTGCATTTAAATACCTTATTCATTTTCTCTGTATAATTAATGAAGGCCCAGTGAACTGTTTGTGTTGATACATCATCTGCTCCACATAGGAAATGCATTTGTTACAGAGCTATCTAGGCCAAAGCTAATGAAACATTTGTTAACGTCCTGGTTTACAAAGAGAAAATTGGTTTACCTGAATGACAAGGTTTGTGTATGGGAGAAACATTACTCTTTGCACTTTTTGAAGGGTATTTTTGGGAACTCTCAAAACCACAGAGAAGCATGCATCAACAGTTCCTTCCAAGTGGAAAAGGCAGGAGGTCACCTTGGTGAAGACAAATTTCCAAGATCAATATTACCCATGACAACTCTCATATGTATTTAGGGTACTTATAAGCTCCTCAAAGTGTCCATAGAATAAATGTTTGTATAATTGCAGTGTCCTAGTAAACACAGCAGACTCCTCGCTTTCTCAATGGCATCTGTGAGCACTATACCTATACAAAATTGACTCTAAAATAATTCAGAATTATATTAACAATATTTGACTCTAGATGATAGATTTTAAACATCCCCCCAGCCTCCCTCATGGATACCCAATGTATGCAAGTGTGGCAGTCAGAGAAAAACTTGTGAAAATAGGTTCATTCTGCATTTTATTGATTCTGGGATGGAAGTGAAATTGGCATATTTGGTTGCAAACACATTTATCTTCTGATCAGTCCCATTGCTCAGTAATTAATTATTCTCTCTCTCTCTCTCTCTCTCTCTCTCTCTCTCTCTCTCTCTCTCTCTCTCTCTCTCTCTCTCTCTCCCTCTCTCTCTTTTTCTCTCTCTCTCTCTCCCTCCTTCCCTCCCTCCCTCCCTCTCTCTCTCTTTCTCTCTCTCTCTCTCTCTCTCTCTCTCCTTTTTGCTTTTCTTTCTTCCTCCCTTCCTTCCTTTTGTCCTTCCATTCTAAATAGAGTCTCACTCTATGGGTTTGGCTCTCTAGATCTCACTGTGTATAGCAGTATAGATTTTTTAACATCCAGAGATCTGCCTGCCTCTGTCTTCTGAGTGTTGCAATGTGCTACTGTCTTAGTTAGAGTTCCTATTGCTGTGAAGAGACACAGCAACTTCTGTGAAGGAATATATTTAACTGGGCTTGGCTTACAGTTGCAGAGGTTCAGTCCATTCCATTATTACAGGAAACATAGTGGTATTCATGCAGGAATTTTACTCATGAAGCAGCTGAGAGTTGTACATGTTGATTTGCAGGTACAGGAAACTGTTTGAGACTTTAGTTGTAGCTTGAACATATGAGACCTCAAAGTTTGCTCCCAAAGTGACATACTTCCTTCAAGATTGCCATACCCACTCTCACATGGTTACATCTCCTAATAGTGCCATTTACTATAGGCCAAGCATGTAACAAACACATGGGTGTACAGGAGCCGTACCCACTTAAACCACCACAACTAACTGCCTAAAGTAGTTGCTAATTTAATTAAAAGACAATATTATATTAAGAAGCAGAGATACATGTTTGTTCTGAATGATTATTTCTTACTTCTATCAAAAATTGTACCTGATGTCCAGATGAGGTGATTCAAATTCACTGTAGAGGTATAGAGGTTTGCCAAGGGCTTTATTTAAAAACAAACAAAAATAAAAGACTAGGATCTTACAACTGAATATTATTTCTACCTCTCTCAGTTGGCCAAATTAATAATTTGTTCTTACCTTGTCCTATTAATTCACCCATTGTTCTGATCTTCTCATATATGCTTTCTTACTTGCTCATACTATTTTTTCTCAACTGATCTTTTAAGAACTATTTATTATACACTATCAGAGTATAGCTAAGATGAGTTTTGACTTCAATAAATGTGCAACAGAGATGTTAAACTAGAAAACAAAATTCAACTAATAGTATACACTTATCATTTATTTTTCACATGTTTCTTTCAAGGAATAGTGAAGCAAAAGAAAAAAAAAATCCATCTACCAGTTCCAAAAGAATGGCCAAAAAAAAAAAAATATATAGCCAGAAAATTCAAGAGTGGGACAGATCTACAAAAATTCACAGGGACACACCAAAGAGAATAAACCAATTGATCCTGAGAATAAAAAGTAGATGTCTGAGAATAATGTGATTTTTTAAATATGCTACCTATTCTAGTAGATTTTTTAAGAGTTTAAAGAAGAATTGTAAAATAATTTTATATTTTGAGTTTCTAGACAGTAGAAAAAAGTTGATCATATGCAATAATCATTTTTTACTGCTATTGAGCTATTTGAAGTTTTGGTTAACCCCAGTGGCCTTGAGAAAGCACTAAAAGCTTTCAGATATTATAAGCAAATAAATTACACTTAACTATATTTAATTCTACCAGTGTATCTTCTCTGTAGAAAATTGAGAGGTACTGTAAGTGACCTTAGCAAATATTTTGCTTGTAGGTGATTCATCTGGATGGTGAGGCATGGAATGGGACAATGGGCTCCCAAACCCATGACAAATGAATATGCCAGAGATATGAAATTAATAAAATATAAACTATTGGAGATTTTTAAAACATACAGTTTAGATGGTGAAGAAAATTCACAAAATATCATATCAATTAGAATGTGTAAATTCTTCCCCAAACAGAAAATCAGGAGTGTAAGTTTGTTAGTTTGTTTTATATATAACCTTCCTTATATGTTGTGGAAGAAATGCTCCTTTAATGTTAAGGAGAAATCTGAAAGATAGATATCTAGAAAATATCCATCGGAAAGAGAACAACACTTCCTTCAACAGAAAAACAAAAACTGCATAGATGCATAACTTAATGATATGTGTATTTATAAGTCCAAAATTATATGAAAAAGAATTTCCAGAAGACCTATTGGATTATTTCTAAATAACAGTCAGTTCAGAATGGAAGTAAAAGGATATGGTGGTTCTGTCAGATGGGTTACCAAAACTGCAACAATAAAACTGACCAGCCAAGCAAGTGAATAAAAAGGCCTCAAAATGTGCATCTACTGAAATGATGGATTAGGTACAAAGAATAACCCTTATATGCTTATTATGAAGTTATTTGACAAAATGCTTTGAAAGTAAAGAAAGATAAGCAATTATTAACTAGTAAGAGCAGAACCCAATATTCAACAAAGCAAAGGCAAATTCCGTGTTCATTTATGTAAATATGGTAATATGAAATCTATGCTTTTTTAAATTAACATACTGTGTTTGCTTAATTAAAAGACCCAAATATGGATAAAATCATGCATAAAGTTGGTAAATTAAACAATTTAGCAGGAGCATAATCTTTGGAATAATAGTATGAAACGTTACAAAAGAATGTTTGTATTGATTCTGAAATGTGATTACTTTTGAGAAACAAAAAAGGAAAATGGAGTAGTAGAATTATTTTGTTTTCTCATTTAAATATTTTTTCTTTTACTTTTTTCTTCTTTACTCAAACTAGGGCTATCTTATATATTTTAAGATATAAAGCTGAAATATACAAACAAAATTTACATTTGAATGATTTGGAATTTATGAATAAAATAAAGCAATAAAATACTTAGGGATAAATATCATTCAATGTGTACTGATTGTAGTGTAGTGACTCTAAGTAGTGTTAGAGTTAAAATATAATTTATTATTAAGTGTCTACTCTAATTTTCAGAAATCGTTTTGGAATGGGGACAGCTTTGCTTTATGTAAATGTATCCATTTTAATACAATATAATCTATTTTCATATTCACTTTTAGCTAAGTGTTTTCATGTGCTCAGAATTTCTTTGTTTTAGTCAAGGTTATATCTTAAAAATGTTCTATACTAAAAAACAAATATCCTATACTATGGCCTTATAATATAAAATTAATAATCACATCAGTTGTTACATAATAGCAATTATTGTAATGTCACAGATATTGACCATAAAATTTTAATATATGTATATGATGATAACTGTCAGACCAAAATAATTTATTTCAATATAATGTATTCTTTAGTTTGAGTCTACTCTTTTATTATTGAGGCGAGTCGCCATCCCATGTCAATATGTTCTAAATTATGATTCTTAAATTTTAATTTATAAAGGCTTCTAATATAGATTATTTTGGAAAACTGATCAATAACGAGGTTTCTGGTAATATTTTCTAAGACTGAGCTCAGTAACAAGTACTTTGATGCTTGTTGCAGTCTGGGAATTGGCTTCTTGTCAACTGAGTTTCTCCACTGGTATACCAAGGACCAGGGGTTGCTCAGCAACTCAGAAGCTAAAGTGTCTAGAAACAAGAAGCTACCAATCCTTTATAAAGCAGTCATCGGTTTATTTTTCAAATGAACACTATACCTCAAACCAAAGTGACATAATGTTCTAAGGTCACATTTTGTTAACCAAGTTCAACTTAAGTCTTGCATGTCATTGTTTGCTAAATATCTTTGCATTAAAAACTATATTTTTCTTTTGTCATTTTGTGTTTAATATGCTATTCCATATTCACACACCACACACACACACACACACACACACACACACACACACACACACACACACACAGAGAGAGAGAGAGAGAGAGAGAGAGAGAGAGAGACAGACAGACAGACAGACAGACAGAGACAGAGAGAGACAGAGAGAGACAGAGAGAGAAACACATTCACACATGTAGATATGCTCACAGAGAAAGAGACAGAGACAGAAACAGAGGCAGACACAGAGAGGGTTAAAGAGATGTCTCTGATTCTGGTTGTGCACATATATAATTTAGTTAGCCTGACAGATAAGCCCACATATATATTCACAAGGTAATCCTATCAATGGTTTAGAAAAAGTCAATTTGGCTAAGTCCACTATGCTTCCGTTTGAAGATAATCCTGCAATCATGAGAAACTTATCATTTGTCACCGAATCTCCCACATTCTCTCTTACACTATGACCTTGTTCTCCTTTAATTTTAATTTCCACTGTCTGTAATGTGTGAATAACAACCAGAGTCCCTTCTCCTACAGATTCTCTTTGAGGCGTCTATTAATGTTGGCAAAGCAACACAGACATTGTAATATGCTGTGCTGCCCTTGTTGGTTTGACCGGTGTGACTTTACAATGACTTTTGAAAAAAGAAACAGACCTATAATAAATCACAAAGCTGGTTATTGTTTGTGATGGCCTGTGGACTTACTTGTCTGCCACCTGTTCATATCCTTTTGCACAATTCATTGTGTTCTATATAATCTCTATGTTACAGCCTAGTTTAAAACATCAAAAGGACTTTGCTTCCCCCATGTTATCAAATGGTTGCTCCTCGGATGCATCTTTTAGGCCATCTCCAAGGCTGAGTTCAGAAACTGAGTCTTTTTTGATGACAGATGATATTAAAACCGGATGAAAAGTCAGAAGATCGTTTTGCTGTCAAGATCGATACGTGTTTAACCTTTTTCTCCCTCTCCCCTTAGGGGAAGCTCTCTTCTCACCTCAGGGGTGGCTTCTGTCCTCTCACAGTTTTTTTCATTTTACCCTTCCCCTCACTGACCTGCACCACTGAGTTAGAATTCTCATGCCTTCAGAATTTTTTTGTGTTAGCATGCATCACAACAGTTTATATTGAAAAGCTTTTCCCATACACAGAATTTTATATCGCTGAAGACCAAAGAAATCAAAGACTTACTCTTGTAAAACCTTGGAGACAAAACAGACACACATTAATTCTATTCTGTTGTGACAAGAAGCCTGACCTCAGGGAAAAGATGTCAGATCTGTGAACCTTTCTTTTACTCTCTGTCAATTAAAGACAGTAATCGCTGGCCTGGTCATCTTTTAAGAATTTGCTTATAAAATTTTAAGTTTGACAAGGACAGTTTTAAGTAGTAATTTATTTTTAGTTTAAATACATATGCCATTTAAAAATGCTAAGAAGTACCATAAAAATTCAAATATGATTCTAATATTTTAATCTTAATTATACTTAAAAGTAACTAATATGATATACTTCTATATACATGTGGTGGTTTGAATTAAAATGGACCTTACAGGCTCATATATTTGAATACATGCTTTAAGTTGTTGGAATTCCTTGAAAAAAATTGAGAAATATGGCCATGTTAGAGAAGATATACTGTGAACAACGGAATTGAGGTTTCAAAAGCCCATGCCATTTTTTGTTTAGATTGAGGTTGATTTCTCAAAGTATATGTTCTTAATTTTTTAAATTTTTTATTGGCTATTTTATGTATTTATATTTCAAATGTTTTCCCTTTTCCATGTCCCTTCCTCTCCCCCTTTCCTTCTTATCCCCCTTGCTTCTATGAGGGAACACACCCTTGGCCACCTTCCACACACCCATGGCTACCACACTACCCTGGCTTTCCCCAATACTGAGGTAATAAGCCTTCACAAGACCCAGGGCTTCTCCTTCTATTGATGCCAGACAATTCCATCCCCTGGTACATATACAGCTTGGAGCTATTGTTAAATCCATGTGTACTTTTTGGTGGTGGTTTAGCTCCCTAAATATAAGTTCTTAGTTACCAATCTAGTTTCAAGCCTGTGTGCCTGCTGTCATGCTTCCTGCCACTATTTTTATAGGCTCATCTTCTTAGGCTACAAGCAAACACTCAATTAAATGCTTTATTTTACAGGTTTCCTTGATCACAGTGTCATCTCACATCAATAGAAAAGTGACAAGACAACACATATCTCTGTGCCTTGATTAATACTCACATGAGATGTTTCTCCTTTCAGTATACCATAATTAACAGACACCTAGAGCTAGAATTTGTATAGACACCTTTGGTTATTTAGGACTAAATGGGGTGTCTTATCGAACCCTTCCCCTTAATGCTCAAAGGTCTTTACAGAAGATGAGGCCAAAAGATTGTAAGAGCCAAAGGTGGTAGATGACTCCAAGAAAACAGCTTCTCCTAGATACAACAGACATGATCAAAAGATGAACTCAGAGATCATGTCAAAATGCACAAGAGTTTGTACAGATTTAAGCCTGACAAACTCACAGTAGGAAGAAGAAAACGTCGGCATAAAAATTACAACCCTAAAGAAGACAGGGAGCTACATAACAAAATAAGTACAATGTGATAACTGTAGTTTCACATGAAGTTAAAAAATTTATAAGGAAATAATATATATATTGTATGATATACTCGAGACAATGAAACATACTATGAACATTAAAATGTATTCATCACATTTCCTTCCTTCCTTCCTATGTTCTTTAATCTAATAGCAAAGAAGGAACTGGGAGGGACACAATAAATGGGAACAGGAACATAGGGGCTATATAAATTAAAAAGGAGTTAAGTGAAGGAGCTTCCATGGATCAGTGGAGCCCATAAGCCATGAAATGAGAAGTATGATTAACTCAAACCTCGGAAGCAGAGGTTAGCATGCTACAGCTTAGCAGCTGACTTTGGTCCACTGACTGTTTTGTATACAAAGGCTTAACAGAACACATACACATTTGTTTGTTTACATCATGTATAGGGTAGTTTTTTTAATACATGGTAAAGTTGAGTATTTCTAATAAGAACAGTTTGGCAGGCAAAAGAAAAATGATTTAATATGTGGCTTTCTCAAAAAAGGGAGCAGGGAAGAAAGGAAAAATGAAAAGCAATCCTGCTCTTAAAACAGAGGAAATAGATAATAATTTTTTGCCATAGTTAGGGTTCAGTCAGAACAGAAGTCATTGGACTTACTAAGAGGACTCATTTTGTAAATTAATTTACTTACTGCATGAAGCTAGAGGAACAATGATAGAGAATGCCTTAGAAATGTCTACCTTGAAATAGGTTTGGGTCTGTTGGTATCCAGGGAGCAACACTTTACAAAAATACATGGGATGTTCTTAATACTTCTTTTACTTGCTTTGGACTTCTTTATTTCCCCAGTCTCATTTCTACAAGTGTGTGTGTGTGTATGTGTGTGTGTGTGTGTGTGTGTGTGTGTGTGTGTGTGTGTGTATGTGTGTGTGTGTGTGTGTGCGCGCGCCTGTGTATTTCTGTATGATGTCCTGAATACATATATGTTTATATATATGTGTATATGTGTGTATGCATGTAAAGCACTTGTGTATTTTATGTAACAATGTAAAATCTAGGATTTACAAATAAGAGAAAACATGATATTTGTCTTTCTGAGTTTGAATTAAATTAGTGAAATTATTTCCAGTTACATCCATTATCATTAAAATGACAGAATTTGTTCTTCTGTGTAAATGAAGAATACACCCCTGTATATCTATACTACATTGTCTCTATTCATTTGTTGATGGGCACATAATCAGATTACATAATGTGGCTACTGTGAATGAATGAGTTTCAGATAGATCTGGCTGCAAACAGTCTAGATAATAATGGATTACCTATAAAAGTAACTTTTATTTGCAGGATGCAATTGTCATCTTGGAGGCTTACTGAATAAACTCATTATTTCTAGCTCTTTCTGCACTTTGGCAGGCTAGGTCAACTCAGCTGTCCTGGCTCAAACTTCTATCCAACCTGACTAATTCAAATTGGCTTCTCTGGCCTTCTTACTGAATTGCTCTCCTTGGCCTCAAATGAACTCTAACATTTTTTTTTTCTAATCTTGTGGTTTTAATCTTCTCTAGTTTCATCTGCCTCTGCATTAACTCAACTCCATTAGAAAGTATGTACTACACTGACCTTCAACTCTGCTGTACCAAACTAAACTCAGCTGAGTAGACTGAACTCAACTCTCTCTTTCTGCACTGGTCTTAAATAGCTTTTCTCTGGAGAGTTGGGGGTATCCTACCTTTGACTCATTTGGAAAATCATTCTTCAATTTGTTACTGTGTTTATCCCTCAATTAGATGTCATTGTTTGGGATTAATAGCTTATACTAAAGGACTTAAGCCACCAGAACTAAAGTTATATGGCATGTATGCATTTCAGTCAGATCCTACAGACAATGAAAGCCTTTGGATATGATCAGAACAGCCATGTTTCTTAGTTAAAATTCCTTTATATTCTTTTTCATTTGCTTTGCAAGTCTATCATCTCACTGTTAGATAGTAACCTAGAACTATGGTTACGGTTTCTTCAAAGTGTGACTTTCATGTCCTATGAAGTATACTGGACCTTAGAAGGGGTCCACAGTGATGTCAGAATTTAGTCATCAATGGGTTTTACTTCCATGGACCTGAATACTCTATGACCGCTGTAAACATTGTTTTCCTCACTTATTGCACTCGACCCTTTAGTCTGAGGCCTGTGGACCTTTAGGATATTCATGACAGAATCTAAGTAGATGTGGTCATTCTCTTGCCTATAAGTAAAATGAGTTGGTGTACATGCGTGCATTTTTAAGATGATATGGCTCCTTCACTTTTGTTCACTTCTGGAGATGTCTGATTTCTCAGATATTTAAGATCCACTCTAACATTGTATTGGCAAGTCTATAATTTCTTAATGCAAAGGGCATTTTATATGCACAAAATTGGTACATGACGTGTAATACAGAGACAACATCTAGAGAATGTTTGTAAAACAATCTCAAGATAATGAACTTGTATTTCATTCTGAGATGAAAATGAGGACTGCATCATCCTTTAATTTCTTAAAAACTACTCATAGAAAATAATACATTCAAGCATCATTTAAATTCTTTCAAATGTATTCTAGTCAAATCTATCTAAATACCAGGTGTTGGATGAGATGAGAATTCTTCACATAACACAGACACCACCCCCATTCTTGGTTGGAAACATATTAGAAACAGAATTGAGAATAATTATGTCTTCTTGGAAACCAGAAAAAACCAGACTTGCTTTATAGTTATGGGGCTGTGTCTACATTGCTTCATGACCACTTTTTATTGCATTTCATGGAATCCTCTGATCTATCAATACCTAGGCATTTATAAATCGGACTAACACCTTCTAATTCCTGTTCTCATTAAGTTACTCCTTTTTGAGAACTTCTTAGAATCACATGAAGTAGAACATGTGGGTACAAATCTAGTAACTGCTCTTCTTATTTCTGTCAACTTGGCTGAACTACATTCCATGTCTGATCTTAGTTTTGCTTGACAATGTCATGGACACAATGCATGTAAGGAAACATATAATATTGCTCTATGTAATGCTACATATCAATGATATAAATAATGACAATAGTGGAACTGATAACATACACTTTAAGATTTTCAGTTTTCCAGAAGCCAGAGATTGTATATCATATAATAAATAAAGCAACTAGAAGCTAATTTGAAGAATGGCAAAGTTAACAGTTATAGAACAGTGGGCTTAACCAATATTCCCACACAAATTGAAATTCCAGCCAACATATTTTTATGAGTTTAATAGATTCTGATTAGCTTGCTTTCTCTCAAATATTTTTCTACCCCATTTCGTGAGTTTATTGAACTTTATTTACAAACTAAATTCAATCCCTAAAAGTCTGAGCTGAGTATGCCAGGTGCAAATGATGGCCATAAACAAACCCAGGGCTTGTTAAAGTCTCTTGTGTCTGAGCTAACAGTTTCCCACTTTGCAATTCCTGAAAGCTTCTAGACAATTGTTGCTTCTACTCTTATCTCCTGAACATGTATTCGGTCTGAAACTGAAGATCACAGAATATGCAGAGAACCCAAAATTAAATAAGTGGAGCAGATAGCTTATTTTCTTTGCTTTGCCATTTTGGAAAAGTCTTTATATATTCCTTACCTATAGAATAAAGATACTATTTTTCCCATGAGGCCGCAACCCCCTTCAGCTCTTTCATCTCCCACCCCCTAGCACCGGCACTGGGGTTCCTGTGCTCGGTATGATAGTTAGCTGCAAGCATGCTCAGCTGCATGACTCTGTCAGAGCCCCTGAGGAGGCATCCCTATCTGGTTCCTGCCAGCAAGCACCTACCAGCATTGTTGACCAACCAAATCCTCCACAGCTCCCATGGACTATAACACCAACCACTGTGCACACATTGAGAGACCCATGGCTCAAGTTGCAAATGCAGTTGAGAATAGCACTTTCTGTCATCAATGTGGTCGAGGGAGCACACATTTCCCCAATGTTGGTAAATGCCAAGGCACTGAGGTGGGGAGTGTGATTGAGAGCTAGTACACCTTTATGAAGACAAGTAGAGGGGGAAGGGGAATGGGAGCAAGGTAGGCAAAGGTGAGCCTTTCAGTTGGAAATACAGTGAGTATATAAAAAAAAACTAAAAAAATAAAGATGACCATCAGTAATCATTTTGGGGGGGCTGTTGATAGTCGATTGAATTGCTAACTTGAGGTTTAAAATTGAAATGGAAATAATACACTTGGAACATCTGTGACAGACCTTCTAGATTCAGTTAAGCAATGAGAGAAGATCCACCATAATATGGATGGTGACATTATATAAGCAAGTGTCCTAGACTAAATACAAAGACATTTGTGAGCTGAATGTTATAATACATCTCTGCTTCATGACTATGCATTCAATGGGAGCACTTAACATGAGGTCTTGGTACTGCAATTTCCCTTCAAACCATAAATCAAAACAACACCCTTCATTGCTTTTCTCAGGTAATTTATTTTGTAGCAACACAAAACATAAGTAATACACATATGTTAAAGAAGAATACATATTTTCTCCCTTTGAAACACTGAGAAATGTTTTGTCATTCACGCATGAAGATTTGAATGATTAAAAGAGAGTGACTGGGTTGGAGAGATGCTCAACTTTTAAAGGCAAAATTCACAATCGAAAGAGTGATCACTAATGGAATTTTATTACCCAGTTTTTTTTGGTGTTTGTTTTATTTATTTACATTTCAAATGTTATTCTTCTTCCCAGTCCTTCCTCCACAAACCTCCTATGCCCCTCCGACTCAATGAGGGTGCTTCCCCACCCATCTACCTATTTTTACCTTAGTGTCCTAACATAGTGTCCTAACATTCCCCTATTCTGGTTCATTGAGCCTCCACATGACCAAGGGTCTCCCCTCCCACTGATGCCAGATAAGGCAATTCTCTTCTACATATCCAGCTGGAGCCATTTTGGTGTTTTCTATAGGTGGAATATTGAATATCATCATTAAAGAAGGTTGGTAGGGAAAAACAATAGAAATCAAGGCATGAAAATACAATGAATCACAAGTACATTCAGATAAGAAAATGGATTTTAGGACACCTGGATTTTCTATGACAGAGAAGTACAACAGAAAATAAAACTAGAAATATGGTACTGAGCTAAGTTGCACAGAATCCTGAATGCTATTGTAGAGATTTACAATTAACACTACACAAGGAATTGTTTAATAATATGTGTATTTTAACAAGTGTTTAGAAATTACTTCAAATGTCATGTGAAACATGCAATATAAAGTGCCTCTCAGAGAGAAATCCCATGGCTCAGTTAAATTGATTATTAAGCTGATTATTAAAAGTATTTATGCACACATACATAGACATTACTGTCACTAATAGACCAAATATTTTCACAGAAAGAAAAAAATAGGCATAGTAAATTGAAAGTTAACTTAAACTATTTTATTTGTTGCTGATTGATTTTGATTGTATTACATAGCTGTAGAACTTCCTAGGACACATAGTAAACTGATGTGTTTGATATGTTCCAAAGAGGTAAAGGACAGACATTATTTCATAGTTCCACCTGTCACAATACTTTTTATACTACAAAGAAAATTCTCTGGGACATTATTGCCTTGCAAACAACATGGTATACATAGCTCTGGAGAGATTTTGCTATGATGTCTTATGACAGTGCTCACTGGCTAAAGAAGAAGGAGGGGTTAGGAAACACACCTTGAAAGTAATGGGCACAAGATGCTGAATGTTGGGACAGCAAAAAGAGTCAGAATGAATCCAGGAATTAATAGTCATTTTTAATACTTCTATAAATTTGTCCTGAAATAATATGTGTATAAAAATCTACTGGATCTAATATTTCTTTCTCCCTGCAATTACCTGCAAGAAATACCTGTAGAAAAAGTGAGTATGTTCTGAAATTTACATTTTCCTCTCTTTGTATATTCTTAGTATTTTGTTCCCTTTCTGTCTTTTTCTCTTTGTCTCTCTTATGTATTTTCTTTCATATTTTCTTATATATTCCAAGATTTGACATAATGTACCTTTCTGAAAGTTATCATTGATTCATACACATGTTTAATTCATAGAATATTTATAAGTTAAATAAAAACACAAAATGTCAGGAAAAAATAAAAGGCATTAACAAGCATGCTTTTCAATACAAATTTGAAATTCTATAAAAGAAAAAAAATTCTCCTGTGCTATAACTTAAAAGTAGAAAGGAAAGAGGTTATAAAACAGATATATTTGTAAAGTTTTTGTTAAAGAACACATTACTGCTATACATAGAAAAATAATTATATGGAAATGATATTTAAATGTAGTTTTAAATTGACTTTGAATAAATTTTAACTTAGTTTTGCCTATATTTGAATTATCCAAATGTTCATATGTTACTTATTAAGCTGACAGAATGTATTTTGAAGAACATAAATTTTAGCATTATTTTGCTGAGATTGTCTATCTATCTATCTATCATCTATCTGTCTATCTATCTATCATCTATCTATCTATATCTATCTATCTACCTATCTATCTATCATCTATCTATTTATCTATCTATCTATATATGCATCATAGTGGCATGATTAAGTAATCACAGCCTTGAGGGTTGAAGTTTAAAGACAGGAGGTTCACTAGGGTTTGCTGCTCAGTCAGTTCAGCTGAGTGAGAATGATACAGCTTCAGTGAGTAATGGCTGTCTCAAAAGACTGGTGAAGAGAAACAGAGGAAGACACATGACCTCAGTCTCTGGCTCTCCCTACATGAAAACATATGCACCCTTACATACAACATCACACAAACACATGGACAAGATTTTTACCAAAACAAACCTAGCTGCGTTAAGAGTAAAAACACTTATGTAAATCTCTTCATAAGCATAGAGTGCCCTATGTGAACTGGAAAGGCGAGAGTTAATTTACTGTGACAAGTAAGTAAACAATATATTGATCATTGTGTGAGTAAATACCAAAAGCAAGAATTCAAGAACTCTAAAGGAAATTAGGGGTAACTTGTAAAGTTCATCAAATCTTAAGAAGTAAAAATAATCTGGTAGAGCGAGTGGATTATATTATGATTTGAAATTATAGGTCAACAGTAGTTGATAAGAATTGGAAGTAAATGTGTACATATGTGCAGGCATGTGCTGTGCACAAATGTATGTATGTAATATGCATATGGAAGTAGTTTGGAATAGTGTCAAAAACACCCTGAAAATGGCTCCCATGGCTTGTGTCACAAATGATGTTGACTATGAAAAATATTACTAAAAATGTCAAACAAACAGATTAATGTGAAAACAAGGGCAAATGGATAATTATTATGCATTGGGTCAGTATTTATTTTGCCATAGTGACATGAGAGACAAAAGCTCACAAATCAAAACAGAAGTCGCAGCATGCAAGGATTATGGTTTTGGTTTATCAAATGATATTTGATGAGAATATGTAAACATACCAGCATAACAATGACCTCAAATTGCAGTGTAAGCAGAATCCACAAGGAAGCCACTGGAGAGGACACC
Source organism: Micromys minutus (assembly GCF_963924665.1). Taxonomy (NCBI): domain Eukaryota; kingdom Metazoa; phylum Chordata; class Mammalia; order Rodentia; family Muridae; genus Micromys; species Micromys minutus. The sequence continues at coordinate 12,578,947 of NC_137963.1, read as the reverse complement.
TACAACAAAGTCACATTGGAATATAAACAAAACTATTTCTCTTAACCTGCACAGGCATACAGGATACACGAGCCAGAATACTCTAAGTGAATAGGAGACATATCAGGAGACTCAGGCTGTTGTGAGGAGATTCTGTGACTAGGATGTTGTGCAGCAGATAATCATAATAGTCTGAAGCCTTACTCCATTCGCTGGGTTTAAAGGTTAGTGGAGACACCACAGAAGACCAGATTACAGACATTACTGAAGGACCCTGTGTTGAGCAGGCAATCTCTTCAACATTCCTTTTAAACATGAAGCTTTGAGAAGTAAGGGTGGGAGGGCAGTGGCTGCAATTCCTACACTTTCTTACTCTACATACTTAGGGTTTCCTCTGTGTTATGAACAAATGATCAAATTCTTATTTCAAGCATCTGGAATAACTTTCCTGTTCTGCAGTTATATATTTTAAACAAAGCTGCATGAATAAAGAAAAATGTTATATGTAATAAAGACTCTGTCAGTTTAGTTTAAGGATCCAAAAAGTGTTAAGGATATAGACACATAAAAATCAAATATTTTTCAATGGCCAGCATTTCTTTTATTTTTTCTATGAAAAATGAAAGAAGTTTATTATTTTAAATAGACTGTTCCTTTGTTCCAAGTGAGCAGGTTGAATGGCTGTTTCACTTAAAGATTGAGGCAGACTCTTTTTTTTTTTTTTTTTTTTTTTTTGTTTTGTTTTGGTTTTTTTTTTTTTTGTTTTGTTTTTGTTTTTTTTCTTTACTGCTTGTATGGACTATATAATTACTCTTACCCATAGGCATCCCATGCTAATATTCACAAAGATGTGTTTTATGTATCCATAAGTAAGATGGCATAACAGACAAACACATCATCAGCGAGAACCACAATGTGTACTCCTTGTTAGCGTCCCAATGATTAGAAGAGACTCATTAGAATCTAACATATTTCTGTAATAAGGAATTTTAGGTCTCTGCATAAACTCTTATAGGTCAGTTGGCACATAACTGGGAAGAAGGCAAATAAAGGAAGAAAGGCCGGGAGAAAAGAAGACATAGACAGACAGACAGACAGACAGACAGACAGATAGACAGTCAGACTGAGGAATGGCATCCTGGAACAGCTATGTGAGAGTATCAGGTATGGCCGCCTCACATGCACATTGTTAAGTGCATCTCTGCGCTGCCTGTGGCTGTCAGCATAAGTTGCAAATTCATGGTAGTGTCCCCAAATCTCCTAAAAACACATGCAGAAGAGGAGAAGAACAATCAGGAATGTGAGATGAACTACTCATGATCAGAAACTGAGTAACTCCTTTTGAGGATAAACTTGCCAGAGAAATTGAAGGACCATAGGGACTTTCTCCAGCCTCATACCCACTGCCTCAGGTCAAAAGTAGGCCAAGTTCCTGCTTCCTGCCTTGGGTCAAGGTTAGGCCAATTTCCATTCTCCACTCAACGTTCTCAGAAGGATCAGGAACATTCTTGAAAAACTGCAGAATGTACTGACTGATAGTCTCCTGACCCTCTTGTCCCAGAAAGAGTTCAAATGAGTGCCATAATCTGCCTGTGCTAGGTAATAGATTCAAAAGTCAATCTGCTTAGCCAATAATTTTCAACTGTGACCTTGCTGATATAACCACTTACCCTAAAAATATAAAACCTGATTGTTATAGCTATTTGGGATCATCTTCTATTCACTCACCAAGAGGGGCTGATTGAGAGTTGACCCCAAAACGCCCTGAAATAAACCTCTTAGATTTGTATCAAACTCCATTCTTGTGTCTCATGTGGGGGTTTTTTGATAGTTAAGGCTTACTTCTAGTTTTTCATAATCACATCTAGATGAAGAACCAGCTTTCTTTATAAGCAACACATGAGGTAAAGAACTAGGACAAACACAGAAACTCTATTACATTATTCAACACAGAGAGGCATACTGTCCTCTATCCTGGGGTACCTGCTTTGCTGGAGTTAAATGAGAAGGTTGTAGGATAGTCATTATTCTTTGTCCCATCACAAGGCCATATTACTATTAATCAAAGTAAGACCAATTCTTTTTCTGTTATATATGTTTACATCATCTGGCTTGGAGGAGAATATTGGTAGCAAGCTAGCAGAACAAAGGTAGCCTATTCACTAATGTCTTGGGCAACAGGGCAAAGGTATACTTGCCAAAGTTCTTGGAAGGGATCTACATGTATATTTAAAGAACAATCACATTCTCTGTGATAGTCACCTCTTTCAGGGTCAAAGCCACTTTCCTGAGTTGCTGAAGCGAATCTTTATTTTTTTCCTAAAACTCAAAAGACAAGCGTCTTCAGAACTTAATTTGATTTTGATTGATTTTTGAAACTTGAAATACTTCTAAACTAATTTTCAGTATATTACTCTTGTCAACGCTTAAAGATTTTGTCAAGAGGAATTTGCTGAACAGACGCAGCAATTTTGTTTCTCATTCTGGCATATCACCCTTAAAAGAGGAAACTTGGGGAGGGGCTGTTTCTGTTATTCCAGCTGCTTCTGTTAGAATATATATATATATATTCCAGCTGCTTCTGTTAGAATATATATATATATATATATATATATATATATATATATATATATATATATATATATATATATATATATATATATATATATATATATATATTGCAATTACTTGGCTACTATTATGGGGGCCTTCCCAAGCAGTTTATGATGCAACTCCCAGGAGCTGCAAGTATTGAATAAGAATCCTTTACTTGTCAGCTCCTATTGGGCTAGAGCTTGGCTTTAGAAAAAAGTCTTGAGTTCCTGGGACATGTTTGGTCCAAGGTCATACAGCAACATAGTGGAAAAGATGGGACTGGAGATGTCCATCTTTTTGTCTCTTTTTCTCCCCAGCTTTTCCAGAAACTCAGAAGCCAAGTTCTCCCTGCAGTGAAGGTAGACCAGTTTGAGATTGGATTTATTAAGTAAATAGACAACGGACTACTTCCATGGAAGAAAAGGTCTCAAATTGCAGTCAATATGCCAATCGATAAATGGTAAAAAGCCACTCTAGGAGTCTAGCGTAACTGTGCCCCTTACAGAATGCAGAGCTGTGTTAACAGTGTCTGCCTCTTTGTCTTGCCACAGTCAGAAGATCCACTGGGGGCTGTTGGAAATAAGAGAGACATTAGAAGATAATAACCTCTGCTCTCTCCAGTGCTGTGCCGAGAGTGCTGTCAGAGAGTGCTAGCCTTTTATTGCTTTGTGCCACCCAGGGTCTGTGACATTCGGACAGATGGACCAGCTCATCTTACCAAATAAGCAACAGGGACAAACTGTGGTGCCTTTATCACTTGGTTTTTGCTTAAGGCAGGGTCTTCCAAATGAGGAGCTGCAGGTGCCTGGATCACATTAGCAGATGCAAAGGAGGTCATTATTCAGGCAAGGAGTAAAATTGATAAAGGGCTGGGTAGTTATGTGGCCACATAGACTCAAGGGTTTTGATCTGCTGTTAAAATACCTTGATGCTGTCTAAGTTGGCTTTAATCCTTAGAGGAAGAAAGACTAGAAAGTAAAGAATGCTGTTTTAGCTATTTAAATCTATTTCCCAACAGGAAGCAATCTATAAATTAATAATAATGGATCAAATTAATATGCATTCTTCTGTATGTCTTCATTTGTAAATGCATTGTTAATACTTGTTTATGTGCAAAACAGAGTGAAAGATTTTTTTTAATTCTTGATAAAGAGATGCTGAAATAGTGTTTTTAAATGGAAATAGTTAATATAGTTATGAGAAATTTCCCTTCCCTTTTCTCATCTCTTTACTGTTCCCTACTCCAACCACTTTTCAAATCTTCATGTTCTCTCAAATTGATACCTGCCTTTGCTTTAATGATTATTGTCAATTTTATAAAATGAATAAATATATAAATGCAAGTTGCTGAATCCATAGTTTGTGTGTGTGTGTGTGTGTGTGTGTGTGTGTGTGTGTGTGTGTGTGTGTATGATTTCACATCTGAACACTAGGTATTGGATAACCAATTGGAAGCCATTCCTGGTAGAGACTAATTCTCCTCTCTGAGCATCTGAGCAATGATTAATTTCCTCTAATACTGTGTGAGTTACGAAAGGGGGGGGGGCAGCTTCGCAGGGTGGAGTCCAGTGAGATTTCCCTTGTACATAGTTGTACATCTACATCTGGTAGTAATGTCATTGCTTTGGTTTTGTTCAGGCACCTATATTGTTGAGGTTCTGTGGTTGTAACTTTCCTGTGATTTCTTTCTTTTTTTATTGGATAGTTTATGTATTTACATTTCAAATACCATCCCCATTCCTGGTTCCCCCCATCCCATCCCCCTTCTCCTGCTTAAATGAGGATGCTCTCCTCATGCACCCACTCCCACCTCAGCACCCTCACACTCCCCTATACTGGAGAATGGAGCCTTCAAAAGACTAAGGGATTCTCTTCCTGTTGATGCCATCCGTCCACCGCTACATATGTGGCTGGGGCCATGGGCACTCTTTGGTTGGTAGTTTAGTCTGTGGGAGCTCTAAGGGTTCTTGTTGCTTGATATTGTTTTTCTTCCATTGAGATTGCAAACCCTTTCAGCTCCTTCATTCCTTTCTCTAACACCTGCAAGACTTTCTGGTCTTTAGCCTTCATAATATCTTTGTTCCTCCCATTTTTTATTGTTTTATTTTTATTTTTATTTTTTTATTTTTGCGTGTGTATGTGTGTGTGTGTTTGTGTGTGTGATGCCTCCTGAATCTTGGGTCCAGTTGTTGCATTATAGACAGAGGTAGGGAGGTCATGAAACTCAGTCATTTGCATAGAGGCAAGGCTGACAACAAAAGAATCCTTTCATTTGATTTGAAACCCCTAGAAGAGATGGATGTATAGACATTGATGTTTAGGAAGTGGAACTCATACTCTGATTGGAGGGGGTGGGCTTGCTTTCTGGGACTTTAAGAATCCAACCAGCAAAAAGTGGATGAGTTCCAGTGAGTGGCAGGATTTAGAGTTGGATAAACTCCCTGGAGACATGTCAGAAGTCCAGGAATCTAGTCCTCTATGAGTTTAAATTGTAATTATGAACTAATCTTTTCCATTAATTCATTCTATATGGCATAGCCCTTTAGACAAACCACTCATTTCTTTACAGCCTATTCTTCATTACTGTAAAAGTAAAGGAAAATGCTGGACTTAATTATGCGACTCTCTAGGCATGTGCTATACCTCTTTAGACAAATCTCCCATTTCATTATAACTGATTCTTTGTCATTGTAAAAATTGGGAATAAGAATGAACTGACCTTAATTTTGGACTCACTAGAAAGGAAGACTGGGGGTTGCTGACAGGGCAAAATCTCCACTAGCAGCAAGGTGATGGTGATAACAGAACAGCCATAAAAGGCCGTCTTGGAAGGTGGCCCTCTTTGAAACACAACAGCAGTGAGGTGACATGCCTGCTAGTCAGAACAGAAGGATGCCCAAGTCATTTCTTTGTTTTCCTCTGGGCAGAATCATAGGGTATTTTTGAAGTCATTCAAGAGATCGGTTTTCGTGGAAAAAAGTTGGAAGCAATAAAGCCGGTGCATGCTTTATTGGTCTAAGCAGACTTTTCTACTAGAGGTACAGAAACATACAAAACTTCATGAAAGCAAAGCCTCAAGAAACTTCCAAGCCTCTGTGGGAAGACAAAGCGATGTAAATTTTTTTTTCTTTCTTTTTTTTTAAATGAACAACATTACTTTAAAAAACAAAGATAAATGTACATATTTTAAGCATTTTTGCATAACAGTATATTATTGTCAGTACTTGATTTTTTAAAGGTTTGATAGTGTGTATTAAAATCTTACTAGTTAAATTGAGCATAAAGTACATGTAAAAACATGCAACTTGAAAATAGGTGTGTAAAGATTATGCATAATAGTTTTTCATTTATTTGGCCTTTGTTTTTCTTGAACTTCATATAGTCTGTGAGTTGTTTCTGGGGTGTTCAGAGCTTTCTGGGGTTAGTATCCAATTATCAGTGACTGCATATTATGTCTGTTATTTTGTGACTGGGTTATCTCACTCAGGATGATATTCTCTAGATGCATTCATTTTCTTAAGAATTTCATAAATTCAGTGTTTCTGATAGCTGAGTAGTACTCCATTGTGTAAATATACCACAATTTTTGTATCCATTCATCTACTAAAGGACATATGGGTTCTTTCCAGTTTCTGGCTATTATAAATAGAGCTGGTATGGACATTGGGGTGCATGTGTCTTTGTTGTATGTTGGAGCTTCTCTGAGGTATATGCCCCAAAGTGGAATAACTGGGTCTTTAGGTAATATTATGTCTAATTTTCTAAGGAATCGCCAGTCTGATTTCCAGAGTGGTTGTACCAAATATAAAGATTTCTGAAACCAGAAATCTGATAAGCCTTCCAGGAATCTGGGGGAAATGTAAGGGTGTAATAGTTTGGGGAAATGGGAGCTCTCTCTGAATTAGGGGTTATTCTGATGCTCCCTAGAAGACATAGAAAGTGAACTACATCTTAAATATAAAATATGGGACAGATGAATGTTCCCAAACTAGTGCCCTTGGCCGTGTTAGGATGATTCTCTGGCACCTACTCAATGCTCAGAGGTCCAATCTTGTGGGTTGACCCAAGCAATCTAAGTTTTAATAAGCTCTTTTATACCTTAGTCCCTGATTATCCTAAGAGGGATTAAATTTATGCATAACTACATGAGAGAATGTGGCACAAAATTAGGTAATCATAATTCAGTTAAAGGTACATCTGCTGGATGCAGGTACTGGACTTTGTGGTGCTCAGTGTTTAACGCAATACTGAATTTTTTCCTATATAATCACTGACTCCACAGTGTATTCTCTAATGCCTTCATTTTTTAAGTGTGTGTGTGTGTGTGTATGTGTGTGTGTGTGTGTGTGTGTGTGTGTATGTGTGTGTGTGTGTAACTGCTCATAAGCTCATAAGTGTAGATGCCCAAAAAGCCCAAAGAGGAAGTAAGATACTGGAGCTAAAGCTTTATCAGGTATGACCTGCCCAGCATTGTTGCTGGGAACCAAATGTGAGTTCTGTGGAACTCTGAATCATTGAACCATTTCTCCAGCTGCTTCTGATTACATTGTGCTCTGCTGATTACAAAAGTATTTCTGGCATAACTTCCTTACTTTTGAGGATGAAGTAAATTAGTATCAGTTACTACTTTGAGTCACACAAGCACAGAAATGGTACTTAAAAGAAGAGACAAAGGCACAGGCTTCTGAGTAGTATACCACACTCTTTTCTCTACACCTTTCACTTTCGTCCTTGGGTACAAACTCTTCAGGGGTGTTTGTAGCTTTCAGAATTTCCCTGACATGTGACTAGCATCTCATAGGCCATCCCTGGATATCAAGAGTGACTTTTGCAACCTTCTGTTGAGGAGGGTTCTGAGGATGTTTGTTCAGTCAGTGAGAAAGTAGAGTAGATTAATGAAGTGAAGGCAGCTTTTATATTTCCTAATTATGAGTATGACCTTGCTTAGGTTTTACTCATTATCTGGCTAGGTTTGAAAAAAAAATAGTAAAAGGTATGGAAAAATAACTTCTGCTTAAAATGATTAAGAAAGGATGGGCTGATGAAGACAGGCATGATTATTCTAACTTGCCTTCATATTATCTCATTAGCCACTAGTGTTCTGGAAAATTCCACCCAGCCATCACCAATTTGCAGAAAAGCTATCAACAACAAACAGAAATATTTCATCTTTGCATTGAGTATGCTCCATCACTTTTGAAATCCATAGGTATAATATGCCGGAATATTAGTAACAATACAAGTATTTACTTCAGCTTCATATATATATATATATATATATATTTAAAATCCATATATTCCCCCTGAGTCACTTCAATTCAATCATCTTCAGAGTGAATGGAGACTCTCCTATTATGTTCGGTTTATCTCGTAAAATCTTTATGACCCTGTCTTCCAAAGAAGCAATTAAAGGAATACTTTTTTTTTTTAATGTAGTAGCAAATATTTTTTAAGCATCTGGGATTCATTGATAAACTTGTGCTGAGCATTCAGTTTTTCTCACTTAACACTTCACTCTCGACAAACAGAACAAAGCTTTGTTCAAATTGTGTGAGACACAGCAATATTTCCATTGCCATGTTATGCCAGAAACTACCATTAGTTTCCCCCCTAATTTCCAGGGAATTTGCTTCCTTTAGAGAAAGTCAACTCCCCATGGAGGCCACAGTTCCTAGCCTCTGTTGTGTTCCTGGCTCTGCTTCCTGCTTGACCCCCCACCCACAGTTAATATCAGATTTGCAGTAATGACTCCATTTTGCCTTGATTTTAATTAGAGGATACGAAGTATCTTTTAATATTCATCTGCACTCTGGAGCTCCCAAGCACTTGTTATCATCCGATGCCTCAATATAATTTAGAAGCTGTGGCTTCATAAGCAAGTCCTCCAGTCTTTAGATATTAAATTTTCAAATTAATATCTGCTGTATGCATCACTGGTGATTATCTTGGCCTAAATTATGCGTCCTTCTTAACGTATGAGAACAACAACCCAGACTTCTGACAGTGAACCACTATAGATGTATTTATGTCTGAAAGAAAAATGTGTGTTCTTAACCCTTTATTGTTAGAATGGGGAACATCTTTGTGTCCACATTATGTATTGGACTATCACACTATCTACAATAAATGCAACATTGTTGCTATTGATATTCCTTTAGTTGCTTTTGTATCTATAGAAAAATATTCCGGAGCATATTATCTTTCTCAAAGTATAAGAAATATAAGTATAAAGTTAAAGTGACAGAGATCTAACTGTATTCAACGGAAGAATTGCATGGAGCTACTGATAATAGCTGTTGTTATTTCTCAAAGAGAGCTCGTGGAGGAGATTTGAGAAGATTCAATGGTTATTATTGACTAATTTATCAGGACCACTGGGACAACAAACCAAAGTTTTCAGAGCAAAGTATCCGTTACCTCTAACTTTACTCAGTGGGTATATGCTTTTGGAAGGAAGGCACATTTAAGGTTTAATTTGAACATGACTACAAATTATCATTTTTTGTAGCCTTATTTTTGAGCTAGGATTTCAGGAAATAAAATATTAGATTATTTACTTTCATTCCCAAATAAAATTTCTTTGTTTTTTCTGGTGGGAGATGGAATCTATTCTTTTAGTTTAACTTGGGATGACCGTTAGTAATTCGACATGATAAAACAGCAGATAGCAGAAGGGAGTTTGTCAGCCACCTCTCTGGACTGCAAAGCCCTTTTCTGAAGTTCAGGCTAACATCATGAAGAGAATTTGCTCTAAGAAAACTTCAGAGTATTTCTGTTCCTGAGTTTGACCACTCCATGAAAAGGTGTTATTCTTTATTCTTTATTTTATGTTTTATTTTTTGATATTTTTCTTTACTTATATTTCAAATGGTTTCTGGTTCCTAATGCCCCCCCCCCGACATATCCCCCTTTCAAATCCCCTTCTCCCTGCCTCTATGAGAACACTCCCCCACCCACCCACTCCCTTCTGACTCCCCACGCTGGCATTTTCCTACACCTGGTCATTGGGCCTTCCCAGGACCAATGGCCTCTCCTCCCATCGATGCCCAATAAGGCCATCCTCTGCTACATATGAGGGTGCTGTTCTAGCTTTCTGTGTTCAAAAGTCACCTAAAGGAATGATACTTTTTCTGCCACTCAATAATGTTGAAAGAATAAAAACATAAACCAATTGCTTTTTTAAGGGAATATGTGCTCCTGAAAGATTAGAGGGCAGAACAACTGTAATGGCTGTTTTTAATTGTCAGCTTGATCGCATCTGGAATTAATTAAAACTGATGTGACTGGACATATCTGTGGGAGATTTCTCAGAATTAAATCATAGGAGGTGGGAAGACCTCCGAGGTGAGAAAGTACAACTTTAATCCAAATCATTTTTAGGTAAGAAGATCTATTCTATTCTGGTTCACACTTTTAAAATTCATCAATCAATTATACATCCCGATCGCTGCCCCCATTCAGATTTCCTCACAGTGTCTCTTTCCCCCTCTCTCCTCCCTTTTTTTCTCCTCCTGGGTATCTGCCTCACCCTGACACATTAAGTCTCTGCAGGGTTAGGTGCATCATCTCCCACTAAGACCAGACAAGGCAGCCCTGTTGGGAAACCGATTCCACAGATAGGCATCAGCTTCAAGGATACCCCAACCCAGTGGTTGGGGCACCCGCAGGAAGACTGAGCTGTAAATCTGCTACATAATGTGCCTGATGTCTCAGCACAGTGTGTGCACACTCACCCAATTGACATTGTAAGTTTTCCACGACAAAATGAGTTAATTATATTTAACATTTTTGTCTCAAAAAAAAAAAAAAACACTATGTATCTGTTTCTCACTCATTTCTTCATAGTCTCTACAAAGTGTTTATCAAATTCTAGTGGCTCTCCTGGAACACAAGACAGACTGCATTTTTCTTCATAAATCACTCAATGACCATCTATAAAATACAATTGGCAAATAGAATTACATCATGAATTAGTGATAAGTTGATAAAGAAAAGAATTCTATGTGTCGTGAAATCATGTTCAAAAGAAGACTGAATTTGTCTTCTAAAGGCAATATATACTCCAAAGAGTGAGCAGAGCATCTGAGAAAAAAAGCTCAGGTAAGATGAGAGTTCCAAGTGGAGAAGTGTCACTGTCAGCTGTGATTGTTCAGTGGCATGGTGTCGGAAAGTGTTTGAATTGTAAAGACATAGAGAAAGGCTAACAATTGGACTCCATCAATGTGAGGGAATTGGGCTAGGAGCAGCAGAGCTGACAGTGCTCAGACTTTTGCAGCCACGGTTAAGTAATTAATTGTGTCAGCTGATTGTGTTAATATTAGTTGACGCAGTCTGTAGACTTTGATTTTTTTTCGTTTTTATTAGTTATTTTGTTTATTTATATTTCAAACGTTAACCTGCTTCTCACTTTGTCCTCTGAGAAACCCTTGTTCCAAACCCCCAACCCCTGCATCTACAGGGTGATTCACCCCACCTATTCCTACTCCACTACCCTAGTATTCCCCTACACTGGGAAATCAAGCCTTCACAGGACCAGGGCTTCCTCTCCCATTGATGTCAGACAAAGCTATCTGCTGCATATGCAGCTGGGGTCATGGGTCACTCTATGCATATGCTTTGCTTGGAAATTTAGTTCCTGGGAGCTTTAGGGAATCTAGTTGACACTGTTGTTCTTTCTTTGGGGTTGCAAATCTCCTTCAGCTCCTTCAGTCCTTATCCTAACTCCTCCATTGGGGTTTTTATGCTCATTCGATGGTTGACTGCTGCAAGCATTCACATCTGTATCAGTAACATGCTAACAAAGCCTCTTAGGAGACATCTGTACCAGGCCCCTGTCAGCAAACACTTCTTGTCATCAGCAAGTGTCTAGGTTTGGTGGCTGCACATGAATTAGATCCCCAGGTGAGGTAATCTTTGGCTGACCTCACCTTCAGTCTCTGCTCCACTCTTTGTCCCTGTATTTTCTTTAGACAGGAACAATTCTGGGTTAAAATTTCATGAACTGTGGGTGACCCATCCCTCAACCAGGGGTGTATCTGAACTCTGGATATTGTCTCTACAGGTTCTCAGTCCCCTATATTGGGTATTTTAGCTAATGTCATTCCTGTTGGGTCTTGGGAGCCTCTTGGTTTTCTGGCACTTGAAATATCGTGAAAGTTACGCCCAGTTCATTATCCCCCATCACCACATACCTCTGTTCAAATTTTGACCTTCTGTACATCTCACCCATCTCCTCCCACATCTAATCCCGCCCCCACCTTTTTCTTCTTCCCCTCCTCTCTTTGTCCTAAGTCACTCCAACCCTCTCCCTCCTCTTGTGATTGTTTTGTTCCCTCTTCTGAGACACTCACACTTTGAAGAGTGTGAGTAACGATGCCTTTAGAGGCCTCACTGGCTGGCAAGGGGGGAAGTGTTGAGAAACCCACTAAAGGTATCAATAGTGGCATGAATATATTTTAATTTTCCAAAGGAGGGATACTGGGTTAGATTCATTTGCCAATGTTAATTGGGGACCAGCCCTTGGGGGTTTCCACCCAGACAAGGGCCTGGAAGAAACATGACACACATGTCACAAGCTTTGACAATCTCTCTGGCTTGATCTCTGGTGACTTTAAACATCTGGCAGGGTGGTTGCACTGAGATGAGGTAAAGAGTGAGCTTGCTGTGCCCTAGCCAGAGGGAATAACAGGGCGGGGAGGATAAACTCAGTAGATTTATCAGCCTATTATTTCCCTCAGCCAAGGGGCCCTGTAGGCCAGTAGGAGCTCTCAAGTGTCGCACAAGAAGGGAGGATTCTCTTGACAATGAAGAACTGTGTTTCACTAAACAGGTGGGAGGTTGTGTAGTTGGACTTTATTTAGGGAACTGTCTCCAATAAAGGGAGCAAGGGAGGAGCATAGGCCCTGTCAGTCTACAAATTAAAGAGGGTGGCCAGAAGGGCCTTAAAAACCTGAAGAACTGCATAAAGTTCTACTAATTGGGCTGAAGCATATGAGGACTGAATGGAATGATATTGTTGTTGTTGTTGATAACATACACAGCTCTATCATTTGAGGATCCATCGGTGAACACAGTTATTCCATCAAGAAGCAGCCTTTCAGATGTTACTTTAGAAAAACTAAAAACGAAGGATGTGATCTGCCACTATAGCCAACTCAGATCTCCATAATATACAATTGCCTCCTGACAGGGCTACTGTGGTGAACTGGGCAAACTCTTTGGCCATAAGCCAGCCTTCTCTAAGCGATTCTAGTAGGGTGAGAATAAAAAGGCCAGAAGGCCTTAAGAAGTCAGAACTGATTTAAATTTTTCTAGAACTTTAATGTCTAAAGACTGGTGGGCCAGATGAGTGGCGCCGGGATTATCCAGTGCAATAGGTTCTGCTGTGGTATCCAGATTTTGAGTCTTGGGAGGAGTTCCCTCCTCTGCCTCTTCATCCTTGTCACTTGCCTCAGGGCTCTGGGCCTCTGGAGGGGTGATTAACTCTGGAGGGACTGTTTTCCTGCTCCAGAAGTTAAGGGAAAAGCAAGGATTTTGGGCTTTTGATTTGAAGCTTTGGATTTCTCTCTCCTGTTCTTAGAGGGGAACCCAGGAGGAAGGCTCAGATCAGTTAACTGTGAGTTTAACCCTTTGAGGGACTTGAGAAGGTGAATCTGCTCTTTCCTGGTGGCGACCACGTGGTGAAGTGAAACCAAATCTGTTGTCAGTTGCTGGTGAGTGGAAGAAGTTGGCAGGGATTCAAAAATAGTATCAAGGGTCCTATATGGGGGAGGCAGAGTGAGTGGTGGGAAGAAAGAATCATCCCTGACTGGAGGGGCTGTAGCGAGGGCAATTGTAGCCACCTTGGGTGGGTCTGGGCTTTAGCTATCAGACCTTCCTCTAGATTTCTCATCCCTAGGAGAGAGATCATCGGCCCCTAGACCAGTGTGATGTCTCCAATGAAGGGGTACAATCGTCTGGGAGATGGCTTGAATTGATTAGTCAAGTAACTGCGGGCTGAGTGGGGTCTGTCAGGCTGCATAGCTAAAGTTCTCTCCTCCATCTCAATAATCACGGAGGCAGGAGGAGACATGTGGGCAGGTCGTCATTCTTAGTCACTGAAGGGGGTGGGGAAGCAGTCTCCCTGAGGGAATTCTCCCCTTCTGACACCAACTGTTGTAAGTCTGGCCAATCCTGGATAGTCTTAAGCATATCATTAATAAGGTTCCAATAACTGAAGGCAATGGCCGGGAGTTTTTCTGGGCCAAAAGACGAATCGTAATCTTTCAAACATCTGTCAACTTTCTGCCAGGTTCTCTCATCAGTGGTCCCTTTTTGAGGAAACCAAGGATATATGTCACAATAAAGAATAAACTTTTCTTAAGGTGGTTTTTCTTAACCCTAATCCCCCATGTCTTGAGCGACTCCATATGTCCCAAAATGAAAAGGGACTTTTGTGAGTATGCTCACCCCATCACCTTACCTTTGTGAATTTACTCCATGAATGCATTCTCTGAGCTGAGATACTGAATTGCAGTTCATATCGTCGCTATGTCTTTCTCTGGACGGATATGGAAGGCCTTCCTTACTGGATGTGTGGTGTTCTCTCCAGAGAGACCTCAGAAGGCCCCATGTTGGGCACCAGTATCCCTGACCCACAGGACAGTCAACAGGAACCCGGGATCATCTAGGAGAGATGTTGTTTCCATAATTTCTTTCTCAGCCTGTTTATCCTTGGAGTACAGGAAGGGTACTGATTTGTGAGAGTTGATTATATATCCACACACTTTGCTGACATTGTTTACGAGCTTGAAGAGCTCTTTCTTAGACTTTTTGGGAATGCTTATGTATAGTATCATATCATCAGCAAAGCATGATTTCTTGACTTCTTCCCTACCAAATTGTATCCGTTTGACCTCCTTTACTTGTCTATTAGCTCTGGTTAGGACGTTGAGTACTATATTGAATAGGTAGGGAGAGAGTGGGCAGCCTTGTCTTGTCTCTGATTCTAATGGATTGCTTTCAGTTTCTCTCTATTTAGTTTGATGTTGGCTAATTATTGGTTTGCTTTTAGTATATTTATATATGAAACTTTAAATTTTGATCTCTCCAATACTTTTAGCTTAAATGAGTGTTGTATTTTGTCAAAGGCTTTTCAGCACCTAGTGAATTGATCAGTTTTTTTTTTTTTTTTTTTTTTTTTTTTTTTTTTTTTTTTTTTGTGTATTATATTGATGAATTTCTATACATTGAACCATTCCTAAATTCCTGGGACGAAGCCTACTTGATCATGAAGGGTGATGGATGAATTTTTGGACAGGCTTTGTGATAACTGTATTGTGTATATTTGCATTGATAGTCATAAGGGAAATTGGTTGTGATGTCCTTCGTAAAGTCCTCTATCATCTTCATGAAATAAAAATGTAGATCTGAATCTTGCCTTATTAGTGTGTTGGAATATCCAGGACTTGCTGTGGTGGTAGAACAGGTTTCTGATGTTGCCATATCAAATTGATTTTTCTTTCTTATGTGCTCATTCTTGCCTCTTGTCATTTGGTTATCACTGCTGTTATCTGGCCTTTATGTCCCAAACAGGAGTTTGTCCTTTCTCTGAGCCTATGACTCTGGGATCCTGAATGTGTCAGAATACCTGGGGAGTCAAGCTGAAACTGAAGTGTGGGCTCTGTGGGTATGGATCTAGATTTGAAGCTTTGCTCCTGACACAGATGGAAATAGAAAAGCATGCTAGTACCTGGCTGTGCAGGGAATCTGTGTCCAGGGGTCTCAGTGATCCATATATACCAGGTACTTGGGTGTGATTTGGGGTCTTGCCTGTGATCCTTGACGTGTCAGAATACCTGGAAAGTCAAGCTGCAACTAGGATTAGATTTTTTAAATCTATTTTAATAAAGCTTTTAAATGTTCTAAAGATATTTTCACCCCATCCCCTACAAGAGATTGTAGGAAAGAATAGTCAGTGGAGTGAGGGAAGAGGTGAACCTGTTAACAGGTATATTTTAAAGTAAATCCAATTTGCATTGTCGGGATATCAGTCATTCATTTCACTTGAATCAGCAGAAGCATTTTGATATTTTTGTAAACACCATTTACAAACCAACAGCAGCAGGTAGATTCAAAAGAAACTGCATAGCTTTGCCAATGTTTCCAAATCTACAAAAGCAGGAAGAATTGCTTGAACATCACCAGGGCATTTGGGGCATTTTTTGTTCTATTAATTCATAAAGAATGGTGACAAACAAAGATGAATTTCAAGGTATACTAATTCCATCTAGCAACATCCACTGTTCCTGTTACATGTTCTCTCAAACATCCACTCTAGTAATATACCACATGTCCATTTTCCAGGTTGCCTCTAGAAAAACATCATGTGTCTACTTTTAGTAAAGTAACATTCCACATGTCTGCATCAGCCAAAAAAATAGTTTCTCATAAAATAGTAAATAGAAAAATATCACATGAAACAACTGAGTATAAAAAAACCCAGAAATTCCCACTTTAATAGCTTTTCTCCCCTGATTCTGGTATACTGGTGATGTTAAGATGGGTTGTATGCTTTTACCTAACATTTCAAAAGTGTGTACATAATAATGATCACTGTTGATCTCTCTTCCATAACCATCTGCTTTACTGTGCACTTTTACATTCTATATTAACAAATTTCTTTACTTCACCGTATGTGTTCAGTTCCCTGTCATTGACTGTGTGTTATTTAGGATAGGACACTAACTGCTAATATTATGCCCCAATTGGAGACTCTTGGGGATTGAAGTGTTTCCTGCCTCCCTGGTGTAAACCTGCTGAAGTGAAGCTTTATCAAGACAGTCAATGAACTATTTCTATAGTTTAAGTACCATAATGTATTATTGACTTTCCAGAGTTCAGGCTTCCATTGCTGTCATCACTAATGAAGGAAGTTTTCCTAGTCCACAATGTTAATTGGCCCCCAGTCTTGTTCAGCTTAGTCCTGGAGTGTTCACTAGCTGTAGAATTGGAATGGATTATCTCAGCTGCAGTTCAACTTTGCAAGTAATTCTCACTTTAGTCACACAAGCAATGTGCCTGTAACTTATTTGTGACACTCTTGACAATCTGGAAATTTTTAGATGCCCAATACCTTTGAAGTTTTATTCTTCCCAGCTCATTTTGACATTTTGTTATATAAAATTTAATGATGAATTATAAAACTTTATTGCAAAAGGCTGAAGAAGTGCAGTGTTTAATACAGATAATATCAAAGGAATTTGAACAACAAGAAACGTATTGAGAGCTGATATATTGAATAACAGTTAAGTTCTGCTTATACCCCCAAATCTCTTAAAAGACTTTATGGTGGAACAACTTTGCTTGACTATTGGTTGTGGCAATAGTGTCAACAATTGAAGTTACATCCGTTTCTATAAGTCTCATAACACAAACCTGGAATTTCAACATACTGGAGATAAGTGTATCTTAAGAACAACAGGTTTGTATTATATACTAGAAGTTCATATGGATAAGACCGTGCTGCCAGCACATTTCATGTGTGTAAATTTATACTTTCAGGTGTACGAAGAATGTCTGTTTATTGTGTCTACACAATGGAAACAAAAGTTACGGGTAGTCTTGGGTTTTCTTTAATGAGGCACTACCTTCATTAAGGAGGGATCTATCTATCTGACCCAATCCAACACATACCAAAAGCTACATGCCAGTTATCATTTCATTAACAATTATAATTTTAACATATAAAATGTTAGTTTTCCCTAGAAAAATACTTCCCTAGAAAAATAATATTCTCAATATTATTATGCAGATAATTTTGAAAATAAAGAGCTTATGTAGTAAGAACAAAGGAAAATCTTCGAGCATCAGGAATAATGGAGTACAAATGAAAGGTAAACCTCATAAGCAGGGTGAGATATTCATACTTCATTGGGGGCAAGAGTGGGTCTTAAACTGGGAACTAACAAGGGTAACCCGTATGCAAAGGTAGCTGACATCTTTGAATTCATCACAGAGAAAGAAGGGATTTGACCATTTATATAATGAAATAGGAGTTCTGCATAGAATGGAGAAGTATAAAAGGCAATGCCTCAGCAAAGAACAGACTCGGGAAAGGAACTTCGTTGGTAGATTCTGAGAGAAAGACAAATTTTCTAATCTGTGAAATTAAAAGCATAATCTTCTTTTACTTTAGGATACATAGTTTTAATTTAAATTATCTTTATGATTTGTAAATCCAAACATTTGCTATTATCATATGAATGTGTCTTAGGTTTCTATCCATTTTGGAAACCTGAAAGATTCCAACCCAACTATACTCTATGGATGTATAAGAAAATAAAATTATTGTTTCAAATAAAAAACTACAAGGTTTTTATTTTTCATCAAGAGCAAGAGGATACACATGTAACAAATGGTATACATTTATCTGCTACCATTCCCATCCCAGGAGCACAAGAGACACACTATAAAACCAGTTTAAAATCGAGGATATAAATATCCACTCAGAGCACCATAACATTCAAAACAGAGGTAACAGAGAAAAGATGAAAATTACAAAAAAGTTACTTATATAAATATAAGTATATAGATATAAACTAGGAACATACCAAAGAAGTAATGATTGCACAAATGTCCAACTTGGTAACCAAACAGTTGATTGGTGTTACTCTCAGGTAAAGGGTAACCTGATACTCACAGGAACAAGGACAACTCAAGGAAAATGGCATCTCTGAAAAGACTGTCAGAGTCTCAGTATGTGATAACTCTGGAGAGTTGTGACACAGGAACTTGCTGATTGGCTTGTAAGCAGCTCTAGTCAGAGTAAGCCTTCCTCTAATACTCATTTCTAGCCTGCTTAACCTGCCAAGGTGGCTTAAAAATCCTGATCATTTAGGGAATTTTCTGGAGCTTGTGAGTTATTAACTTCCATGGGGTAATGCATTATGACTAGGATATCTCTCACATGCAAAGAGAGAGGAACTTTTGTTGGACCTTACAGCCAGAATTAATAACATACCTTGAGGTCACCTTTGACTTCAGATGTATATACTGCTGTGTTCCAAACCTGTTTATTTTCAACTACTTTTAAGAGAACAACATAACAACCAACCATGTATGTTCTGAATTTGCGGTGTCAAAAACTTTTACAACATAAACTTGCATATAGCTATAATCTTAAATTATGTGCTCTTCCCTGTCATGACCAAATAGTACTCTACAAGTGTTTACATGCATGTTTTTATAATCATTAGCTCAAAACAGAAAACAGGCTTGTTGTGGCTCAAAAATGAATATTAACCAAAAATGCTAAAAGAAGTATTATACATTATTGTATAGTATTTGTTTATTTTCTGGGTCATTCAAGGTAAAGTGCAATCTGTGTTTTTACTTGTTATTCTCTGCTTAAAGCTTTGGTAAGATGTTCCTAACACCCTTTCCAGGTGATGCTTTTCTTTCTGCTCAATAAATACTGAACATACACTCTTTGTTAGAAACAATGGAAGATATAAGGAGAGAAAACCAGAGAATTGAATTTGGACTCATTCTTGGTCAAATGATTTTTGTCCTTGAACACATTGGTGACTTAAACTGTTAATATGTTCAAGCTTGCATACTTTCTGAGGATACCGGGTACAGTGGAGATCCAGGGACGCAGGCCTGGTGAGACTGCACTGTCAGTAGACAGGGCCCAGAGAGGGCTAAGCCTGGGGCACAGAAAGCACGGGACCCCGATTGGTTCAGGGGACCAGGAACTCTGCCGTAGGGAATCGGTTTCCACCTGGAAGGAACTGTTGTGCGGACCAAACGCTCAGGCCATTTGCCACCTGGAACAGCAGAGATCCAGGGACATGTTTTTCTATTCTCCTGTGAGACATTCTCACTTGCACAGAGCAGTAAGGTTTCAGAAATCTAACATTTTATCACTGAGAAAGAGACAAAGCATCCAGAAGGGCATGAATGTTATAGAAAACAGGTGTATTGTCAACGTATGTATGAGATTAATTGGTAGTAATGATACAAAAAATGTTGAAAGACATTGGTCAAAGAATTTGGATGTAGAGAGTTAATGATAAATATTGATCCTAAGAAGTAGTTGACTCTTCTTCCTTGAAGTCCTCAAATCTTTTCATTTGAGAACTACTCGTGTTCTGATATCTTTCTAAAATTAATTCCATTTTTCAAAAAGGAAAAGAAAAGAAAAAGAGCACTATTATAGTTTTGAACCAAACTTTAAGCAAGCTTAATATATAATTGGAGTTCATCCAAGATCTGGCCATAGATTGCCACCTAAGTTGGTTTAAAAAGACCAGCTTGATTTAATTTCTTGGGACCCTTTAAGGGATAAAATAATTAATAGTTGCAAAGCGGGATTATAGAGAAAAGACAATGGAGCAATGAAAAAGTACCAAAAAATCTCATAAACAGAATAGGGTTACTTTGTGAGTAAATTAGGCAAGGTGACAGTATGTTAGGGAGAGTAAGGCTGTTCTCAAATACAAATTAAGGTCATATGTTGACTTTAGATCAGGTTCCATGAAACAGACTTAAAAACAGAAACTCAGGTCTTCCAGTAAATAGAAACTTATTTTTCAAATAATACAGCATAAAGGCTCCTGTCTTCCAAATGCAGGCAGACAGTTTACTTACTGTCTTTCCTGAAACCCTTTCTGGGGTTCTGTCATTCAGTTTTGTTGGGGTTTTATTACTATTGCTACGTCACAATTGCATCATTATTTTGTTACTATCTTCTGAGAACCTGGAAAGAGGATAAGTTCATAGTGATGTATTATAGTACGTGAACACAGTAACTGCATGAGGTGATTCCACAAAAATCAATAGATACTAGTCTATTAGGTAGCAGAACCAGAATTCAAATCTGTAATTTTTTCTCCTTGACCCATGCTCTAATAAAGCATCATGTTACATTATTTGTGTTAAACAAAAAATTTGATGTAACCACCACCACTACCATCACAACAACAGCATGGATGACATCATAAATGGCATTGAGAGGTAAGAGGCTAATATAATGAAATTGCTTTATCTGTTAACCTGCATATACAGTCTTTAAACAAAGTTAAAGCATGGTAAATTCATTAAAATTTATTTTATTATTTTGTTTTCTCTAAATCTGTGAGAATATATTATAATTCCCACAGGCATCTCGTGTAAGACAACAGCTCTGCTAGAGTACATCCTGGAGAACACATTTATAAGCTTATATCTCCCTACAGCAAAATCTGCATAATTCTTGTTGCCAAAATGTATTTCTTGGTTTCACATACCATCTGATCAACCCTCTCTCAGAGTGTTATTTTAGTTAGAAGATTTTTGTTTTTGTTTTTTGTTTTTAATACCTGTATATTCTCTGAATTTCACTAAACATCTGGAGAAATTTGTATCCCTATAATTCTAGGTCACGTCACGACACTAATAATGTTAATATTTCCTTTCCCTAGGAATCTTTTTTCCCTCCTTTCTCACTTTCATTCATTAAACTTCATAAGGATTGTTCTCATTTTGAACCAAACACTTTTAGCAGAACATGGAAACTGGGATTTTTATGGACTCTTCTAAAACAAAACATCAAAACCAAAAATGTGTGAAAATGTCATCAAAAAGCAATTATAAGACACATATACCACAATGTTCATAACAGCCCTACTTATAATAGCCAGAAGCTGGAAAGAACCCAGGTGTCCTTCAGTAGATGAATGGATACAAAAATTGTGGTACATTTACACAATGGAGTACTACTCAGCTATCATAAACAATGACTTAACCAAATTCTTAAGAAAATGGATGCATCTAGCGAGTATCATCCTGAGTGAGGTAACCCAGTCACAAAAGAACAGACATAATATGCAGTCATTGATAATTGGATACTAACCCCAGAAAGCTCTGAACACCCCAGAAACAACTCACAGACTATATGAAGTTGAAGAAAAATAAAGGCCAAAAAAAAAAAAAAAAAAAGAAAGAACAAAAAATAATTATGCTTAATCTTTACCCTCCAAGAAAACTTTGGCTATTTTCAGCTTACATCTTGTTTTACATGTACTTTATGCTCATTGTAACTAGTAAGATTTTAGTGCATAATATCAAACCTTTAAAAAAATCAAGTACTTACAAAATGTATTCATATACTTTTATGCAACAATGCTTTTAAAATCTGTACATTTATCTCTGTTTTGTAAAATAAAGTTGTTCAATTAAAAAAGATTTTAATTAATATCTTTTTGTTAGATTGAAACATTTAAAATTAATCTCTATTTTGTACAGTGACCAATTATTAGTTAACGTAGTATAGCATCACAGATTTGGACTCAGCATGCAATTTAGATTTGGAAATTGCTTCCCTGTGCATTTTTCTCAATCTATTGGCCCCTACAAAAACAGGAATGATCAATAATGCAATGAAAGAGGAGAGAAATTGACTGCAGGAAAGAGCAATGTTGCACATAGGTGAACACCTGAATTCTGAAGGGAAGTAAAGTTAGGATGTGATGGTTTTGAATAATATTTGGTCCTGGGGAATTCAATGGTATTCCTGATTTTTCTCAGTGTGTAGATTGAAAAGGAGGGAAGCAGACTAACTCACTAACACTTTCCTGTTGAAAACTTCTGGAGTCCCAGATATTAGCACTCTACCTTTGAGAACCTGTGGTCATAAAATGTAAAAGGAAAAGTGACATGACAAAGCATTCAGTCTAAAGACTTGGAACTCTCCACTTGTTTTGTAGGCCTTCATGAATGACAGGGAAAGAACTCTGAGAATCAGGACTCCAGATTCAATTTTTTTTTTTTTTATTTCATCAAAAGCAACTGGGAGTAACTACTGAGAAAAATAAATATTTACTAAACTAGAAGTTTAATCAACACCCTGTTGGTAGTGTGTGCCATGATCTTTGTCACTGGTTTTCAAATAATTTTTTGTAATTTTTTTTAGTATATTTTTGAGTGTATGACATAATTGTATCTTATCATATTTCCCCTTTCTTCATCCAAACCCTTCTAACTATAACACATCTCCCTCATACACCTCTATTCTCTTTCAAATTCACAATCTCTTTAAATATATGAGATTTGAAATGAGATAGAAGTTGCTGATCAAAATGATTTTGCATAGCATTGTGAGTTCTGGGAACAGATTTGGCATGGGACCAATGTGAGTCTTCTCTATCTTGGTTGTTATTGTCAAACACAGAAAGATGGGGAGACTATATTGGAATTAAAGGATAACCAAGCCTTGTGAATTATTTCTATTATAGGACATTAACGTTAGCAGCTGTGATAAGAGTGTGCTTTAATTCGGAGGCAATGTCAAACCTAGTTAGTAGAAATTCTAGATAACTCATATCGAAAATCTCTTCTCTTCCCAAAATCCTTTCATTTGCCAATACTACAGGAATGAGCAAATGAAAGAATCAGTAAGTGATATCTCTCTCTCTCTCTCTGTCTCTCTCTCTCTCTCTCTCTGTGTGTGTGTGTGTGTGTGTGTGTGTGTGTGTGTGTGTGTGAGAGAGAGAGAGAGAGAGAGAAAGAGAGAGAGAGAGAGAGAGAGAGAGAGAGAGAGAGAGAGGGAGGGAAGGGAGATGAAGGAGGTCAGTCTATGATCTCAAAGCTAAATTTACATAGAAAAATATTAGTCTTACCAGGTATGTGTGAAGCTGCATAATGACTGGGACAAAATAAAGAGTTGATAGGAACAGCAGACAAGAGTTGTGGTGAAATATCATTTCCTGCACTCAATAAAATGTAATATGAAGTGTCTCAGGAAGCAAAATGCAGAGGATGAGCAAAATAAGAACTAAAACCTATGGTAATAATACAGTCATAACTATATAATAAAATTCTTAGAAGCCCCAGAAGAGCTAGAGGGATAATAGAATAAACAATATAAAGTAAAAAAAAAAAAAAAAAAAAAAAAAAAAAAAGAAAGAAAAAGAAAGAAAAGCAGAGTGATCTATAAGATGGAGCTCTAAAAAATTCCCAGAATGTATATCCATGAGGTGGCATATAAGAGCCTACAATATAGGTAGTTAGGGTTTACATGAATGAGGGCTCTGCTATCTGCTTTGTAAGAATCCACTTGAGAATGTTAGTCAAGACCATAGAAGATGGCAGCCTAGCTTCCTAATAAATGAATGATTATTATAATGATAATGTGGGAAAAGTAAACATTTACCCCTCTGTTCCTGGATCCAGGGATTATATTACAAAATGAGTGTAAATTAAATTCTTCATCTAGCTTAATTGCATTTCAAACATGAGAGATGTCTGTGTCTACAGACAGAAAAAGCCTAAAAATTTCAGCAAGATTATTTGCTTTTGAAATATCATATCAGAAGTTAGTCCAGGCTACTCTCAAACTTACTATGAATATAACCCAATCTAAATTTAAATGTGCAACATTTATGCATAGTTCAGACTCCAAATACTTATACTACAGATATACATTACAACATACATTTAAAAATGATTTCAAAAGAGAGCCTGGCCCATCTGCCACCCGGAACAGTGGCTCGTGGGTGGGAGCAACTGGTGGGTGGGAGACCTGGGCTGCTGGGGAGCAGAGGGATCACTGCGGAGTGCACACGGAAAGTGCACACCCTGCCTTGCCCTGCCCTGCCCTGCCCTGTCTGAGCCAGCAACCAGGAAGAGAACATTGGAATTTCTGTTTCCACCTGGCGACCCTGAGGCATAGAACAGGGCTTGGCCCATCTGACACCCAGAACAGCAGCTAGTAAAAGCTGAAAAACTGGTGAATGGGAGACCTAGGCTTCTGGGGAGCAGAGAGATCTCTGCGGAGTGCACACGGAAAGTGCACCCCCTGCCTTGCCTTGCCCTGCCATGCCTGATCCAGCAACTGGGAACAGAAAATTAGAACTTCTGTTTCCACCCAGTGGCGACTTCAGGACACAGAGCGGAGCCTGGCCCATCTGCCACCAGGAACGGTGGCTTGTAGAGGCTTAGCAACAGGTGGGTAGGAGACCTGGGCTGCCAGGGAGCAGAGAGATCCCTGCGGAGTGCACACGGAAAGTGCACGCCCTGCCTTGCCCTCCCTGCCCTGTCTGAGCCAGCAACCATGAAGAGAACATTGGACCTTCTGTTCCCACCCGCCGACCCTGAGGCATAGAACAGGGCTCGGCCCATCTGACACCTGGACCAGTGGAAATCCAGGGACACAGAACAGATACAAGAAAGACGCAAGAACATATCACTGACAACAAAATGGCAAGAGGAAAGCGAAAGAGTATATCCCAAAGAAACCAAGACAATATAGCAACACCAGAACCCAGGTCTCCCATAACAGCAAACATCGGAATTCTAAACACTCCAGAAAAAGTAGACACAGACCTGAAATCATACCTCAAAATGCTGATAGAGATACTTAAACAAGAAAGGGAGGAAAAGCAAAAAGACTCAGAAGCTTTTAAAGAAGAAACAAGAAAAACACTCAAAGAACTCAAAGAACTAGAGGAAAACAGAACCAAAGAAATAAAGGAATGGAAGAGGGAAATTAAAAGGGAAATTGACACAATAAAGAAAACGCTAAAAGAGATAACCCTAGAGGCAGTACAGCAAAAAAGAAATCAGGAGTCACAGAAGCAAGCATTTCCAATAGATTACAAGAGATGGAAGAGAGAATATCGGGGGCAGAAGACAACATTGCAAACATAGACAAAACAGCCAGAGAAGATGCAAAAAACAAAATGCTCCTAACCCAAAATGTCCAGGAAATCCAAGACACAATGAAAAGACATAACCTAAGAATAATAGGAATAGAAGAGGGAGAAGAGTATCAACTAAGAGGCACAGTAAATATCTTCAACAAAATCATAGAAGAAAACTTCCCTACACTCATGAATGAGATGACCACGAGCATAAAAGAAGCCTTCAGAACTCCAAATAGGTTGGACCAGAAAAGAAATACCTCCCGACACATAACAGTAAAAACATCAAGTGCCCTAAGCAAAGAAAGAATACCAAAAGCAGTAAGGGAAAAAGGTCAGGTAACATATAATGGCAGGCCAATCAGACTCACACCCGATTTCTCACCAGAGACTATGAAAGCTAGAAGAGCCTATACAGACATCATGCACTCCTTAAGAGAGCACAAGTGCCAGCCCAAGCTGCTATGCCCAGCAAAACTATCAATCACCATCGATGAAGAGATGAAGATATTTCAAGACAAATCAAAATTTACTCAATATCCGACCACAAACCCAGCACTACAACAAATTATAGGTGGAAAACCCAATACAATGAGGAAAAATACAGCCTAGTAAAAACAAGAAAACTCCTAAACAAGAAAACTAAAAGAAGAAAAAAACATAGACACAACTCAAGCCAAAAAAGCAATAATGGCAGGAAACAGAAACAACTATTCCTTGATATCTATTAACATAAATGGTCTCAACTTCCCAATAAAGAGACATAGACTATCAGACTGGATACATAAACAAAATCCAGCCTTTTGCTGCATACAGGAAACTCATCTCAGAGACAGAGACAGACACTATCTCAGAGTAAAAGGGTGGGAAAAAAACTTCCAAGCAAACAGCTCCAAGAAGCAAGCTGAAGTGGCTATTCTAATATCGAATAAAGTAAATTTCCATTCAAAAGTTATCAAAAAAGATAAGGAAGGACACATTTTACTCATTACCGGAGAAATCTTTCAGGAGGAACTCTCAATCCTTAACATATATGCTCCAAATTAAAAAGCACCCACATTCATAAAAGAAACCTTACTAAAGCTCAAAAAATACATTTTACCTCACACAATAATAGTGGGAGACTTTAATACCGCACTCTAACCAATGGACACTTCATGGAAACAGAAACTGAACAAGGACAAGGCAAAACTAGCAGAGACTTTGAACCAACTAGAATTAATAGATATATACAGAACATATTATCCTAAAGTAAAAGAATACACCTTCTTCTCACCACTCCATGGCACCTTCTCGAAAATTGACCACATAATTGGACACCGAATGAGCCTCCATCGATATATGAAGATTGAAATACTCCCATGCACTCTCAGATCACCATGTTCTACGGCTGGTCTTTAAAAACAACAAAGATAAAAAAAGCCCACATTCACATGGAAACTCAACAACGCTCTGCTAAAGGATAGCAGGGTCAAAGAAGAAATGAAGAAAAAAATTAAGGATTTTCTAGAATTCAACGAAAATGAAAACATAACATACCCAAACCTATGGGATGCAATGAAAGCAGTACTGTGAGGAAATCTCATAGCCCTAAGTTCTTCCAAAAAGAAACTGTAGAGAGCTTACATCAGCAACCTGACAGCACAGCTAAGAGCCCTAGAATAAAAGAAAGCAGATATACCCAAGAAGAGTAGACGGCAAGAAATAATCAAAATTAGGGCAGAAATAGACCAAATAGAAACAAAAAGAACCATTGAAAAAATCAACAAAACCAAGAGTTGGTTCTTTGAGAAAATCAAGAAGATTGATAAACCCCTAGCCAGACTAACTAGAGGGCAAGAGAGAGTATACAAATTAACAAAATCAGAAAAAAAAGTGGAGACATATCAACTGAAACTGAAGAAATTCAAGAAATCATCAGATCCTACTACAAAAACTTATACTCCACAAAATTGAAAAATCTGAAGGAAATGGACGAATTCATAGACAGATACACAATCCCAAAGTTAAACCAGGACCAAGTAAACCATCTAAATAACCCTATAACACCTAAAGAAATAGAAGAAGTCCTCAAAAGCCTCCCAACCAAAAAAAGCCAAGGTCCAGACGGTTCAGTGCAGAATTTTATCAGACATTTATTGCTGACATAACACCAATACTCTCTAAACTATTCCAGAATATAGAATCAGATAGAATACTACATAACTCGTTTTTTGAGGCTACAATAACCCTAGTACCTAAACCATCAAAGACCCTAAAATGAAAGAAAACTTCAGACTAATCTCACTTATGAATATCGATGCAAAAATACTCAACAAAATCCTTGCAACCTGAATCCAAGAACAAATCCAAATGATCATTCATCATGACCAAGTAGGCTTCATCCCTGGGATGCAGGAATGGTTTAACATAAGGAAATCCATCAACGTAATACACCATATAAACAAACTCAAAGATCAAAATCAAATGGACATCTCATTAGAAGCTGTGAAAGCATTTGACAAAATCCAACACCCCTTCAAGTTAAAAGTCCTGGAAAGAACAGGAATCCAAGGTCCATACTTAAACATAATAAAAGCAATATACAGCAAACCAACAGCCAACATCAAACTTAATGGCGAGAAACTTGAAGCAATCCCACTAAAATCAGGGACTCAACAAGGCTGCCCACTCTCCCCCTACCTATTCAACATAGTACTGGAAGTCCTGGCTGGAGCAATTACACAGCAAAAGGAGATCAAGGTGATACAAATCGGAATGGAAGATATAAAAACTTCACTCTTTGCCGATGACATGATAGTGTACTTGAGTGACCCCAAAAATTCCACCAGAGAACTCCTACAGCTGAATAAACAAGTTCAGCAAAGTGACTGGATACAAAATTAACTCAAACAAATCAGTAGCCTTCCTATACTCAAAGGACAAACATGTGGAGAAAGAAATTAGGGAAAAGGTACCCTTCACAATCGTCACAAAAACTATGAAATACCTTGGTGTGACTCTAACTAAGCAAGTGAAGGACCTATATGACAAGAACTTCAAACCTCTAAAGAAAGAAATTGAGGAGGATCTCAGAAAATGGAAAAAGCTCCCATGTTCATGGATTAGAAAAATCAACATCTTAAAAATGGCCATCCTACCAAAAGCAATCTACAAATTCATTGCAATCCCCATCAATATTCCAAGCCAGTTCTTCATGGAATTGGAAAGATCAATGTGCAATTTCATATGGAATAACAAAAGACCTAGAATAGGGAAATCCATTCTCAACAACAAAAAACATCTGCGGGAATCACTATCCCTGACCTCAAGCTATATTACAAGGCAATTGTGCTGAAAACTGCATGGTACTGGTACAGAAATAGTCATCTGGATCAATGGAATAGAATAGAAGATCCAGAAATGAGCCCTCATGTATATGGTCACCTGATTTTTGGCAAAGGAGCAGTAAACATTCAATGGAAAAAAGACAGCCTATTCAACAAATGGTGCTGGTCCAACTGGCACTCAGCATGCAAAAAAATAAAAATAGACCCATTTTTATCTCCTTGTACAAAGCTCAAGTGTAAGTGGATCAAAGATCTCCACATTAAACCAGATACACTGAAACTATTAGATGAGAAAGTAGGGAAAACCTTAGAACACATAGGCACAGAAGAAAATTTCCTGAACAAAACACCAATGGTTCAATCTCTAAGGTCAAAGATTAACAAATGGGACTTAATGAGATTGCAAAGTTTCTGTAAGGCTAAGGACATCGTCAAGAAAACAAAACGGCAACCAACAGAATGGGAAAAGATCTTTACCAACACCACATCAGATAGAGGCCTAATATCCAAGGTATACAAGGAACTAAAAAAGCTAGACACCAGAGAATCAAATAACCCTATTAAAAAATGGGGTACAGAGCTAAACAAAACGTTTTCAGTTGAGGAACACCAAATGGCCAAGAAACATTTGAGGAAGTGCTCCACAACCTTAGCCATCAGGGAAATGCAAATCAAAAAAACCCTTAGATTCCACCTCACACCAGTCATATTGGCCAAGATCCAAAACTTACATGACAGCAGATGCTGGCGAGGCTGCGGAGAAATAGGAACACTTCTCCACTGTTGGTGGGGTTGCAAGCTAATACAACCACTCTGGAAATCAGTCTGGCGATACCTCAGAAAATTGGATATAGTACTACCTGAAGACCCAGCTATTCCACTTCTGGGCATATACCCCAGAGACACTTTAATACACAACAAAGATATATGCACCACAATGTTCATAGCGGCTCTATTTATAATAGCCAGAAGCTGGAAGGAACCCAGATGTCCTTCAGTAGATGAATGGATACAAAAATTTTGGTACATGTACACAATGGAATACTTCTCAGCCACCAGAAACAATGACTTAACCCAATTCTTAAGAAAATGGCTGCATCTAGAGAAGATCATCCTGAGTGAGATAACCCAATCACAAAAGAACAGACATAATATGCAGTCACTGATAGTGGGATGCTAACCCCAGAGGCTTGCACTCTCCCAGAAAGAACTCACAGACTGTATGAAGTCCAACAAATAAAGAAAACCAAACAACACAAAAAAATATTTACAAAACAAGAAAATTTTAACTACTTTCATGTTACATTTTGTTTTACATGTACTTTATGCTCATTGTAACTATTAAGTTTTCAAGGCATAATATCAAACCTTTAAAAAAATCAAGTACTGACTAAAAAATATATTCATATAGTTTTTTGTAAAAATTATGTTAAAATCTGAAAAAAGTACTGACAAAAATGTATAATTTTAAGCAAAAAATGTTTAAAATCTGTACATTTATCTTTGTTTTGTAAAATAAAGTTGTTTAAAGTAAAATAAAATAAAATAAATAAATGGAGAAAAATAACAATGAAAAAAATGATTTCTAAAGAGTGAATAAAATATATATGAGGGATCATGAATGTTGCAATCATTAATAAAGTGTAATAAACAATTATTAATAAAATAAAATATTGCTACCCAGATTTGATATTAAACATATACATATATACACTTTGTCTAAGAAATAAAGAATTAAAATCCAAATTCTATACATCTGTTGGTAAAAGACAGAGACAAGAACTAACTGAATTTTAGATATCATAGGTGTGTCCAGCCTTGGCCAATCTAGCAGTGACTAAACAATAATAGAAAACCGGAACAATTTTGGTAATACTAAATACATGGACACTAAATATAACCTCCACATGGTATCTGTGGAGAAAATATTTCTAGAAACCCCTCCCATACCTCCAGATACTACATTCACAAGTGCTCAAGTTTCCTCTTTAAAACTACCTGGAATTCACACATAAGAGACATAATCTATGTCTTTTTTCCTATGTACCTTGAGGCATATATGATTTACTTACAGTTGTTATAATGGACTAGTGATTGGAAAATAGTTGCTATCCTGTACTCTTTAGGGCACAGTAGCTAAGATGATAATCTAAATATGTTAAGTACACTTGTAATAATTTGTGAGTACTTTCTATGTATATTAACAACCCATGGTCATTGCATTGATGGGTATAGAGCCTATATATACAGAAAAATAACCATAATCTACTAAGATAAAATGGTGACATAGAAACAAATGTTTACTAATTTTCCCAATGAAGGGATAGAACACTAAAGGGAAATATCAACTCGGTAAAAAACCCCCAAAATACAAACACAGAGAGCCCATGTTATACTATTTCTCTTTTTTTTCCAATTTTATTGGACATTGTCTGTATTTATATTTCAAATGTTATACCATTTTCCCCCAACACCCTTCTGTGATCCCCCTCAACTTCCTTCCATGAACATGCTCCCTCTCCTAATCACCTTCTTAACCTCCTTGCCTTGGCGAGTTGATGATGCTGTTCTTCCCATGAGGTTGCAAACCTTTTATCTCTTTCAGTTCTTTCTCTTACATTGGGGTCCCTGTGTTCAGTCTGATGTTTAGCTGCAAGCATCCTCTTCTGTAACTATATGATTCTGGGAGAGCCTCTGAGGAGACATCCATATCTGGTTTCTGCCAGTATACAATTTTTGGCATTAGCAATAGTGCTAGGATTTGGTGGCTGCATATTGGGTGGTTCTCCAGGTGAGACAGTCTCTGTAGATGTTTTCTTTAATCCCTGATCCTCTACTTGACCTCGTATTTTCTCCCTTGTTTTGTTCTTTCTTCTAAAAAGGACCAAGGCATTCACATTCTGTATTTCCTTTTTTGAGCTTCATAAGATTTGTGGATGTTTTCTTGGGTATTCAAAGCTTTTAAATTTTTTATATTATTTATTTATCAATTATCTATCTATGTATCATCTACCTATGTATTGATCTATCTATTGATCTATTTATTTATTTATGGCTAGTATACACTTATAAGTGAGTACATACCATGACTGGGTTACATCACTCATGATGATAGCTTCAAGTTTCATCCATTTGTCTAGAAATTTCAAGAACTCATTGTTTTAAAGAGCTGAGTAGTGTAAATGTACCATAATTTCTGTATTGAGTCCTCTGTTGAAAGACATCTGGGTTCTTTCCAGGTTCGGGCTATTATAAATAAGGCTGCTATGAACATTGTTAAGCCTGTGTCGTTGTTAGATGTTGGAGCTACTTTAGGTATATGTCCAGGAGTAGGATAGCTGGGACTTCAGGTAGCACAATGTCTAATTTTCTGAGGAAATGCTAGACTGATTTTCAGAATGGAGGAGTGTTCCTCTTTCTCCACATTCTCACTAACATCTACTGTCACATAAGTTTTTGATCTTAGACATTCTGACTCGTGTGATGTGCAACCTTAGTGTTGTTTTGATTTGCATTTCCTTCATGAATATAGATGTTGAGCATTTTTTAGGTGCCTCTCAGCCATTTAATATTCCTCAGTTGAGAAGTCTTTGTGTAGCTCTGCACCCCAGTTTTAATATGGTTATTTGATGCTCTCCAGTCTAACTTCTTCAGTTCCTTGTATATATTGAATAGTAGTCCTCTATCAGATGTAGGATTTTTAACGATTTTTCCCAATCTGTTGGTTGCTGGTTTTTTTTTTTTTTTTTTTTTTTTTTTTTTTTTTTTTTTTTTTTTTTTTGTACTTTGGACAATGTCCTTGGCCTAACATAATCTTTGCAATCTCATGAGGTCCCGTTTGTAGATTCTTGATCTTAAAGCATAAGCCATTGGTGTTCTGTTCAGGAAAATTTCCCCTGTGTCTATGTGTTCTAAGTTCTTCTCCACTTTCTGTCCTATTAATTTCAATGTACCTGGTTTTACATGGAAGTCTTTGATTTACTTGGACTTGATATTTGTATAAGGAGGGATCTATTTTCATTCTTCTGTATGCTGCCTGCCAGTTGAACCAGCACCATGTGTTGAAGAGGCTGTTCTTTTCCATTGAATGTTTTTAGCTACTTTGTCAAAAATCAAGTGATCATAGTTGTGTGTGTTCACTTCTGGGTCTTTGATTCTATTCCATTGGTCTACCTGCCTGTCTCTGTACCAATACCAGCAAGTTTTATGACAATTGATCTGTAATACAGCTTGAGCTCAGAAATAGTGATTTCCCCCAGATGTTATTTTTATTCTTGAGAATGCTTTTTCCTTTCCTGGGTTTTGTATTATTCTAAATGAATTTGCAAATTGCTCTTTGTAACTCTATTAAGAATTGAGTTGGGATTTTGATGGGGATTTCACTGAATTTGTAGATTGACTTAAGCAAGATGGCTGTTTCGACAATGGTGATCCTTCTAATCCATGAGCATAGAAGATCTTTCCATCTTCTGAGGTCTTCTTCAATTTCTTTCTTCAGCAACTTGAAGTTCTTGTCATATAGATCCTTTACTTGCTTTATTAGGATCACACCAAGATATTTTATATTCTTTGTGACTATTTGTGACGGGTGTTAATTCTATATTTTCCTTGAGTTAATGATATATCTAGCCACTTTGCTGAAGTTGTTTATCAGTTGCTAAAGTTCACTGGTGAAGTCTTGGGATCACTTAAGTATACTATCATACCTTCTGCAAATAGTGATATTTCTCCAAGATATATATATTTTTTTCAATATAGAATGGAGAAACATACCAGAAAAATATATTGCAAATCACAATTTTATATCAAATAGACAGAAATTTAATGATAAAATTTTATAAACAGGAAAGAATATTTCAGAGAAATAAATTTGATAACATACCAAGAAAAATATTTATGATATTATCGCACACTTTAATACCTGTCTGTAAAAATTGAACAAATACAGTTCCAAAAACAACCATTTTTTAAATAATGACTATGTTCTTAAATCAAGTAAAAAGCCTTAGAATTCTCTAGGAGTCCTAAAAATATGCAAAATATTTGTTGAATGAAAAAAAAATGAAAATTAGAGATTTCAAAATATTTTACTTTTTTTTGTAGCAAGATAGTTGTGTGCAGCCTGAATGACTTGCCCTAGGCTATGCAACCAGTGTAGGTCTAGGTTTCAATATATTATCAATTTCCAACCAAGGTTAAAAGTTCATCTCAGTAACATATAAAGTGTAAATGTGATTAGAAGTAAATCAGATAATATTCAGCCTCTGCTGACAATGATGTGTTTCTATCTGACTTGGAGCCCTTTGATTTGACAATGAACCTAATGAAGGAAGGGAGAAAACTAAATCCTGTGTAAGAGGGATAAGAAACCTTTTCTTTATTCCCAATGATTCAAGAGCAACTGTTTTCCCTTGTCAGTAGATTACCATCCTCTGCTTTCAGTAGTGTTAGGTTGATTAACAGTACTAGATATTCTAATGGGAAAAATACCTACACATGATCCAAAGTGATTGACTTGATTTTTTGGACACTCACTTCTATCTTGAAGAGATTCAGATCCATAGGAAAATGATATATAAGCCAAATGTGTCAAGCTTGTGGAAGAAAGTGGGGAGGAGGTAGAGGAGAAACAGGGAGTGAGTTTTGAAAAGAGGTCTTATTGAAAAAGCAGCATTCATTTGCTTTTGAGTAATGATGGAGAAAATGTAATAGATACAATATTCTAGCTTTGGAAGCAACTCAAGCTGGGAAGCACCAGTAAATCCTTTGCTACTTTAGTAAGAAAGTAAGAGAACCACAAAGGGGAAACAAGAATAGTGTGGCCAAGATGAATACTTGCTGAGTGTTAGAGGGCTGAGGAAGACTCATGTGGTATTTTGCATGACCCAGGAGAGGACATATTATGTCTGGAGAGTATAAATATGACTCAACTGGTAGAGTCAGGAACTTGGTTAGCTAGCCTTGCAATTTTTTTGCTGCTCTCCTGCATTCCCTGGCATGACAGCTGGTTCTGTTTGCTCCACTGACTCATGCCAATTCCGCAGAGGCCTTGTTGTTTCTGCTGGATTATCCTGCCACTGCTGAATCATGATTGGTTTCCTGACACTACTGAACTTGACTGCTGGGATCCTGAGAAAAGGAAATTGCAATTGTCCCAAAGAATTACCTCTAAATAGGTCCACATCCCCCTGTCTTATTACCATCTTTTCTCCCCTATCTTTGGACAGTGAGCTATAAGGGGAGGGTGTGTTGAAACCTTTGAGAATCTATCAAAACTATATTTTTAAAAATCTAAGCCTACCCTCGGGGTTCTCAGCTGATGGGGGATTTATGAGTGAGTGCAGAATGCATTTTGTGTCACTGCCATCACTATTATCTTCACTGATATGTCACTGAAGGAGCCATTAGACAGGAGACTACACACACACACACACACACACACACACACACACACACACACACACACGTGTGTGTGCAAATGCTCTAAAAAGAACTGTGATTTGCTTTCATTAAGTGGCAGACATGGAAAACACACCATTAACATCAATGTATCACTTTTGAGACACAATACAGTGTTTGTGTGAGTATGTGCTTCATTCATAAATCAGAGGTTTAATCACCTGTATTTGTGATCAAAAGATGAGCTAAAGACAATCAAGAAAAATAATTTTAAAAGATCTGTGAGGCACTTGACGGTAGTTTTTCTTTTATCAGAGAAATTGTTTTTAATAATATTGTATTGGTTTCTCCTAGTTGTAAAAATCCAATTCTTTCCTTTGAATTTGTTTTCTCCTTTTAAAATATGGGACTAGACTAATTCTTTTGTAAGGTTTCTTGAATCTTGTTTTGCTCAGTATATTACTACTGACATGTAAATTTGGAGATTTATTTTAATTCATTACATAACAATAGACTTTAGATATTACAAAGAAGAAGGTTGGCATATGAAAGAATATTATTTCAAATAAATATTTGTTTTGCTTTTATTTGGCATTGATATCCAGAATAGATATTCAGGCTGTCTATTGATCTTTCTCTCTACCTATTTCTTTTTATTTACCAATTTTCACAGTGTGAAAAATCATTAATACTTATATTGTTTTTCCCTTTCAGAGATGTAATATTAAAGCTGACTCTAATCTGTGTGGTAAGGCAGAAGTAGAATTCAAAACTAAGTCCTTCTGTTCCACAAATTCAAGTGCTTAAACCAGTCACTGTGATAGTCTAGCAAGTCATAGAACACACTAATTTAATACATGACTCTGTCTTAATTAAAGATGTCTATGTGACCTGGAATCTTTTTGAACTTGATGAGAACCATGTATTGGTGACCAGGATATATAATATGACAGCTCTCAGGGAAGCATGCATCTGAGATTCCAGTCTGAAACCCACAAGCTAGATACCTGTAAGCAATTGTTTCCATTGCTCCTAAACAGAATATCTACTGAATTATACCATCAGTGTGTTCACTGGCCTAAATAAAACTGTACCAAACGGACTTAAATTTGTATGGATACACACATTCAGCAATTTCATGGAAAATTACTTCCAAAATTGCATCCCTAAAAGGGGTTCCCATCAATAATGCTCCTTGAGGCCACATAAATTCCTTCCACATCTTTTGCTTTATGTAATTAGATGCACTGGAAAGCATCTGGCCTCTTAGAGGTAGAGTAAGTTAATGAAAACATAGTGGGACTCTTAACATAATGACTCTAAGATTGCTGTGGACACAGTTCATGTTCTTCAAACCAAAGAAGAATGTGTCTCTAATGAGAATTTGACCTAAAAATATATAAAATCATCCCAGGGATAATGATCATAAACATTTAAACATCAATTCGCTATTTGCTAAATGCCTCCAATTCCATGTACTCGTGTAAACTTCAGAACAACTGTGTGAAGTAAATGCAAGAGAACTTTTCTTTCATTTTATGTAATGAAAAAAGTTTCAAACTGATTAATGCGGTTGAATGCACAGCTGGACCATAGTTTACTTAGGTATGGAACCTTATTGGTTTGAAAGAGAGTATATTTTTGATAACTGTTTTGGATTATGACCAGAATAACCTATGTTTCTTCATCATGTGATACAATCTCTATCACCAGTAGGATCTTATTAAGTAGAAAATACTCAAGAGA
Organism: Micromys minutus; assembly: GCF_963924665.1. Lineage (NCBI taxonomy): Eukaryota > Metazoa > Chordata > Mammalia > Rodentia > Muridae > Micromys > Micromys minutus. The sequence continues at coordinate 12,542,238 of NC_137963.1, read as the reverse complement.
GTATGAGAAAAAAAAAAATAAAGAGAGCTAGAGCTTCTTTTCCAAAGTTACAAGTTATCAAATAATCAGTATTGAAAAGTGGTACACTCTTAGCTTACTGACAACACTGATCAATAGTGGTTCAAGTGTATTTCAGGTGTTTGTTATTGCTATCACATATCTATGGTTAGATACCCACATTTTGTCAATAAATATGATTGATTTAATTCACAGTTTGGGGGACCATCAATCCAAATAGTTTACTGCCTGCTCTGATTGGGTCTTCCAGGCATATCATGTCTTAAAGAATACACTATCAAAGAAGCCTGCACTATAATGAGTGATCACATGAGGAAATAGAAAGCCAGAAAACAATCTAAGAATTAGGTTTGCTTTTCCTGGTTTCTCTCTCCTTGTACTTACTTTGATCCTATAGTAACTACTACAAATTATTCCCAAAAGACCTCACTAACTTCTATCTTGTTCTACTTCTTAATGTTCCCCTGACTCTCAAAACCACTAAATTGGAGCAATGGTTATAACACATGGCCTTAGGGTTACCCAGTCAAACCATATTCAGACCATATAGTGAGCAAATTTAAGAACAGATATGAACAAAAAATAGTTTTATTCACTCCCTCATAAAAAATAGAGTTTTTTTTTAATCTTACTTTGTCCTATTCAACTAAGTACAATCAATATGTAAGAGTCCACAAGTAAACATTTAGAAGTCTACAGTATGAATAAGTATCAAAAACACAATCAAATCCCTCAATTATTCATCTTCGGCATATATGCATAAATCCAAAATCAGAATTCATGACAAATTGTCTTACTTTCTGTTTCCAGGCTGATGGCTTACTTCTTGGAAGATCAAATAGGTACCCTCTTCCTTTGGCATTAGGCACAAAACAGAATGATACTAACTAATGATAGAATATAGAGCAAGAACAGCAATATCACGAAAAAAAAAGCAAGAGTTCTGAAAAATATTTTAGTCTCCTTCAACCTCCTTCATGACTGTGCCTTTTTCAATTGAAGCCCTCAGAAATTTGAGGTATCATTAGTAACAGAATTAAAGGAACTTCACGGGGAAAAGTCTTGTATATTTCTACCTAATTGACTCTCTATCTCATTTCCAGTATGATTTGATAACATACATTTTTCTCTCATGACCAAATCTGCTAATTGCCCTCTCCCACAGCTATTACTTAACTAGAAATGTGTGCTTACTTGAATAAGAGTATTCAACTTTTTGGGATTTTTGAGATGTTTTCAATAGTATCTGGATAACAGAATAAGGGTATGATGCTCCAAAGTGGGGAAGAGCTTTATAAAACTGCATCAGTCTCTTACTCAGCAGTTTTAATCTTCCTGTTTTTAAAAAAAACAACTTTATTTTACAAACCAAAGATAAATGTACAGACTTTAAACATTTTTTGCTTAAAATTATACATTTTTGTCCGTACTTTTTTTCAGATTTTAACATAATTTTTACATAAAACTATATGAATATATTTTTTAGTCAGTACTTGATTTTTTTCAAGGTTTGATAGTATGCCTGGAAAACTTAATAGTTACAATGAGCTAAAGTAAATGTAAAACAAAATGTAACATGGAAATAGTTAAAGTCTTCTTGTTTTGTAAATATTTTTTGTTTTGTTTTGTTTTCTTTATTTCTTGGACTTCATACAGTCTGTGAGTTGTTTCTGGGGGAGTGCAAGCCTCTGGGGTTAGCATCCCACTATCAGTGACTGTATATTATGTCTGTTCTTTTGTGACTGGGTTATCTCACTCAGGATGATATTCTCTAGATGCAGCCATTTTCTTAAGAATTTGGTTAAGTCATTGTTTCTGGTGGCTGAATAGTATTCCTTTGTGTATATGTACCACAATTTTTGTATCCATTCATCTTCTGAAGGACATCTGGGTTTCTTCCAGCTTCTGGCTATTATAAGTAGAGCCGCTATAACATTGTGGTGCATATATCTTTGTTGTGTATTAAAGTGTCTCTGGGATATATGCCCAGAAGTGGAATAGCTGGGTCTTCAGGTAGTACTATATCCAATTTTCTGAGGTATTGCTAGACAGATTTCCAATGTGGTTGTATTAGCTTGCAACCACACCGACAGTGGAGAAGTGTTCCTCTTTCTCCTCAGCCTCGCCAGCATCTGCTGTCATGTGAGTTTTGGATCTTGGCCAATCGGACTGGTGTGAGGTGGATTCTCAGGGTTGTCTTGATTTGCATTTTCCTGATGGCTAAGGATGTCGAGCATTTTCTCAGATGATTCTCGGCCATTCGGTGTTCCTCAACTAAAAACGTTTTGTTTAGCTCTGTACCCCATTTTTAATAGGGTTATTTGATTCTCTGGTGTCTAGCTTTTTTAGTTCCTTGTATACCTTGGATATTAGGCCTCTATCTGATGTGGTGTTGGTAAAGATCTTTTCCCATTCTGTTGGTTGCCTTTTTGTTTTCTTTTTTTAAAACGACTTTATTTTACAAAACAAAGATAAATGTACAGATTTTAAACAATTTTGCTTAAAATTATACATTTTTGTCAGTACTGTTTTTTCAGACATTAAAATAATTTTTACATAAAACCATGTGAATATATTTTTTAGTCAGTGCTTGATTTTTTTCAAGGGCTTGACAGTATGCATTGAAAACCTAATAGTTACAATAAGCGTAAAGTACATGCAAAACAAAACGCAATATGGAAATATTCAAAGTCTTCTTGTTTTGTAAATAAAGGTATATTTTTTTTTTGTTTTCTTTATTTCTTGGACTTCATACAGTCTGTGAGTTGTTTCTGGGGGAGTGCAAGCCTCTGGGGTTAGCATCCCACTATCAGTGACTGCATATTATGTCTGTTCTTTTGTGACTGGGTTATATGCCCAGAAGTGGAATAGCTGGGTCTTCAGGTAGTACTATATTCAATTTTCTGAGGTATTGCCAGACTGATTTCCAGAGTGGTTGTATTACCTTGTTGATTTTCTCAAAGAACCAACTCTTGGGTTTGTTGATTTTTTTCTATGGTTCTTTTTGATTCTATTTGGTCTATTTCTGCCCTAATTTTGATTATTTCTTGCCATCTACTCTTTTTGGGTATATCTGCTTCCTTATGGTCTAGGGCTTTTAGCTGTGCTGTCAGGTTGCTGATGTAAGCTCTCTCCAGTTTCTTTTTGGAAGCACTTAGGGCTATGAGATTTCCTCTCATATTGCTTTCATTGTATCCCATAGATTTGGGTATGTTGTGTTTTCGTTTTCGTTGAATTCTAGAAAATCCTCAATTTTTTTCTCTATTTCTTCATTGACCCTGCTATCATTTAACAGAGTGTTGTTTAGTTTGCATGTGTATATGGGCTTTTTGTTGTCTTTGTTGTTGTTAAAGACCAGTCGTAGGCCATGGTGATCTGAGAGTGCATGGGAGTATTTCAATCTTCTTATATCGATGGAGGCTTGGTCTGTGTCCAATTATGTGGTCAATTTTCGAGAAGGTGCCATGGGGTGGTGAGAAGACGGTGTATTCTTTTACTTTAGGATAATATGTTCTGTATATATCTATTAATTCTAGTTGGTTCAAAGTCTCTGCTAGTTTTGCAGTATCCTTGTTCAGTTTCTGTTTCCATGATCTGTCTATTGGTGAGAGTGGGGTATTAAAGTTTCCCACTATTATTGTGTGGGGTGAAATGTATTCTTTGAGCTTTAGTAAGGTTTCTTTTATGAATGTGGGTGCTTTTTAATTTGGAGCATATATGTTAAGGATTGAGAGTTCCTACTGACAGATTTCTCTGGTAATGAGTAAAAAGTGTCCTTCCTTATCTTTTTTGATAACTTTTGGTTGGAAATTTACTTTATTCGATATTAGAATAGCCACTCCAGCTTGCTTCTTGGAGCTGTTTGCTTGGAAGTTTTTTCCCACCCTTTTACTCTGAGATAGTGTCTGTCTCTGTCTCTGAGATGAGTTTCCTGTATGCAGCAAAAGGCTGGATTTTGTTTATGTATCCAGTCTGATAGTCTATGTCTCTTTATTGGGGAGTTGAGACCATTTATGTTAATAGATATCAAGGAATAATTGTTTCTGTTTCCTGCCATTATTGCTTTTTTGGGTTGAGTTGTGTTTGTGTTTTTTTTTTTTTTTTTTTCTTCTTTTAGTTTTCTTGTTTAGTAGTTTTCTTGTTTTTTCTAGGCTGTATTTTCCCTCATTTTATTGGGTTTTCCACCTATAATTCTTTGCAGTGCTGGGTTTGTGGTCAGATATTGTGTGAATTTTGATTTGTCTTGAAATATCTTAGTCTCTCCATCGATGGTGATTGTTATTTTTGCTGGGTGTAGCAACTTGGACTGGCACTTGTGCTCTCTTAAGGAGTGCCTAATGTCTGTCCAGGCTCTTCTAGCTTTCATAGTCTCTGTTGAGAAATCTGGTGTGTGTCTGATTGGCCTGCCTTTATATGTTACCTGACCTTTTTCCCTTACTGCTTTTAGTATTCTTTCTTTGCTTTGCACACTTGATGTTTTTACTATTATGTTTTGGGAGGTATTTCTTTTCTATTCCAACCTATTTGGAGTTCTGAAGGTTTCTTTTATGCTCGTGGTCATCTCATTCTTGAGGGTAGGGAAGTTTTCTTCTATGATTTTGTTGAAGATATTTATTGTGCCTCTTATTTTATACTCTTCTTCATCTTCTATTCCTATTATCCTTATGTTCGGTCTTCTCATTGTGTCTTGGATTTCCTGGACATTTTGTGTTAGTAGCTTTTTGTTTTTTGCATCTTCTCTGGCTGTTTTGTCTATGTTTGCAATGTTGTCTTATGCCACCGAGATTCTCTCTTCGATCTCTTGTAATCTATTGGAAATGCTTGCTTCTGTGACTCCTGATTTCTTTTTTTGGTGTTCTGCCTCTAGGGTTATCTCTTTTAGAGTTTTCTTTATTGTGTCAATTTCTGTTTTAATTTCCCTCTTCCATTCCTTTATTTCTTTGGTTCTGCTTTCCTCTAGTTCTTTGAGTTCTTTTAGTGTTTTTCTTGTTTCTTCTTTAAAAGCTTCTGAATCTTTTTGCTTTTTCTCCCTTTCTTGTTTACATATCTCTATCAGCATCTTGAGGTATGATTTCAGGTCTGTGTCATCTTTTTCTGGAGTGTTTGGAATTCCGATGTTTGCAGTTATGGGAGAGCTGGTTTCTGGTGTTGCTAGATTGTCTTGGTTTCCTTGGGATATACTCTTTCTCTTTCCTCTTTCCATTTTGTTGTCAATGATATGTTCTTGCCTTTCCCTTGTATCTGGTCTGTGTTCCTGGTTCTCCACTGGTCCAGGTGTCAGATGGGCCGAGCCCTGTTCTATGCCTCAGAGTCGTCGGGTGTGAACAGAAGTTCTAATTTTCTGTTCCCAGTCGCTGGATCGGGCAAGGCAGGGCAGGGCAAGGCAGGGGGTGCACTTTCTGTGTGCACTCTGCAGAGATCTTTCTGCTCTCCAGCAGCTCAGGTCTCCCACCCACCAGTTGCTCAGCCTCTATGAGCTGCCGTTCCGTGTGGCAGATGGGTCAGGCTCTGCTCTGTGTCCTGAAGTCGCTGCCGGGTGGAAACACAAGTTCTAATTTTCTGTTCCAAGTCGCTGGATCGGGCAAGGCAGGGCAGGGCAAGGCAGGGGGTGCACTTTCTGTGTGCACTCCGCAGAGATCTCTCTGCTCCCCTGCAGCCTATGTCTCCCACTCACCAGTTGTTCCAGTTTTAATCTTTCAATTCCACCTTTCAAACCCCACACTGAGGAGACTGGGGAAGTTTTACATTAATAGTTTACATTAAAAAAAACGTTTTCAATGTCAATATTTAAAGGTGCATTTGTGTTATTTATGATGTTTAACAAATTACATTAAATTTTCTACTTGTCTGCCAAAATATCCAACATACTGTTTTACATTCCCTTTTAAATGTTAGGTTTTTCACATTGAGTCACCTCTAGAGTCCAATAAATACAAATTTAATATTTGGAGTTTTCTTGAAATTGGGAGGGTTCTTTGTATCTCAGATTTCTCTACAATTAAATGATATCCCATCAATAAAACATCTCCCAAATTAACTTTAATCCTTTAACCTAAGCAATTCTATTTTTTTTTTGGTTTTTTTTTTGTTTGTTTGTTTTTGTTGAGGCAGGTTTTTTACAGTGTAGTCATAGCTAACCTAGAGCTCACTCTGTAGACACGTCTCAAACTAAGAGATCTCACTGTACCTGTTTCCCAGTATTGGGATTAAAGGTATATCTCACCACTACCCAGGAACCTATGCAGTCTTGACTTAGAATCAGAGAGCCTCTTATTACACAGAGATGAAAACTACAACAGTGATGAGACATTTATTAGTGCTGTTTCCTAGAAACCTAGAAGGTAGGGAATTGTTCATGAATGAATGAATTTCACCATTATAGTGTTATAAAAATTTACAAAGTGTTTGCAGACCTGTGATTGTATGTGCTTTCCAAAGAAACACTGTACACAAATACATTAAAAACTTACCACTGGAAAAGTGAAGCAACTGTGATACAAGAAATCTTGGTTCTTTGAGATTTTGCAAGATCTCATCTACAAACTGCTCTACCACTGATGCCGACAACAAACTGCTATGCCTGCTTATGTTTCCTAAATATATGCTTATTGATATTAGCAGCAAGAAAATCCTTAGGATTTTGCATGTTCTATTCTGAGGAACATCTTATGCTGTCAAGTTGATTACTCTGTATTATTAAGTCCTCAATACCATTGAGTAAAAGACTCCTTGAAGTGGAAAGGTGAGTGCTTTATCTTTGGGAGTCTCCCTATCTCTTCAAACTCATTTTTGAAATATATTTTTTTAGATGTGCTTGTAACAAGACTGAAATGTAACATTCCATGACCTCATGTGCTGCTTAATACCTAGCATGAGACATGCATTTTTTGCTCTTAAGAAGACTATTTTTTCTTCCAATATTGTACTGAGGAAACCGTTCTTAACAGTTTTCTTTCACAAGTGACAATAATGGTCCCCACAACTATACTGTGAGTGATTTCATTCTGAGAATTGCAGCATTCAATACTATATATGTGTGCACTTGTACAAACCCCTATTTAATTCTAAAAGGTTATTTTATTCATGAAAATTAAAATTTATGAAAATAGGATCATTTTGAAATGAAAACTTTTCTACCACTGTGAAAAACCCCTATGAGCAAGGCAATTTATAAAGAAAATAAACTGGACTTATGGTGTCAGGGAGTCCATGAGGGAAGATAGTCAGCATGATGGCAAAATCAGTTGAGAGCTCACATCTTGGTTCACAAGCAGAGGACAGAGAAGATACAGTGGTAATTAAAACATTTTTGAAAAACTTTAAAATCTGACACCAGTGACAGACCTCCTCCAAAAAGATCACACCTCCCAAACGTTCTCAAGCAGTTCCATTAACTGTGGGCCAAGTATTAAAACATAAGTGCCTAATGGGGACACCAAGTCACATTCAAAATTTCTGATCCAGAATTTTTCCTCTCAAAAAGAAATGAGGGGACAACGATGCATCAGACACTGAAGAGATAGCCAACCAGAGACCAGCCCAACTTGGGATCCATCCCATTGGAGGGCACCAAACCCTGACACTATTACTGATGCTATGTTGTGTCCTCTGAGAGAATCTATGAATAGCTGACCGACACAGAGGTACACATGCATAGCCAACCGTTGGATTGAGAAAGGAGCCAAGCAACACTGTCCTCTAAGAGGCTCCACCCAGAATTCAATGAAAAGAGATGCAGGAACCCACAGCTGAACATGAGATGGAGTTCAGGTAATCTTGTTGAAAAGTGGAGAAAGAATTGAGAGACCTAAAGAAGACAGGGACTCCACAGGCAGACCAATAGGGTTGATTAACTGGATCCTTGGAAGCTTCCAGAAACTGAATCAACCACAAACCAAAAATCTAACACAGGCTAGAAATAGGCCCACTGCACCTATGTAACATGTACAGCTTGGTCTTCATACAGGTTCAACAACTGGAGCTTGGAATGTCTCTGAATCTCTAGCCTGCCTGCCTTCCAGTCATGGTCCCTTAACTGGGCTGCCTTGTCTGACCTCAGTAGGAAAGGATGTCCCCAGTACTTCAGTGACTGTGCTTGATTTGAGGTGGGGGTGTGGGATGAGGTTATGTAGGTGTGGAGAATGTGTTTGGTAGTGTGTGGAGGATGAGGTGGGTGGAAAGGGGAGGAGCTACATGAGGGACTACTGGGAGAAGATGGGTGTGGATATTGGGATATAAAGTCAATAAATATATTATATATATTACATTTCCAATGTTATCCCCTTCCCCAGCTTCCCCTTCTAGCATTATCCCTCCCCCTGCTTCTAGGAATGTGCTCCCACTCCCATCTCACTGCCCAGGCATTCCCATATATATTGGGATAGAGCTTTCACAGAAACAAGAACTTTTCCCCCTATTGATGCCAGATAATGCCATCCTCGGTTACATATGTGCCTGGAGCCATTTTTTCTCTCCATCTGTACTCTTTGGTTGGTGATTTACTCTCTGGGAGCTCTGGGGCAGTCAGGTTGGTTGATATATTTTGTTTTCCTCTATGGTTACAAATCCCTTCAGCTCCTATGGTCCTTGTTCTAACTCTCTCATTGGGGACCCCATTCTTATTTCAGTGGTTGGCTGACATCGTCCATCTCTGTATTTGCCAGGAACTTGCAGAGCCCCTCAGAAGACAGCTATGTCAGGTTCCTGTCAGCAATCACTTCCTGGCATTCACAATAGGGTCTTTTTTTGGTGTCTTTTTATTGGATGGATTCCAAGGTGGGGATAGTCTCTGGATGGCCTATCCTTCAGTCTCTGCTCCATACTTTGTCTCTGTATTTCCTCCTGTGAGTACTTTGTTTCCCCTTCCAAGGACTGAAGCATTCATTCTTTGGTCGTCCTTCTTCTTGAACTGGTCTATTAATTGTATCTTGGGTTTTCCTAGCTTTTGGGCTAATATCCATTTATCAGTGAGTACATATAATGTGTGTTCTTTTGTGACTGGGTTACCTCAGTCAGGATGATATTTTTCAGTTCTGTGCATTTGCCTAAGAATTTCATAAAGTCATTACTAGCTGAATAGTACTCCTTTATAGTTCTTAACTACTTTGCTTATAATGAGTAAACTTCCAGAGGTCCTTCAATACTGTATCAAGTTTACTCTATCGCAGCTCAGTCTTGACTTTGATAACAGCTCATACCTTCACAGTCATCTCATATGTATGTTTGAAGTTTTCCTTTGTACACATTTCATCTACGAACAGCTGATAGCTTAAACATTTATTTCTGCTGTTAGTTTGCTTAAAAACACTAATCAAGATCTACATAAGAGAAGAATTTATGAGCTTAGTGTAGTATCTAACTGAAAAAAAAAAGTTCTCAATAAATGAGTCAAGCCATATTGTGCTGGCTAAAGCAGTACATCCTATTGGAAGACAAATGTCCTTGAGAATGCCAGAAGGAACCCACAGAATTGAAGTAGATAGCAACAAGTCCGTATTTGTTTCATGTTGGTGTGACCTAATTTAAGAGAAAAAGAAGATCAAAAATTGTTGGGTAAACTGGACACAAAACACAAACCTTAAACTCTTCTCTTTGCTGTTTATGTTCTTATCTGTTTGTTCTGGCATTGTGGTGACCTTCCAGCTGCAGGTCTGGGCGAAGTTCAGCTGGGCATAATTGGAAAGTACTTGGACTTCTCTTGGGGATACTCTAGGGACTGCTGACCAAAAGGCCTTTGCTATCAATTTGAAACATAGCTGTATAAGAATTTTAAAATAAACATAACCCCACGGTGTTTTTGTAGAATGCCAGCTATTTTTCATGGTTATATCTGATCACTTCTTACTTAAAAAAAAAAGCGAATATATGTTTCCCTGATTTGTTTTAAAGGATAGTTTGAAAGTGATGTGCAAAGCAGTAGCCCTTTTACACCAGTGGACACAGTTGTTTTTCCAGAGATCTTTATACTTGTTTCCATATGTCCTGATAAATGGGACTTCAGGTTCTGAGAACCTTTTTCTTCATCTGTAGCCCCTAAAAATATCTGATTGTCATTTTTCCTGACATTTGGGAAGTCACCAACTCTGACCCAATAGAGACTAAGTCAATGCTTTCTTGGTGGTTTGGCTTACTTTTGTGGTGTTCATATTACTATTATTACAATGAAATTAAGCAAAGTACAGCCAGCAGTATTTGTAGGAGAGCCAAGTGATTCCTAGTGAAATAGACCAAAACAATCAGATATTCTGTCAGCTAATTATCTCCCTGACTCTGTGAATCACATAGACATATATAAAATAAGAATCCAGGTCTCAGAACTATTTATATAAGCAAACATAAGTAAAAGATTAAGTAGTCTATTAAATCTAGTATCACAGTGAAAAAATACTATAGAAAAGAACAAATTAATTTTGTCTCTGTTTAGTTGGTGAAATTATGATGAGCAAGTAAAATGTCAAAGAATATAGAATCAAATAGATTTCCTTGTGAGAGGAATTTTTTGCCTCCAAGTAACAGCATGCACTGGTATTTATGTCTAATTTTAGCTGCTTAGTGGAGCGATGAGGAAGACAACAGTAAAAACATTGACTTCAATGTAAAAAAGGGTATTCACGAGGTTTTGTAAGGCCTTCAACTAACCTGATGCCACTGAAGGAACTGAATGTCCTTAACTGGGCATCAGAAAGGCACTGACTTCATTCAAGAAGGTAAAGGGAAATTACAAAACTAAATGATTTTCTGTCTATCATGATAATCTTGCAGTTACAACAGGATGATTCTGAGAGGGAAAACAGGGTGAATACAGCCAGGAGATGTTGCAGGAAGTGGTGAGCTCTGTGAGAACACACTTTCAAGAGGGGGAAGTATTAGTGAGACTGCTCATTTAATGTGGAACAAAGACTATGTAAACCTGTGAGGGGTAGGTAGGGACTTTCATTTATACTAGGTGAGTGTACATCATTATCCAGGACTAGTATGCTGTGGATGCCTCATTTGCAGAAGGAGAAATTCCAGGTGTTATTGGCTATAACCTTTAAAGTGCTGAGAAAGTTCATCCAGGCTACCCAGCTACTTGACCTTCTTCAGTGGCCAAATGTGGAAATGCTGGGCTATATTTACTAGTAGGCCAGGGGCAAGAAAGGGGGAAAACCTACTGACCCCAGACGAGATTTCTGGAGTTTAGACATCTCTTGACCCTGCTTTTCCTGTAGGAATAGTCCCTACACACTCCCGCATTCCAGTTTCCTGGCCACATATATGCAAATTATTAGGGAGAATTCAGTTAGAAAAAAAAATGGGAGATAGATTGGTTCATTAGAAATATATTATCTAACCAAGTGATATTTTAGTTTAACTTAGAGGAAAATGTGCCTTCAAGATTGAAACTAGACTGGGGAGAAATGATATATTTAATTCTTAGGAATGGATATGAAATTACAACACAGGGTTTTTCAGACAAAACGTGCTAAAATGACAAGGTGGTAACAGCAGAGTACTAAACTGACCTAGGGCTTTCTTGGATAAAAGTCTATTAACACACTTATGCTCATAAAGCAAGTTTTGGTTGAAGTAAGAAATTGTCAACAGAAGAAGGTATATATACTACTTAGCTGTTGATTGGTAGATACTATGGGGATGAGTAACACAGCAGTAAATAGAATTTGGGAGTTTCCACCCCACCTTTGATCACTGAATTCTCAAGTAAATGACACAAAACCTGTACATTCATAGTATCCTTAATATCCACTATTAGAGCTGGGCAGATGTCAATCCTCTATGCCATTTAGTCTATTTTTCTGTCATTTCTTTCACGATATCACTTGTCATGTTCTTTTTGTCTTATTCCTACTCTGTATAATTGGCCTTCGCGGCAATGTGCTCAAGATCTATTTACCCCATGGTGACTTTATTCTTATCCTCTTCTTTCTCTTCATGGCTTCTGTCTCAGATCTGAATCCTGAGAACAGAAGTCTGCCCTACCTCTCTTCTGCCTAGCTATAGAATGTGGGCATCTTTATTCAACCAATAGTTTAAAATGAAGAATCAAGGTTTGTTTTGTTTGCATTTCCCTGATGACTAGGGATGATGTTGAGGATTTCTTTAGGTGCTTCTCAGCCATTCAATATTTCTCAGTTGAGAATTCTTTGTTTAGATCTGTATCCTAATTTTTTAAAGGGATTATTTGATTCTCTGGAGTTTAACTTCTTGTGTTCTTTGTATATATTCAATACTAGCCCTCTATCAGAAGTTGGATTGTTAAAGATATTTTCCCAATCTGTTGGTAGCCATTAGTCTTTGACAGTGTCCTTGCCTTATAGAATCTTTGCAATTTTATGAGGTCCCATTTGTGGATTCTTGATCTTAAAGCTATTGGTGTTCTGTTCAGAAAAATTTCCCCCATGCCAATGTGTTCTAAGCTCTTCCCCATTTTCTGTTCTATTAGTTTCAGTGTACCTAGTTTTATGTGGAGGTCTTTGATCCACTTGGACTACAGCTTTGTACAAGGAGATGAGAAGGGATTTATTTGCATTCTTCTGCATGATGACAGCCAGTTGAACCAGGAAGATTTGTTGAAGAGGCTTCCATGTTTTTGATTGTTTTTAGCTCCTTTGTCAAAGATCAAGTGACCACAGGTATGTGGGATTATTTCTGATTCTTAGATTGTAGTCTGTTAAACTACCTGCCTTTCTCTGTACCAACACCAGGCAGTTTTTTATCACAATTGATCTGTAATACAGTTTGAGATCAGGATGGTGATTCCCCCAGAAGTCCTTTTATTGTTGGGAATATTAATTTTGCTATCCTGGGTTTTTTGTTATTCCAAGTGAATTTGTAAATGGTTCTTTCTAATTCTATAAAGAATTGAATTTGAATTTTGATGGAGATTGCATTGAATCTCTAGATTGCTTTTTGGCAAGGTGGCTATTTTTACAATGTTGATCATTCCAATTCATGAGCATGGGATATCTTTCCACTTTCTGAGATCTTCAATTTCCTTCTTCAGAGACTTGAAGCTTGTGTCACACAGAACCTTCACTTGACTGGTTTGGGTTGCACTTAGGAATTCTATATTGTTTGTGATTATTAATGAAGGGTGTTGATTCCCTAATTTCTATCTGAGCCTGTTTGTCCTTTGAGTAGAAGAAGGCTACTAATTTGTTTGAGTTAACTGTATATCCCACTACTATGCTGTAGTTGTTTATCAGCTGTAGGAGTTCTCTGATAGAATTTTTGGTGTCACTTAATTATAATAGCCAGAAGATGGAAAGAACCCAAATGACCTTCAAATGAGAAATTGATACAGAAATTGTTGTACGTTTACACAATAAAATACTGTTCAACTATTAAAACCAATGAGTTATTGAAATTTCTTGGCAAATGGTTGAAATTAGAAGTTATCATTCTGAGTGAAGTAACACAGTCACAAAAGAACACGTACGGTATGCATTCACTGATAAGCTGAAACGAGGCCAAAAAGCTCTGAATACCTATGAAACAATTCACATACTTTATGAAGCTCACACAAAGTAAGGCCAGGATGTAAATTTCTCAGTCCTTCTGAGAAGGGAGAACAGAACACAAAGAGGAGGTAATAAAGGGGCAAATAGAGGAGTAGGGATTGAAGAAAAGATCATCCAGAGACTGCCTCAACCAGGGGATCCATCCAACATACAGCCACTACACCCAAATTCTATTGCTGATGCCAAGAAGTGCTTATTGGCAGGAGCCTGATATGAATGCCTCCTCAGTGACTGTACCAGAACCTTACAGATATAAATAAGGATGTATGCAGCTAACCATCAGGTTGAACACTAAACATCAGAATGAAGGAGCTACAGAAAGGAGTGAAGGATCTACAAGTGTTTGCAACCTTATGAGAAGAACAACATTATTAACCAACCAAATCTTCCACAGCTCCCAGGGATTAAAATGCCAATCAATCAGTACTCATAGAGAGACCCAGTGTTCCAGTTGCATATGTAGCAGAGGGTATCATTGTCTGGCATCAATGAGAGGCAAGACCTTTGGTCCACTCAAGGCTTGTTTTTTCCCCATTTTAGAGGAATGTCAATGTGCTGAAATATGAGAAGGTAACTGGGAGAGGGGCCATCTTCATGGAGGCAAGAAGAGGGGCTTGGCAATGGGAGTAGGGGGAAAGGTGATGGAGTTTGAAAAGTAAATACAGAGAATGTCCAATAAAAACAGGAAAGAAGAATCAAGGTTTGCACAACAAAAAATGTCATGCTTGAAAATTCACTAGTCTAGAGACATTTAGACTTGAGACACAGTATTTAGCACTGGAATGCATAAAAATAGACCTAACCTCAAAACAGCAGAAGAGAACATAGGATCAATGTGCTAAATATCCATTTAGATCCTGACTTTTCAAGGATACACTATACAGTGTAATCCAAGATTACAGTGAGTGACGGGAAACATGTTATATAAGTCTTGAAATGAAGGTGAGCAATCTTTCTAGTCTTGAACAATCTGTAAGGGAACTGGATGTGACACAGGTAAGCCACACTGCTGCTTATATTTTACTTTGTGTCACAAAACAGCAGGAGACATTCAGCTCATTTATTGTAATCAGATCCTTGTGAACTTTTAAAACTTCTTGCAACAAAGGACACTACAAATCACCTCTGTAATCCTGATGCTCAGAGATCCTGAGATCCCAATCCAATTACCATTTTATCCCCCTTCTTGCTGCTTATCTCAACAGGTTCTAGTTTGTCTTTATTTTCTCTACTTCACATCTGTCCTTGCTTGTTTATTATAACTTACCACATGCTAGAGTCATTTGGGAAGAAAAATTTTCAGGGGACAAAATGCCTCTATAAGATTTACAGGTAGGCAGGACTAGTACACTTTCTTAATTTCTAATTTATGTAAGTCACTTCCTATTGTGGTTGGTCCTATCTTAGGCAAGGGATCTTGGATGCTATGAGAAAGCAAGATGAAGAAGCCTTCAGGAGAAGGCAAACTGAAAACAGCTCTGCTCTATAAAGTCTCTGTCAGCTCTTGCCTCCAAGTTCTTGCTCTGTTTGAATTTCTACTCTGAATTACTTTAGTGATTGACCATGATGATGTGGAACTGTAAACTGTAAACATCCTTAAACAACTTTTTTTTGTTATGTTTTATTTTGTGTGTCATGGTGTTTTATCATGGAAATATAAACAAAACTTAGGCTTCCTAAATTTTTACTTCTAGAGATCTTGCTACATAAAGATTTGTCTATAGTAGTCCATTTCCAAATCTAGTTTATACTCTGTGTATAAGTAGAATCCAAACATTATATGACTGACTGGCTTAAATGCAAATTCTTTATTCTATACTGCTGTGATCCATACTGTTTCTTCACTTAGCCTTGATCTGAGGCTTTGAAGAATGGTTATATGACAAACTCATCAAAAAGACAGAGAATATGCTTAAAATATTGATTATATGATCAAGTAGTAACTGGCGATATAAATACACTTCTTCAGTACTTTACTTGTTGCATAGTGTGTTTTTCTATGAGAGGTAAGTAGACTTCAGTATGAATGCCTTTATGATGTTTTCTTACATAATCTATTAGGGTTGGTGTGATTAAACAATAGAGTAGTGCAAAAATCATTACTATATCACTCATAATTTAATGGAAAAAGATAGCTTCTATGTTCTATCTATCTATCTATCTATCTATCTATCTATCTATCTATCTATCTATCTATCTATCTATCTCTTCTCTTCCTGATGGATTTATAAGGAAAGAGAGCAGTGAAGAAAATTTCATACCTCAGGTCTAGTCATCAATCACACCAGACCTAGAAAATATCTTCCATGGAAAACCACCAAAGAATTAGCTGCTAAACATCTCACAGATTCCTAAGAAAACTTAAGAAATTGTATAAGGAAATATTTTGATAATCAGATAGTGAATTGGGTCATATTTTGCTATGTAGTAAATATGTATTAATAGGCAGTCACTGATGCACTGGCACCACGTATAAACTGCAAAGTTAATAATAATGTCCATCAAAACTAAGTCAGGGATAACTATAGTATTATTTTTATTAGGTTTTTGTCAAAACTGAGGTTAAAATGTATATATAAAACTTCACTGAGCACTTGGCATCAAATACATAAACATTGTTCCTATGAATCCTTCTAGTAGGATTCAGACTGGGCTAATAATCTTATTCCAAACATGGCACTTTCTGATTTCTTTACTTTAGACTGCAGTAGCCAGTGAGATCTTCAGTGAGATGCTAACTTTTGTATTGCCTATCACTGTGGATAGAGCTGAGTATACAGTAGATCACAAATGCTATATCTGGGCTCTATTAAGGTTGGTGTTCCATGCATAGAGGGAGGCCCTGGGGAAGTCTCTAAAGTTAATTCACAGTAGCCAAAATCATCAGGTCATATAGATCAACCAATGACCTAAGAAATGGGTAATATCACAGGTCCAGAATGAAAATCTGTTGTCTGCTTGTTTCTCTGGACAATTAACTTAGGATGATTATTGGAAAGTTAAAAGAATCCTGGATACCTTCCCAGGATTTTATGGGGCACACAAATTGAATGGCATTTAACATATCTAATTGTTAATGAAATAGAGTATTAATTGTGGAGTGCTAATTCTTTCCCTTCTGAAAGAAAGTAGCTGCTGCTTTGACTAGAAGAATTTGCATTTGAGTAATAAAACACTGGAGCTTGAAGGACTTTTCCGGATAAGTTTTGCCTTCTACTTTCACAGGGCAGAAAACAATTTTAGAAGGTCTGTATGTACACAGGTGAATCTCAGGGCTCAATCGTCCCGAATCTGTTCTAAATGCAATGTGGACAAAAGAAGGAAATCATTAGAAAGACACTGGACCATCTTTAGTTTCTTCCTCACCAGGTACATAACTTTTATGTAGTCCCTTGTGTGGCTGAAGCAAGAAGAGTAAAGTTTCTAGGCCAGCATGGACTACATAGTGAGATACTGTCTCTGATCTAAACAGCAAACTATTCAAACCAGTAATAGAAAACCATTGAAGAGAGGATGGAGGGAAAGAACTAAGAACATAGTACTTATAAGTAGACATGCTGGTATTACTTTGTATGTAATCAAATTCCTCTTCTATTGTTTTCTGAATTAATAACTTTCAATGAGCTAAATAGTCACGAAGCACATATTCTCTTGCTTTAATTTTCTTATGTGTAAACTTGAAATAAAAATATGTTGTTACTAAGCCTTAAGAAGGATTGTGAACATATTTATCACAAAGGATGTATGATCTGTTTGCAGTTTCTAACACTATTTTACACGTGAATCTTTAGTGTTATCATCTGTATGTTAGGATGAAAGCAAAGATGTTTCTCTGTCAAGGAGGCTCACATGTATTGAGCTATATTTAAAATAATACATTTAATTTTTTTCTCACTGAAACAAGCCACACAGCACTGTATCAAAACTAATGGCATTTCTTATAAAACTCATTACCTTTTAGCATTGTGCTCTCCCAAGGACAGATATTCTTGATTATAATAAGTTTCCTTCTAAGGAGCTTTGTGGTTTTCACTTGCCTTCTTAGTTATGTCCCAGCCATGCATTGCTTTTTTGGATGTAGTTAAAGATGGATCTTTTCCCATCAAGATCAGGTAGCACTAGGGTGTGGCCGGAAATCTTACTATGCGAAAGACATAAGGCAAGAGAAATGTACATTTGAATTTAGATTGCTCTATATAATGAGATCATATTTTAACAGACACCCTAATCTTACCAAAGACAAAGACGAAGAATGTCTTTTATAAATGGATAGGCAGGATAGTATATAAAAATACAATCCTAATTGGTGTTCCAGAAGCATCACAGTAGAAGAGAAAACACTTGGTGGTGGGGAAAGTCACCAAATAGATTTGTAAAAGTAGAAATGCAGTACAGAATGGTTTACTGTATTGGTTTGTAAAATGAGTTTTGGAAAAAGTCGTTAGAGATAGAGGGAATAGAGACACAGTAATGAGTCAAAAAAAAGCACAAACTTGATACCCAGAGCCCGTTAGTTTTAGCTACTTGTTGGGGACCAAGAATACATGAGAAATTTTATTTATATGGTCTCTATTTCATTAATTGGAAAAGGAAGCTTATACTAATTTTATGTCCCAGTTTAAGGCATTAAAGCTTAAAGGGTTTAACTTTTACATAGTTCTCTGATCATTTAATTGTGGAAAACAAGGTAGGACTTGGAACCAAACCTTCCATAAGCAGAAAGGTTGGTTATGAACATTATCCACAAATGGGATTGAGGATATCAGATGGAATAAACTTTATTAGTTTATTATTAGTTTAATATGATCTTTGTGATATCATTGTGATAATGGTGATGAGTTGGTAGGAGGTAGAGAGGCCACCATAGAACAATGTATGAGCCTTGGAATTTTAGATACAAACTACAAATTGTCCTCGTCCTTGGGTATCACTTTCTCCTGCATCATGGTGGTCAATGTCACTCAGATTTTGGCTATCTGTATTTCAGTAAAGGTTCAGATTCACTTTGGAACTTCAATTTCTTTTCATGCCAAATGGGCTGCTATGTTCTCATGGGTACTATCAGGTGCATCTTTGTTTTCGTTTCCTCAAAGCCAGGGAAGTAATGAATAAGATTTAGGAAAGCATTGAAAAATAAAGTAAGACAAAGAATGCTTAACTTCACTCAAACAGTAGAAGTGATTAAAGTGGACACCTGGTTCTCCTTTAATCGACAGTATGGAGGACATGAAAAATGTTTTATTCTTTAATTAATTAATTTTTACACTCTAGATTTTATTACCCTCCTTGTCCATCCTCTGGAGGTTTGATTTCTTTGAACCCCTGTTTCTTTAGATAGGTTGTATAGCCTTGGGTCTCCTAGAAATTTCTATGTAGATCAGCTGGCTTCTCACTCATAGAAATCTTCCTGCCTATGCCTTCTAAGTGCTGAGATTAAATACATGTACCACCCAGTACCTGCCCAGGTTACTCTTTCAAACCTTCAAAGGGCAGATCATGTTTGATTTACTTAGTCTCAGGAAGTTCTTATTAATAGAAATTTCATGTGAAATACTTTTCTAAACTCTGCATCCCCATATATATGTTAAGGACATTCAGTGAATGTCAGTGGACAAAATCACTACTTGTCTAGAAAACCAAGGCATCCAAGGGAATATACAGTGGGGTTTGCATTCTAACTTGAGCCAAAAAAACTGCAATAGAATGTGTAGAATAGTGAATGGGTGGGCGTCTGAACTGCCTCTCATTTCTTCTCCTCATGATATTAGCTATGTGACCTTAGGCAGTTATTTTTTCACTTTCCTGATCCTTAATTATCTCCTTTGCTAAATGAGGGGACTCATCTAAAGAATAGAAGACAGCTCCCTAACTATGGCTCCAAATTGTACTCCTCCAGGCTTATTTGGAAAGCAGAGTCACGGGAGGCATCTTGAGTTAATTGAAGCAAAATCTCTGAGGACAATCATAGGCACTGAGTCTTTTGAAACCCTCCAAAAGCTTCAGAAATGTAAGCTTGTTTAAGAACCACTCATTCTTCTAGAAAACGTTGGAGTTAAGTCTAATCTAGTACACTAAAGTAAGCAACAGTTGTTAATCCAGTATGGGTAATCTACACATACTGTATGGGTAGAAAATTCTATCAGGGATTATATTCATTCTAGGTATACAGAATAGTACAGAAGAAATAGCTCAAACATAAATTTTCATAATACTAAGAGCTGGAAATCTGACATCCTTCAGTGGCAGTTACTTTCTCTGGAGGGATGAAGAGAAGACTGTTCCCAACATTTCACTTAATTTACAGGCTGTCATTTCCATTTCTTGTCTTGTGAAAAAACTACTCTGACCTCAGCCTTCATCATCACCAAACAGTCTCTCAATGTGTACTTATTTGTGTCTGCAATTCCCTATTTATAAGAAAACCAAACTGCTCATACTGAGTTAAATTCAGCATAAACACATATCAGTAAAAGATACTAACAATGAGCTTATACCCAAATTACGTCTCAAAGAAAGGAGCTGGGGATTAAGACTGCAAAGTATGAATTAAATCACCCTTAAAAAGAAATTGGTGGTATATGTTGACAATTACAGCCATCCGTCATTTGTTATGTAACAAAATATTTGACTGAGACAAAATTTTGGAAAGAAAAATTTTGTTCTAACCTGCAGTTCAAGAGGATATGATCCAGCCTGGTGGGAAAAGAAGAGGCTAATCATATTGCACTTGCTCTTAGGAAGCAGAGCATAAACAGGAAGTGACTTAAAATCACTAGGCCTGTCTCAATAGACACAAACCCTTCAGCAAGATTCCAACTTTCAAAGATTAACAGGTTTCTTAAATAGTGCCACCAACTGGGGCCCAGTTGTCCCACCATTTGAGCCTGAGGGGGATAAATCACATAAAAACCACAATAATCAGAAAATACATTACATGGACAGTGTGACCTCCTAAGGTCTCCACCCATAGCTTACTACAGTGGGACTGTAGTTGAACACAGCAAATTGAATAGCAGCATTCTCAGTCCCTCCATCCAGTTGTATACTATTCTATCAATGATATTCTTAGAATTCTCTTACCTTCCCCCACATATATCTTTTGATGATTGCTTCCTACAACAAGAGACCCTGACCACTTCATTTGCCAGGATGGGAATTTTCCCTTCAGCCCCTGCCAACATCCTCTAGTTATTAAAATGCAACTCAGGTTGTCGCACTCTGGCTGTTACATTATCATTCCTCGTTAGAGACTCCTCCAGGGCCTAAGACATCTCTGCACTGACTGTATAATTACAAAGTCAATTTCTAAACAGGCATTTGCAAATAAGTCAATTTAAATACTGAGATTTGCAAACAATAATTAAGCAGTAGCTTCTTTTTAATATCTCTCTATATAATTAATGCCTGTGGGTATTTCATTTTACCTTGGAACTGGGTAGTTTGCAAGTGTTTGTTGAGCTAAAGTGGTCTCTGAAAGCAAATCAAAGCATGGAGTAGATTTTGCAAGTGATTGAAGTAAGAATTGTCTTTTATTTCCATCATCCTTGTTTCATTTGACTGAGCATGTTTTTCTCATCAGTGGAGACAGTGATTAGGTGAGGAAACCAAAGTAGTCATTTTCCTAGTAGGAACAATAAAAAATAACAACTAAATATTCTGATCCAGGGGAAGGTGGTTAATCTCCCTCCTAAACCTGATAGAAAGACTGAGAGACACTTGAACAAAGACTCAGCACCATCTCCTTCCCTTTATAGGAACATTTTAATAGCTAAACTATATGTCTATAAAGCTAAACTATAGCAACCAATGACTAAATATAGTTAGGCTTTAATTTTGCTTTACTTTTTATTTAAAAAACATATAAATACATATGTGTATGTACATACATATACACATAAATGTATATGTGCACATGTACAAACAGAACACACAGACACCACACACCCAACTACACACACAAATTGCACTGACTATATAATTACAAATAAGTTGTATTGTGGGTTGTGTTCACCTGTTAGGTAATGTGAAGATCCTCTACAATTTTTTTATTGGCTTGTCTCTCAGTCAATGCTATATTAACTTATTGGGTTCCAGAAAATAAACAAACACAGAAGCAAACAAACAAATCGCAAAAAAACATCAGGAGCAGGGGAGTAATGGAAATAATGCTGTTGGTTTGGGATGATTAAGCACAACTCTCTGAATAGGTTTATTTTCATGGAAGGTGCAGGCTACAAAAAGAGGAGTTGGATGAATGCTAGCGTGGCCTGGATGATATCTTTGTTCAAATCTAAAGAGGAGAAAGTGTTAATGGTTGGGGAAAAGGGCGGTCTTTTGTAATAGATTGGGAATATTGTAAGGGAGATGTGAAAAGAATACAGACTCTAAAACAAATCATGCCTAAGGTCAGGATAGCAAGTCAAGTATGATATGAGTGTACACAGAAACTTGGGACAGATTCTCTGAGATCTTGCAGGTTAGGTTGAAAAATTTGACCCAATATCTTAAGGGCAAAAAAGCAGCTGTGGAAAAGTTTAAAGAGAGAAATTCTTATTTTAAATTACAGTGCTCCATTTGTGTTCTTAAACCACCCTAGGCAACCCTCCTCCCCCTCCACCAGTTTCCATGAAGTTGCTCCCTATCCCAACCACCCTCTCCCAAAACCCTCAGTGCCTTGGCATTCTCCTATACTGGGGAGATGCACCTTTAGTGGATCAGTGGCCTCTTCTCCCATTCTTTCCAGACAATGTCCTCTGCTACATATTCAATTGGAGCCATGGGTCTCTCCATGTGTGCTCATTGGTTGGTGTTTTAGTTCCTGGAAGTTATGGAGGGTTTGGTTCATTTCTTTGCACTTAATTTTGTTTCAATTTTAAATTTTCATTTCTACAAAATCAGAAAGCAGTGGTCCAAGAATTCAATACTAATGATTGATAGAAAGGTTTAGTTCACTCACTTCACTGGGATACTATTTTCTCCTCTGCCCATTCAGTGTGGCCTGCTATTTTCCTCTGTTTTCAATTTTTTCTCAGTGTTTTCCTTTTCACTCAGGTTGGTCTCATAGGACATTTTCCTAGCAGTGCTTGTACTCCCTTTTTTTTGGCTCATAATACTGTTTGAAGCCTAAAAAATGCGTGAATACTGTCTCCCCTTACTTTGTTTTAAAGTATCTATTTCTGAGAAACTGGGAGCCTTAATTTACTATCTGATCCCAGACAAAGCAGCACCACTCTTTTCTGTTCTCTCTCATCACCATGTCAAACTGAAGGCTAAGTGAGCAGTGTATAACTGACATAAATTTATAGATCAAGTCAAGATTTGAAACATAGGAAGCATCTTTCCAATACCCCAATCTTAAAAGAATCATAGGTTTATTGCTAAGCTTGACTAGATGCTATATAACCTCAATGGACTATATTTTTCATATTGTTTGTTAATTTATTTATTTCTTTAATGCCTAACTATGCCTCAGTTCCTCAGTAATATTTATTATTTAACCCACTGTCCTTACACATTTGTATAGCCTAAAAGACCTAAGTGTCTGTCTTAAAGACATATCCCTAATTCCCTTCATAAAGCCAGTTACTTAGTTAGTTTCTCCACATGAATCATTTCTTAAAAAAAGTAAGGATGCAAAGCAGAAGAAATTTTTATTTTAAATATTTAAAGGAACCAATAGTATTTATCCCATATTTAGTATACTCATTACTTTTTTGTTGCTGTAATGAATATACAATGACAAGAGAAACTATTGGCCAAACACGACGATGTTGGATTATAGTTCCAGAAGATTATAGTCTGCAACAGTGAGAGAGCAGTGGCTGCAAGCAGCCAGACTAGAAACATCAAGAGATCATGATTTCAACCACAGAAAGCAGAGAATGAGCTAGAATGTGGTGATGCTCTTTACTCCCAAAGTCTGTTCCCAGTGATGTCCAGCCCCCAGCAAGGCACCATCTTCTAAAAGTTCAATTGTCTCTGCAAATGACAGCAACAACTGGAGATCAACTGTTCAAATGCTTTGAGTGTTTTTCATTGAAACTCACACTTATGCTAAGCTCACCCACTTTACTTTTCTGAACCTGTTTTTTTTTTTTTTTAATTTATAAACCAGAACAGAAGTGTCCTTATTTAACCAAATTTTAAAGTTTAGCTGGAGTCATATTTGCCTTTTTCAACCTTGTCGAGCTGTTTTTAGTCTTATTAGCACTGAAGAACATGTGCCAGGGATGTAAATGTTGCTTAGGGAAGAAGCATCAATTTCCCTGCTTTAGATTTTACTTAGCGGGCAAGAAACCACCATCAATATCCGTGACAATTACATACACTCCTTTCTTCCTCTTTATATGTGTGCAAGACCCATAACTTAAAGCTTTTGCTGCTATTCAGCACAAAAACAAATAGCAAAGCAACTCTGTGTGTGATGTATTTTAGCAGTGCAACTCAGACTTGCCACTATTCTGTTAAATTATGAATATCTATCACTTGATGAAGTCAACACTTTTGTTTGGAATAGAGAAGCAGGTAAAGTATATGTAGTTGTTACAAACCACACACACACACACACACACACACACACACACACACACACACACAAACAAACAAACACACAACACAGAGCATTTGCTGAAGCAATTAACAGTAGGTATCCTTCACACAAGGTTTAAGGATGCTGGTACACCTAAAACAAATGTTTGTTTGGCTGTGATAGGAATAGTGACAGATTATAGGACCTTGGTTTTGAGCCTTAAAGTAATCCAATTCTAAATAAATCATAAACCTAAATGGGTACTGCCAAACAGGGAAGAATACCAATTTAGGCTTGGTGGTATCTCATGGGCAGTAGTAGAAAGGATTGATTGTAGGGTATGAAATTATCAGGGATAGCTGCAGAAGTAGACTTGTAGAGAGTGCGATGAAATCTTTTTCCTTCTAGACTCAGATGGCTCCTGACAGAGCTGCCAGACTTCTGTAGGCTGAATGAGAAATCGCTGCAGAATTAGCCACAAGGACAGTCACTCTGCTGTCTCCTAAATTTTCTTGGATGAAGGAGATTTTCATCATGAAAAAAATGCTGAATTGCTAATGTTAGGGCTACTTTTATGATTTCCTCAATAGGAAGAACTCAAAGTCCATGCGATTTTTTTCCCCCACAGGGGCTAATCGTTGCCTCAAATGGGAAAAGATGTGACCATCAAAACTCTTAGGGAAAGAATGCTGAGTTTCTTAGAAGGAAATGCAAGGGAACAAAAGAGCATGGTTCATATGTATTGTTCATAAATGGTCAAAGTCTCTGTTTTCTAAAAGAAAAAACGGTAGTTAAGTGAAAACCACTATGAAATATCTCCGCACAGCTAGTATGGTTATAACAAAGGAGGGATAAAAGCAACCAATGATAGGAAGAATAGGGATGTATGAGAAATCCCAAATGACTCTCCAGAATTATTTGAGGAAGAATGACAATCTTAATTGTACAAACAGTATAGAGGGTATAGTATTCATTGTATTACAAATGCCAATTATGCCCCCCCAAACTGCTTACCTAAGAGTGTCTGCACATAGCTTCTGAGAACCTGCCCCCAGTCAGTTCTGATTGTTAAAATGGATGCCAATAACTGGAGAGAACAGAGAGAAGCAGGAATTTTGAATTTACTAGGTTTGAGATCTGGAGGTGAAGAGAACCAGGAGATCTGCTATGGCAGGAGTATAGAGGAGAGGAGAGACACCATGCCTGAGAAGAGTGCAAGAGAGAGAGGCATTGCCATCATGCGAAGGAGCAGGAAGAGGGATTCCCAAATGTATCTAGAGCAGCAAAGATAGAACATAGAATTAGTGAGGTGGACTATACGCTGGAGGTAGATGCTAATGACACTGATGTTAGACAGTGGCCCAGCAATTGTGCTATGTAAGCCAAATTAAAATATAAAGTGTGTGTGTGTGTGTGTGTGTGTGTGTGTGTGTGTCTTTCATATAAACAGTTAAGGCAGGTAACAAACCTACCACTGGAATTTATTAATTTAATATGTCAATAGAGGATCATTAAAAAAAAATACAACTAGACATAGAATTACAATTCAATGGTTCAACAGTCCCTATACTCAAAGGTGCTAAAATTATTATTTTGAAGGAGGAGTTTCACTTGACATAGTTATTATAGTACTAGTTGTTATAATCATGGCATTTAGTCAACCCAGACATCTATTATAGATGGACACATAAGGACTATGTAGCAATGCAGATCATGAAATATTTTTTTCTGTGGTCAATTTATAACAGCACAGAGTTTGAACATTTTTACTCTGTATGTGTCAACAATGTTGTTCATAAAAAAACATGGATTATTGCACAACAGTCTCAGTGTGGGGCACACTGTAATTCTTTACAAGTTATTTTGGAGGAAGATCTCAGTACTACTCTAAACCAGAACAGCTCTCACTCTTACTCTCAGTGGCCCATCATTACTAGTTGTTAAGACCCTGTTGTTAAGGACATATAACTTGTTGGTTGAAAGACATAGGAAAAAGAATAATTTCAGGGTTGTTTTGATTTGCATTTTCCTGATGACTAGGGATGTCGAGCACGTCCTTAGACACTTCGCAGCCATCTGATATTACTCAGTTGAGAATTTTTTGTTAACTCTGTACCCCATTTTTTTAAGAGGAATGTTCACCAGTCAGAATGGCTAAGATCAAAATCTCAGATGACAGCAGATGCTGTTGAGGATGCAGAGAAAGAGGGACACTCCTCCACTGTTGGTGGGGTTGTAAGTTCGTACAAACAATCTGGAAATCAGTCTGGGAGTTCCTCAGAAAATTGGACATAGTCCTACCTAAAGACCCAGTTATCCCACTTCTGGGCATATACCCCAGAGATTCTCCAACATACAGTAACGAAACATGCACCATAATGTTCAGAGAAACCCTATTTATAATAGCCAGAAGCTGGAAAGAACCCAGATGTCATTCAGTATATTTACACAATGGAGTACTACTCAGCTATTAGAAACAACGACCTTATGAAATTCCTAAGAAAATGGGTGCATGTAGAGAATATCATCCTGAGTAAGGGAACCCAGTCACAAAAGAACACATATAATATGCAGTCACTGATAATTGAATACTAGCCTCAGAATGCTCTGAATACCCCAGAAACAACTTGCAGACCATATGAAGCTCAAGAATAACAAATTCCAAATAGTGAAAGCCTCAGTCCTTCTTAGGAAAAAAATAAGTGTATAGCACCCTCTCAGAGTGTGGTACACCTGGACCTTAAATTATTAATAATCCAAGAGCTAAGAATACAGCCTTGTGGCAATTTTTGATATTCAAAGATTATGATGTTTAATCTATTCACACCAAGAAAACTCTGAATGTTTTCATGTTATGTTCTGTTCTATGTGTACTTTATGCTTATGGTGACTAGTGAGATTTCAATGCATGCTATCAATCTTCTAAAAGAATTGCCAAAATGTTTTAAAAATCTGTGCATGTGTCTTCTTTAAATAAAGTTGTAAAAAAAGAGAAAAGAAAAGAATAATCTTAAAATAATCTTGAACTGACCTGAAATCTCTCTTTCTCCTGGAAAACTTTAAGAGTACTGAAAAAATGTCTCCAACTTGCTTCAAAAGAAATGGTATCAAAAGTTGTAATTTTCACTAAACTTTTTGACATAGTGTTAGAGAAAGCACAGAGAGGTCTACATCTGGATCAGAAGGCAGCAGGAAGTGCACAGACTTGAGCTACCAAAACCTCAAAATCCACTCCTTGATAACATATCTTTTCCAGCAAAGCCATACATACTTGATCAAGGCCATGCCTCTTAGTACTGTCACTCCCTATGGGCCTATGAGGGTAATTTCTTTCAAACCATCACACAGTGTGTGCTATGACAATGACCCCCCCCCATTGTAAGAAGCACAATAGTTGTAGGCTACTATCAGGATAACAAGACACTTTTTGGTTGGATTTGATACCTTTCCCACAGGAGGTAATTCATGCTTTATACAGTAACTTTCCCTATATCCTTTGGCTATGTTGGCTATAAATTGCAGTATGGAAGCCTACTGTTGCTCTTATGCTGAATGGTCATATTTTCAAACTTCCTTCTAAATATGTTTGTGTCCATCAGTTTATGAAACTTTTAATTCTGATAGGAAGGACTTGTTTTTGCTTTGGGCAATTATTAATGCAGAGATTTATCACTATTCAAACTGCTAGTATAAGTGACTGCCTTCTAAGATATAGATGGGACATCTATTAAGTTTTCCCTATCTCAAAAATTGTGGAACATCTACAAAGAGGAGACAGAAAAAAATCTAAGAACAATAGCATGATAAGGAGTGCTTTTAAATGTTGTCCCCTATGCATGGGATAGAGGTGTTGTTTAAATAAATTCCTTGGATCTACAGTTACTTACACAATTCCTGCATAACATTAAGCTAGAAAAATTTCCAGCATGATGTGTTCACAAGGTAATAATAATTCTCCATTTATGGTCAAGATGCTGCTAGTACCTAAGAAGTTCCAGAAAATGAAGTCAATTTTCTTTGAGGTTTGACCAAAGTAGATGAGTCCACCCAATAATGATTGCACTAGTTGGTCTCAATGGATTATAAATAAAATGTAGTTTAGATGGCATATTTATTAAGGAGGACAGAGGGGTAGAAACAGAGAAGAATAAGAGATAGCTATGATAAAGATAAATTCTATGCATATATGACATGTTTAAAGTATAAATAAAGCATTCTTTATAAAATTGACATTTCAGGAAATGTTTACTTGCTGTTCAATTTTAATACTAGAAATGACTGTATATTAAAACACAAGCATTTTTTTCAAGTGTACTGGATACTAACCTCAAGATCCAACATACTTAAAATCCTAAAATAATGCAGGGCAAATATTTTATTTTATTCTGGGAGGAACATTTTTTTTTTTTTTGGAATTTGAGGTGGAAGGCACTATGTGCAAATCTGATCCAGGTAAAAGTCCCCATCATACAACTGAGCTAAAGAAGTGTTTATTTTTATTGTGGCTAAAATCAATGGACTTATAGTTTTATGAAGTATATGTGAACCAATAAAAACAACTGTTCTTCTGAAATGCCCTGAAGTCATCTCAGCTCTATCCTGCGTCATTGTTCAACTAATGTTCATGAGGTCTCATTAGATGCTGAAAATCACCCTTCAAGGTCATTGCCATGTAATTTACACAAAAAAAGATTAAATGCAGATATTCATAACATAAATCCTAGTGGAAATTTTTATTGATCAGTGAATATGATATATCTGACTCAATAGGCCAGAGTCTTCAGGAAAGATGCCGATTGGCAGGTAAAGAGCAGAAGGCAGGGAAAACTCTTTCATTGAGTCAGCAGAACTGACTTTAGAAGATATGAAGGAAGAAAACAGTGTCAGGAAGAAAAGCTCAAGGTGATTCTGAAGGAGACATGTCATGTGATTGGTGAGCCCGGCATGGATAACTACTTGTACAAGTAAAGTACACTTACTCTCTAAAAGAATCTCATGAGAACTATTTCTTCAGAGAAGTCTGTGCTACAGGAAAGCCACAGATGGGTTCATTTACCAATATTTTTATCAGCAGTATACAAGTGTTCCTTTCTGTCCCAAGTCTTTGTCAGCTTTAGCAGTCATGGGATAGTTCTTAAGGATAGCTATCATGATTGACCCTTAATGCTACTTTTCTTTTTATTGATTAATGGCTAAGGGTGTTGCATGTTGTACTTTTGTGGATTGGCCATTTATGCTTCATATTTTGAGCATATTTTATTTGCTTCATATGCTACATAATGATTTGGG
This sequence comes from Micromys minutus, assembly GCF_963924665.1. Classification (NCBI taxonomy): domain Eukaryota; kingdom Metazoa; phylum Chordata; class Mammalia; order Rodentia; family Muridae; genus Micromys; species Micromys minutus. The sequence continues at coordinate 12,512,883 of NC_137963.1, read as the reverse complement.
TTGGAGCTTATACTCACTTTAAATATTTTGTACACTATAAATAATATTCCTCTTCCAGCTATAGTTAGTAAATACTTTCATCCTATGATATAGGTTCTCAGAGTTAACTGTTTGCTCATTATGCAGAGGCATTTTAGTCATAGGCTTTTATTGATGAATTCCTAGAAATACTTTCTGCATGACAGGGTATTTTTCAGAACGTTGTTTCCCATGTTTATATTTTGAAATATTTTGCTTATGTTTTGATAAGAATTTAGCATCTTGTATTAATATCTTTGATTGACTTAGAGTTACTTTTGCATAGAGAAACAACTGGGAATCTAGCTTACATAAACATCTACTTTTCTCTATATTATTTATAGGAGAAATTGCCATTTATCAAGTGTTTGTTTTAGATATTGCTGAAAAACGTCAATAGCTGAAGGTGGAGAGATAACTCTATTGCAAAGCACTACCTGCTCTTTCTACACTACTGGGGGTCAGTTAACAGCAACTACATGGTTGTTCACAACTGTCTATAGCTCCATTCTAGACTATCTGACACCCTCTTCTGCCTTCGTGAGTGCTAGGAACACGTAATATATATATGTATATATAAATACAAGCTAACAATACACACAAAGACACACACACACAAACACAAACACACACACATATATAGAAAATAAATATAAACAATTTTAAATAGAAAAAAGCAAGTGTCTGTAGTAGTGTAATTTCATATTTGCTTTCCTACTCCATTCCATCAATCTACATGTCTGCTTTTTTTGCCTGTAATATTTTTGTTTTTATTACTCTGGTTTTGTAAAATATGTCATTAGGCTTTTGGAGGTTACTGCATTAAATCTATAGATTGATTTTGATAATATAAACCATCTTCACTAAATTACTTCTACTAACCCATAAGTATAGAATTTGTTTTCATATTCTAGAGTCTTCTTCACTTTTCCTTTCAATATTTTAAAATTTTCATCATAGAAATGTTTCACTACCCAGTTTCATTTTTGAGGTTATTTTTAAGAGAAAGGTTTTCTGATACCTTTCTCAACATGTTAATTATTGGTGCATAGGAAGACTGCTGATTTTGAATATTGATTTTTATATTCCACTTTCTGGAGAATGTAGCAGCTAAAGGAATCTTTTCTGGAGCTTAGGAGTGTTTCTAAAATAAAGTGTCATGTGTTAATGCAGTTATTATTTGACTTTTTTCCTCCTTCTTTGTTTTTCTTTTACTCATGTTTAATGTGTTATCGAAGTTATTCTTCTACTGAAAGAGGAAAATGGTCATCGTATGATATAGAATAATTTAAGCCTTCAATATTAAATGGTTTTAAAGAAAATTCCTGATAATTAAATTTTATATCTGAGATACTCCATCAACCAAATTTTGGATGCAATGTAGTAGGCATTTCATATGAAGTTGAACTCTGAAAATTAAATATAACTTCATATAAAATATTAGTAAGCCTTAATTTATGAATAATAATTAACACTGTGTGACTCATCCAAATTAAAAACAATTCATCAAGACTTTAATAATTCTGAAGTATCTTGGTGAATTATAAACTGTCTGTGATAAGGCCACAGAGAAGTATGGCTTTTGTTGTTCAACAGGAAGACCCTGTCAGTCCTTGTCAAGATTAATCTTTTATTATGTAGTATATTTTAAAAATCCATGGCTCTACTATTTCTCCAGGTAACTGAATAATGGGAAGCAATGACTATAGTAGCAACATAAGAAAGAGTACACAGAAATACACACACACTACTGAGTTGTGTATAAAGTTTGCAGACAACTAGAAGCTGGAGGATGGATTCAATCTGCTCTTAATGATGTAAGTATACTGGGTACATTGTTAGGGTTATTTACACAATATAGTTTGGCATGGGCTATCTGACTAAACTTCCTTGGAAAGTAGGCAAACATAAATTTACTCTTTAGTTGATAGCTCCACACTTAAAGAAAACTCACGAGTTGCATACTTCTCCAGAGTACAGGAAGTTTAGCGGTTGGTAATTGGACAGCAGGTAATGGGAGACAGCTTGCAGGATCAGACGTTTCTAAGTCAGGTCAATATAGTTGCAATTTATATCCAAGAATTACAGAAGTTTTTACACTTTTCTACCTATGTGAGTGGCAGTATGGACTCTTGGCAGGGTTAGTAGGTAATAATAACTTTTTTTTTTCTGGAAACGAATTAAAAGTTAAACCTCAGACTGAAGTTTCAGATGGGAAGTGAGAATACAAAGATGGGAAATAAGGCTGTACTAAGTCTTCCTTGATTTCTTTAACCCAATGCCACCCAGCCATGCATATTTAAATAACTTCCAATCTATTATTGTAGAATTTAATAGAATCTCTATTTTTTTCCCTAGTGGGGAAAGGATAGAAAACTAGAAAACATGATGCTACATGACAAATACTGTTGCTTCTCTGGAATTTCCAAGTCTATTATTCCTAGGTTTGTTCTAAATAACATGAATACATATGTTATTAAAGGATGGGTCCTAGAAGATCTCAGAACTTCACACTCTAGGACAAGAAAGATACAAAAGAAGGATTTATTCAAGACTTTGAAGAATGAAATTGAAGAAGACCCTCCAAAATGTAACTGGAACTGAAGAATTAACATTGTGAAAATATACATCTTAACAAATGAAATCTGCAGATGAAATGCAATCCCTATGGAAATTCCAACTCAATTCTTAACAGAGATTGAAAGAACAATTGTCAAGTTCATTTGCAATCATACACACATACACACACACACACACATCCACACCCATACACACCCACCCACCCAGCCACACAACCACCCCCACACATACACACACACACACACACACACACACACACACACACACACACACACACACACAATCAGGATAGCAAAAATCATTTTCCATAATAAGAGAAATTCTGTGGGAAATCACGATTCCTGGCCTCAAGCTGCACTACAGAGAATTATCAGAAAAAAAAAAAACAAACAAACATACAAACAGACAAAAAACAAACAAGCAAACAAAACAAAAAACACATGGTATTGGTAGACAGATAATTAGATAAATGGAATGTAATTGAAAACCTAGAAATAACCCCACATACCTATAGTAACTTGATCTTTGACAAAGAAGCCAAAACTATTTTGTGGAAAAAATAGACATCATATTCAACAAATGGTGCTGGATGAAGTGGCAGTCAGCATGTAAAAGAATACAAATTGACCCATACTTATCTACTTGTACAAAACACAAGTTTAAATCGATCAAGGACATCCACGTAAAGCTGGACACACTGGAATAGAAGAGAAAATAGGAAAGAACCTTGAGCACATTGGCACAGAGGAAAATATACTGAACAAAATACCAATGGCTCATGCTCTAAGATCAACAATAGACAAAATCCCTATAAAATTGCAAAGATTTTTTAAGTTAAAGGACACTGTCAATAGGACAGAATGACAACCTAAAAATTAGGAAAAAAAAAAAAAAAAAAAAAAAACCTTTACCAAACCTATATCCCATAGAGGGCTAATATCCCACACGTACAAAGAAATCAAGAAGTTAGATTCCATTAAAATGGGGTACAAAGCTAAACAACAAATTCTCAACTGAGGAATATCAAATGACCGAGAAGCACCTAAAGAAATACTGAACATCCTTAGTCATCAGGGAAATGTAAATCAAAACAACCATAAGATTCTATTTCACAGCAGTCAGCATGATCAAAAGTTCAGGTCATAGCAGATGTTGGCAGAATGTAATAGCAAGAAGTTGGAAACAATCCAAATATCCCTCAGTGGAGGAATGGATAAAGAAAATGTGGGCCATTTCCACAATTGAGTATTACTCAGCTATTAAAAAGAATAAGTTTATGAAATTCTTAGGCTTATGGATGGAAGTAGAAAATATCCTGAGTGGGATCACCCTGCCACACATGAAAACACACATGGCTTAGCTTGCTGATCACTAGTTGAGAAAATGCCTTACAGCTGAATCTCATAGAAGCATTTCCTCAACTGAAGCTCCTTTCTCTGTGATTAACTCCAGCCAGTGTAATGTTGACACAAAACCAGCCAGGACAAAGAGTAATTCTTTTAGAAGGTAAGATTGATAGCAGAGGCAAAAGATCTATCAGGGGATAGATTTTGAAGAATAGAATTTCTAGAAAAACATCCTTTGTAAACATTTACATTTCATTGAAATAGAGGAAAAAGTTCATTCAGAAAAACTTTTAAAAATCTAGCTTTCTTTAGTATTGAGCTTAACGTGATTTAGGGCCAAGAGAATGAATGAAGATAAACAGCATTGGGGGGATGGGTGGGTAGGATGCGGGGGACTCTCTAGAAAACAGCAGAGACCAGGAAGGTGAGAGAATCTAAGAACTTAATGGAGGTGACCTTAGCAACCTGCCCAACATTGGGTAAAGGGAACTCTAAGAGCCTACCCCCAGTAGATAGACAGGGACTCAAGTTTCTCACCCTGAATTGCTCTTATCTAACAGAACTGTAGGGACTAAAAAAAAAAAAAATGGTCCAATGTCTGGCCTAATTGCAATGTATCCCATCGGAACTCACCAAGACCTAACTGCTATTACTGATGTTATGATGTGCTTAGAGACAGAAGCCTAACATGACTGTCCCCCGAGAAGCCTATCCAGAAGGTGAGATAGATGTAGATACTTACACCCAAACACTGAACTGAAGTCAGGGACTCCTAATGTTGAATTAGGGGAAGAACTAAAGAAGCTGAGGGAAGAATGACCCCAGAGGAAGACGAGCAGGCTCAACTTACTCAGATTCCAGGGATCTCCCAGAGACAGGGCTACCAACCATTGGAATACAAGGGACAGTCCAAGACCCCTAGCAAAAATATATGGAGGTCTCTCTGGTTAGGCTTTAGTGGGAAAAGTTGATCTTAATCCTAGAGAGGCTTGAGGCTCCAGGGAGAGGGGAGACCTGTTGGGGAGGGGAGAGCACCCTCTTAGATTCAAGGGAGAGAAGAAATGGGATGAGGAAATGTAAGAGAGGGGGGTTTGAGAATGGAGGAAATATTGGGGATGTAAATAAATAAGATAATAAAAACTGAAAAGTCATTAAAGATTTATGAAGTTTTCTGATTTTTGAAATACTTATAAATATAAAGTTATATTATTTTTCTCAAGATGATATTATGGTAAGGCAATTCCTAGAAAGCTCCAGTTTTATTTTGGTTATGCCAACATAAATTGCTGCTGAGCACTTTTCCCCAAGGAGAATTACATGAAAATATAAATTGTTTGATTTCCACTCTTAACTGGACATGTTCATTCTAAATCAAAGTAAATAAGAAAGACTATTTGAGAATCATATAAGCTGTAAAAGGGGTCATAAACAGGATGATAATGGAAACCATGGGATGACCAAGGGCTTCAAATGATAGACTGGGGATCATAGGCTTATAAAAACCAACAAATTTCAGCTCTTAGCCAATCAGCATTTGCTGTTGTAATCTGTATGGCAGAGGAAAGCCTCTTCTGTGGAAACCTTCCACTGATGAAGAAAGCTCTTCCATTGAAGCCAGTTCTGAGTCTGGACTGTAATTTTAATTATAACACTTCTTATATTTTACCAAAAATAGCTGTCAGTGA